>NC_132989.1:27539756-27839756 GCF_048564905.1 Vicugna pacos | reverse complement strand
CTAAAGTAGGATAAATAGGATACAGGGACGTGTGCAAAGGTTTGACCCCAGCTTTAAAACAATGATGTAAACATCCAAAAATCTGGAACTATAACCTGTAAGCTCTGAAAACTTGTTAACTCTGTAGGCTGAGATGGTAAAGGAATTTCACTGGCTATTTTACACAGCTGTGAATGGTCTGAAATGTTGCAATGAGCAAGTTTTACTTACTACTATCATCATCAAAAACGTTAAAGGTAGTTCCATTGTGAAGAAAGAACATGCTAGTTCTCCAGAGCTTTCCAAGACCTGGGGCCATTGTGTGGGGATAAGCCCCAGACCCCGAGCCTCAGGAGACCCCGTCCTCTCCCAGACCCTCCTTCAGGCTGATGGGAACCCTCTGCTTTACATCTTGATCCCTAAAATAAGGAGTGGCACCCACTCTCTGGAGTTTTTCACAATGAACAGAGGGTTCAACCACCATCCAGGGCAGGGCAGCTCACCCACAGGACAGGTGCCCCTCCCGTAACACTGTCAATAGACACGAGAACTAAGCCCTGTCTTAGGAGAAACTGCCTGACAATGTAGAGCAGGGTGAATAAAACTGATTGTTCTGTTTCATAAAGTGAGATCCTGCCCCAAAGGCAGCATGGGCCACAGAGCCCACAAAGATCAGAGAGAAAACAGAGTGAAGCCAGCCTCCCAACTCTTTACAAGGAGGGAGGGGAGAGCCTGCCAGTAGGTCGGGAAGGGATGAAACAGCATGCGTCAAAGATCCAAGGGCAGAAGGAAGCTATTCTTATCTTGCTGCTTTGCAGGGAGGTAGCTTATCCTTTCTACCATTTCTAATACTTCCATTGTTATTCTAGTAAATTAAAAAAAAAGATTTCCTAAATTCAAGCAGTTATCAAAATAAAATGGTAAGAAAGGACCCACTGTACAGGACTGGGAACTATATTCAATTTCTTGTAATAACATATAATGGAAAAGAATCTGAAAAGAAAAAATATATATGTATGTATATGTATAACTGAATCACTTTGCTGAACACCTGAAACTAACATTGTAAATCAATTACACGTTAATAAAAATTTTTTTTTAAATTAAAAAAAATAATAAAATGGTGAGAAAGGGGTAAAGGTGTTGAGCTTCGTAAAACGTGTGCTTCTCAGGGCCACATGGATGTGCTTTGCTGGGAGAAAAGAGGGTTCAGCTCAGATGCCCAGGTGTCCAGGAGAGACAAGGAATCTGCTTCCAACTGGAGCCGCCCTTCTAGCTGCTGGAGTCCAAGCCTGCAGCTGTGCTGAGAAAGACCACTCCAGGTCTCATCCTTCCCTTGGTTCCAACTTGCAAGTCAGAAGTTAAAGTCCTCTTTTTCTTTCTAAGCATGTGGTGGGGCAGAGGCTGACCTTGAAGCCCATGGTGGAATTACAGGTCTTGCTGGGAGCCTCCCCTGCTGGCTGTACAGCCTCGCTGGGCTTTGCCCCTGCTCTCCACAGGCACCGTCACCCTCCAGAGCCTTTGGCAAATGTGGCTCTTGCAGTCCCCAACCCTCAGAGTGAAACAACCATACTGTAACCATTGGAACCATGGAGGTAAATCTCCCTGCTTACACAGAAGGAGGGTGGTGAAGGTGGGAAAGAATGGTGGGGGAGGGAGGGAAGGAGCCATCAACTCTAAGTTTCTTACTTAAATTCCCTTATTTAGACCAAGCAGCAGCCCCTCCTACCTCCTGACTCTCTGATCCTTCAAATGGAATCATCACTGGTAACTTGCCCTGTTGGTCATTTCCATTTGCCTCTCCACCACACCGATGTCCTGTCTTCTTCCTGGCTCCGTGCCTCAGAGACTGACAGCTGTTCTATGGGCAGCAGCTACAAGCCCCCTTTCCTCTGGCTCTGGTTGGGCTCTGCCCACTGGGAACACCAGCAGATCAGAGGATAGAGGAGGGACAGGTTGGGCACTTCTCTCCCTACTCCCTCCTTGCTTTGACATTGTCTCTATGACTATAGCTCCTGCCAGGCAGCTCCATAGCTTAGCTCTCACAGTGCTCTGTCAGCATTACTTCCGTCCTCTGTCTCTTTGGTCCTAAGAGTGGTAAGACCGTCCTACTGGGGACCACATCACCCCTTTATGTTCCCTCCTGCCCACACTAAGTAGTCTTCTCATTAAAGCCTCTTCAATTGACCCATCTGGGTGGACACTGTTTCCTTTCAAAATCTTAAATGATACATCTGCCATTCCTTTGCTTTAGGGAGTCTGCTTTTTCCTCCCAAGTGGGTGATACAGAGGGTCTCTGAACAAAGAGAAGCCCCAGGAGAGAACCATGATGCTCAGATGATAGGCGAAGCACACATCTTGGGTACATAGGCAAGTGCTCATGCAGCGGGCCCAGCACCCTCTTGGAAAAGATACCTGAAGGCAAATATTTCTAATCAAGGGTGAGGGGCACGGAGACAAGCTGGCAGATTTTTCTGATCACAGCAGCCCTGGTTGTTACGACTCACTCATTCACTCAAAACGTTTTAGAGCACCTACTGGGTGAAAGGAAATTTACAAGGTATAGTGGGCTGACTAGTGCCCCCCACCAGTATTTCCACATCCTAATCCCCAGAACCTGTGGATATAACCTTATATGGCAAAAGATGTGACCAAGGATTTTGAGAGGAGGAGTATCCTGAATAGTCTGGGTGGGCCCTAAATCCAATGGCCATTGTCCTTATAAGAGCAAGGGAGACGGAGATTTGACAGATGAGGAGGAAGCAATGTGATCATGGAGGCAGAGACTGGAGTGATGCAGCCACAAGCCAAGGACATCTGGAGCCACCAGAAGCTGGAAGAGATAAGGAAGAGCCCTTCCTTAGGGCTTCTGGAGGGAGCACGGCCTTGCCAACACCTTGATTTGGGACTTCTGACCTTTGGAACTCTGTAAGAATAAGTTTCTCTTGTTTTAAGCCATCCAGTTTGTGGTACTTTGTATGGCAACTCCAGGAAACTGGTACATCATGTTCTGAGGATATAATACTGATCAATACATACACGGTCCCTAACCTCCTAGAGTGTACGGTCTAGGAAAGCAAGCAGATAATGAACAAGTGAACAAATAAATAATTACAAACTATGATGAATGCAATGGTGTACTTAGGTAGAGAAAAGTGCAGAGGAGTACTTTATTTAGATTAGAGGTCAGGACCAGCATATTGGGGGAGGTGACCTTTGAGATTAGACTTGAAGGATGAGAGGGAACCAGCCATAGGAAGTTCATGGGGAAGAGTGTCTAGGCAGAAGAGATAAGTCAAAGGCCGTGAGGTAGGAAACATACTCACATGTTCTAGAAACACAAAGGAGTCCAGAATAGGTGAAATGAGATCAGAAAGGTGGAGAGGGCCAGGACATACAGGGCTTATGGGCTATGGTAAGGTCTTGGTATTTTATTCTGGCATGAAAAGACATCTGCTGGTGGGATGCTATAAGCTAATTTAAAGTTTTATGTCAATTTCTATGGTTATTGGTGGGAAATGGCTTGGAAGGGGATAAAGGGAGAGCTTGGAGACCAGTTAGTAGACTCTTACAGTCTTCTAGTCGAGCACTGAAGATGGACTACAGTGATCCCTTAGAGCTAGAAAGGAGATGGGTTGAAGACATATTTTGAAGACAGAACTGTCAAGAAGTGGTGGATATTGGGGATATTGGGTATGAGAGAAAGACTGAGTCAAAAATGACAAGATCTATGACTTGAGTTATTGAGATGAGAGGATGCATGGGCATGAGGAAGACAACAGGAGAGGGATGAAACTGGGAAATGTCCACCCACTCCCTTTGCAGTGTCAATCAAATCTTCTGAAATACAGAAAGCTATTCCCGTTTCTGCTGCTTTAGGACCCAAGGAAAAGTATCCAGGCTCCTGCAGAAGGGATACTAGGACCACTGGTCACCTCGATCTAATACCCTAATACCATACAAAACAATGCACTGAGAAACCAGCCAAAGTAACAAGTGGGGTCTTCTAAGGGAGAAATATATTCTGTCTCCCATGCTGCATCAAGAGTCCACTGTAACTAAGGGTTCCAATGATTGGGATCTAATTTAATAATACCTACACCCCATCCAATTAATTCTACCAATCACTCACCGTAGTCTTGACCCTGCTGGAGGCACCATGAGAAGATACGGGAGAGGCAATGATTGAAAGATATATCCTAAATACCTGAGCAAACCACTCCTTACCAAACACTCCGCTAAAATATGTTATGTTTTAGGTCAATGTCACCTTAGTATTTTGAGTTCTGAAACTTGGCTACCCCTTCCAACCCTCCCTCCAAAAATAGATTATGAGAAAATTACTCTGTAAAAGGACAGTATATCCTCACAGTCTAAACTTTCCTCAACAACTTGCCTATCTTCCAGGGAAGAGGTAATAAGGAAACCTGCCACACTGGAGCCTGCATGGGGCCAGACAAATGAAGTCTTGTACTAAAATCCTAGATGACCATCTGTCTGGAGAAGGTATCTGAAGAATCACCTCCCAAATATGTGAGCCATTCTTTTCACTCCTCTCTAGCAGAGAGTATAGCACTAAGATTCAGGAAGAAGGCAAAACACACACATGGCCTCATGCCAGTAGCCAAAGGTTTATGCATATTTCTCATCAGAAATACATTCCCTCTAGTTTACCTCTGCCCTCCTTAGAATTTATTTTAAGGCCATGCCCAATAATAACATTGTTGGTGATCCAATTTCCCAACTCACAAGAAATTAGCAACAATAACTGTGAAAAGAAGAGAGGTAATTCTAGAACCAGGGACCTACCAATGAGTGGCAACTAAAAGTATGAGAACGAAAGTGGTGACAAATAGAAATTAAAAAGCAGAAATATGAATCGGAAAAGTTTGGGGCCAAAAAGTACCAGGGCAAACAATCCCATTCAGTTCAGTAACCCTGGGGACAGCACTGAATTGCTGTGTGGTTTAATAATTAGTGGTCCCTGTGCAGCTACTGGGCAAAGAGAGATCTCCTCTGACTAAAGTCATCAGCACCAACCTTTTTCCAGGGTGAACCATCTCTTCCTAGGCTGACCCCCAGAAAGAGCGGTCACACATCCGCTCAATAAAGCCGGCGTGCATCATGCACCTGTGGTGCACCAAGCACAGTTCTAAGCCTGGAGGAAGCCAAGCACAGCTGCCTCCTGAGTCATGGGGTACTCATCAGCCTCAGCTCTGCTGGCTTCAAAGGGTCTGCTGGGCACTGACACTGCAGGCCAGAGAAAGGGACTTTTTAAAATTAGAAACAAGGATCCACACTTGTTTTGATGAACACTAACATCCAGACAATATTCCAGTAGATGTATTAAGTAAACACAAATGTGACAACGGCCCATAGTTATCACAGCAAAAACACACATCATTTTTTCAGGTATTTCACTCTGACTATAAAATTACCCACAATCCGTGCTGGGAATGGGTTTATATACCCAGAAATTACCCTATACATACATACTCATTCCCTGTGAGTATCAGATGATGCTGCCTTAGGCCTCAGACAAAACAAGACACACGCCACACATGCACCTTCATGGCCCAGAGGACGTACGTGTTGAGTCAAAGTGTAAGTTGTTAGTGCAAGAATGGCCTTGAGCAATGAAATGACTCAGCCTCCACCTTCTGAGTGGGGAAACTCGAGTGAAGGGGAGGGAAAGGACTCCTAAAGTCCCCTCCAGTCCAAAGTCATCATCTTGACTCGCAGACTTATATAGTTCACACAGCATTTTGTCCCTGAGGCCCTGTCTCCCCAGGAGACAAACTATCTCAGGCGAAGCTCCTACCACTCAGAACTCAAGTCAAATCATTGGAGGCCTCTACAGAACCTCAAACTCTTTGGGTCATAAGGAGACAACTGTGCTTGAACACTGGCTCTGGAAATCTCTTCCTCAGAAAATATCCCTCCCTGCCCCAACACTGGCCCCTGCCCAGAATTTTCTCTCTCCTGCTGAGGATTAACTACAC
Source organism: Vicugna pacos (assembly GCF_048564905.1). Taxonomy (NCBI): domain Eukaryota; kingdom Metazoa; phylum Chordata; class Mammalia; order Artiodactyla; family Camelidae; genus Vicugna; species Vicugna pacos. The sequence continues at coordinate 27,833,775 of NC_132989.1, read as the reverse complement.
TGCCTCATGGGCAGGAAATGAGTTCTCTGCTGCTTATTGTGGTCAAATCCTAAAATGAAGTCAATACAGCAGTGAAGGCTAGATAAGCGGATGTCTGTTAATTAATTCATCAGGTGCATTGCAGTCCAGCACTGTCCATGCTGAGGCTGATGGAAGCCGAAAAGGGGTGCATGTTAAATTACGTCTTTGATAACTTCTCTGTCAGGGATCATGAAGAGTAAATATCTGTGATTTATCCCTATGTTAATCTCAACAGGCACACACATGCACACGCACACACATGCATACATACCAGCTAATGAGAGACTGCCCCAGACTGCATCTCAAATGCGACTCCAACAATTTACAGTGTGAAATCAGAGAAAGGTCAGTGCTGATAGGCCATTACAGAAGCTTATTTATTCCTCTATTCCTTCATTAACTTGTCCATTCACCTTTTCCTCATCAGCTCTGTACTTGCTAAAAAGGATCTTGTGCTAGGCAGGAAAGAGATTCCAGGGTGGGGGTGGGGATGCAAAATTGCTAATTTCTAGGCAAACAGCCTGGCAATAATAATCTGAATGTGTATTTGAAGCAATTTTGTTTTCTGAAGTTGATTTACAATGCTGTATTAGTTTCTGGTATATAGTATAGTGATTCAGTTATACATACATATATATATATATATATATCTTCTTTTTCATAGTCTTTTTCATTATAGGTTATTACAATCTATTGACTACAGTTCCCTGTGCTATACAGAAGACTCTGTTGTCTCTTGAGCTCTGCCTTTCCCAGGTGAAGCGGCCTCAGCAAACCTGTTTGCCTTCTGTAGTCTGGAGTGCCGGAAATCACAGCAGCCACCATGTACCGAGACTTATGTATGTACTGGGCACTGATACTGGGTCCTCTGCATGAATTACCTTATTTAATCCTCACCAAAACCCTCTGAAGTGAGTATGATTCATTTGCTCTTTTTACAGCCTAGAAGTCTGAGGCTCAGAGAAGTCATATCACCTGCCCAAGCAGCCAAGCTACAAACAGGGATGCAAAGCCCAAATGGTCAGACTTCGGAGCCCATGTTCTTACCCACTCCCAAGCCCTGGGAAAATCCTTCACTTTATAGACTGCACTGGGTCACAGTGATGACTGCCTGCATTTCCCGTTTTCACCATCGGTTCGTTGGTGCTGCAGGTGAAGTCACCTTGCTGTCTTTCTTTCTGGATTTCTGCTGGTGGTGCTGGTCATGTGGAAGGGACTTCTCCCAACCTGGTCTCAGTTCTCCCAGGGCTAGCTTCAGAGCCAGGGGGATACCAGGTAAGGAAGAGGAAAGAAGAGAAAAATGGCAAACATCCTTGATGGAGAGTTCCTGGTACAAGTGCAAAGGAATCCACAGGGATGCAGGAATCCAGGCCTTTCCCAGTGGGAACACAGGCCTGCAGCAAGGCCGCCCTGCCCCATTTAGACCTTCAGAGGCTCTCTGAAATTGCTTGTGACTCTCTTTGGACAGAATTTGGTGATCACATTTCCTTACATTGCTTTAACCTTTTCCATGCCACAACATATCAACCAATTTTTGTCTCCTAGCCTTACCTTGGTCCTAAGTTGCAGACCAGTATATCCAACAGGCACCAACATCTGTCCCCACCCAGTGACCTATATTTTTTAAGCCCAACACAGTTCAAACTAGATTCAACATCTTTTACCCACACCTGTTTCCTCCAGTGTTTCATTTCACTCTCTGCTTGTCTGGAACCAGGCTTCAGACCTCGGAATCTCCTCCCATAGGCCCTCCTCTTCTTCCCCATAATTGCTACCTGTGTCCAAGATCTTGGCACATCTCATCTCTTCACCTGTTATCTGCATTAGGCTAAGCCAGAGCCTCCAACAGGACTCCTGCCTCCAGTCTTGAGCTGCCCCAGTCCATCTACACCTACTGCCAGAGTGAGCTTCTGGAAACACACCACCAAATGAAGTCACTTCTCTGCTCCAAACTCACCTATGCCCTCCCCTTCCCCTATGCACACATGCTTTCAGCAGAAAATTTAAACTGTGCCATCTTCTTGTCCAATAGGAGATACCAGTGGGGAAACTCTTCAAGGGTCTTTTAAGAAAGGTGTTGACTGAGAGTCATTGGCTAAACAAATGTGCCTGAGTACTGACTGTGAGCCAGGCCCTGAGCTAGGAGCTTGGCTTACAGTGGTGAGCTGCATAGTGAGAGTGCTCTGGATCCTACTAAGGATCCTACTGAGGGAAATGGAAAGTAAAAGATGAACAAACAGAATGTACTGTGATATTAGATAGTGATACGATGCCATGAGGATTAAATGTGTTAATAAGTCTGGTGCACCTGGAGCATATAGCCTGGCATGTAGGAAGCACTCAATAAATGTTATCTCATGATCTCTCAACACCTCAACAAAAATAGCTCTTGGCCTCATTAGTATTATTACTTCTTGTTTTACAGATGAGAAAATTGAGCACAGGAGCCCAAGTCCACAGTGAGTGAGCAGTGGGGCCAGGCTTTTCTCCCAGCAACCTCAGAACCCACTCTCATGCTGTGTCCCTTCTCCAGGAGATGGCATTTCAGTTGAGACTTGCTGGGGTTGGCAGTGTCTTAGTTTGAGTTCTCCCAGAAGTAGAACTGAGACAAAGATTCACGGGCAGGCAGTTTATTTACGAGGTAACCCAAGGAAGCCCTGGCAGAGGAGTAGGAAGGTAAAAGAAGGGATGGCAGCCTCTAAAGGGTAAGTCATCAAGCCAGTTAACGACTCTAGGCAGATGGAGCCTAATCCTGCAGGAGGACCTCTGGGATCCTGTGTAAAACACATTCCTCTAAATCTCCTTCCCACTCAAAGGGCTGGGGGAGCTGGGGTATTTCTACACCAATTCCCATCTCATTAGTGGAGGCCTGCTTCAGGGGCATGAATTCTCTGGCACTTCTAACTGGCCATTTGCAGAGGAGGCTGTCACCAGAGAAAGTACCCAGGCAAGGAGATCCAGCTGCTGGCAGGTGGAATTCTAGCTGTGTGCACAGGGATGTGGAGGCCCAAGAGGATCCAGTCAAGGCACCAACAGCAACTGCTAGAGCATTCCAGGCAGAGGGGAGACCATGGGAAAAGGCCCACCGATAAGAACAAACCTGGAGTGCTCAAGCAGCAAAGAGAAGTGGCTAGTTGAGTGACCAAGGCAGTAGGGTGGGAATTGTAGCCAGAGAGGGCGCCAGAGGCTAGATCGTGTAGAGTCTTATGGATCATGATAAGAAACTGGCATTTTAATATAAGTATGATGGGGATGCCATGGGAAGTTTTAAAGCAGGAGAGTGTCTTTATGTCTTAAAAATGTCATTGTGGTTGCTGGGTGAAGAATGGACAGGAGAGGACAAGAATAGAAGAAGGAAGACCAGTTTGGAGGCTTTGACAGTTCAAGTGATAGATATGTAGGCTTGGACTAGGGTGGCATTTACATTGCGGTTAGGAACAGGCTAGAGTTTAAATTTACAGTTGATCAGAATTAGTGACAGAATGGTCACGGGGTATGGAGGAGAACTGTCACTGATTGAGATGGAGAGAAAAAGGTAGACACCAATTCAGAGCAGTGGCAGAGGGTACAGATCAAGAAGTCAATTTTGGACATTTAGTAAGTTTCACATGTCCATTAGGAGGCTGCTGGAGACATGAGTCCAAAGCTCGAAGGAGAGCTTGGTTAAATTTGCTGTGCTGTGCTGTGACCACCCCCACCTCCCCTTGCCTCTCCACTGCCCTGAACCTTCAGGAGAGCCCTCCTAGGGCAGTGTCTAGCCTGTGGTAGAGAGCTCACACAGCTTCCAAGAGGGGCGACAGCAGACTCAGAAACACAGTGGAGAGCTGGATTGGTAGCTGAGGCTGAGATAGCCAGGAGAAAAGTGAGCCCCAAGAGATACTGGGGTGCACCCAGGTTACCTCACTGCATGGGAGCTTTTATCATCCTTTGATACACAGGTGCACAGAGCTGAAGGGATCCTGTTGCTCAATTCAATGCAGTCTTCATTGGTTCACACAGGGGTTGTCTCTGGTTTTATGTTTTAGTACTTCCTCTAGTCCCTTGTTTCCATAGCTATTCTTCCCTGCTTATAGAAAGGTACCCTCTCTAACACATTTATCAGTGCCACCAGATATATGGACATCCATGAAAAATATGTCTTGCTGTTTTACAATTCAGAAATTACACATTTTATTCTTTACTCAATTCTATATTACAATGGATTTGCATTCCTATAGGTAAATCTAGTTTATTTTTCACCAATTACTGTGTAGTGGTTTTGTAGGGGGGATAGGGGTTGTGGTTTGGAGAGGGTTTGTTTTTTTAAAACAGATTATAGACTACATTTTTTAATCCATTCTCCTAAAGGGGGACACTTGGGCTGCCTCAAACTCCTCCTTTATAAATGATGCTGTAAGAAATGACATTTAAAAAAAATAAGTTTTTAGTAGCCAGACTTAAGACTGAGAATTCTTCTCTTATTCTGGTTTTCTCAGTGTATTTTTTTAATGATGAATAGATGTTGAACTTTATCAAATGCTTCATTTGCATGTACTGAAGCGATTATGAGATTTTTCTCTTGTACTCAATACATTGAATCACAATGATAGATTTTCTAATGTTTGAACCTTCTTACATTTCTTGGATAAATTCAAGTTGACTGTACATGTTTTGAAAAAATATACCATTAGATTTCATAAGCTAATATCGTATTTGGGATTTTTCACATCTATGTTCATAGTGAAACTGGGCTCTAACTTTCTTTTCCTGAATGTTTTCATCCAGTTTTGAAATCACGGTTATACTAACCTGATAAAATTATGTGAACAATTTTCCATCTATTTGTTTTTCTACAGCAAGTTTACAAGGTTGGGATTATCTCTTCCTTGAAAGTATTACTGTCATAGCTGTAAAACCATCTGGAGCGGGGGGTTTTTTTGGAAGGGTGATGATTTCATTTCAGTTTCTTTAAGGGTTACAGTTTTATGATCTTGGGCCACGTTTAGCATTTTCGCATTTTTTCAGAACTTTATCTAGTTCATCTAAGTATCCAATTTATTAGCGTATAGTTATACATATATTCTCTCTCATATTTTGTTTATTCACATTTCCTCCTCCTTTCTGTCTCCCTTGAGTCTTGCCAGAGGCTGATCTATTTTGTTAGTCTTTCTAAAGAACACTTTGAATCTTGTTAATTTCCTATTTGTTTTTGTTATCTTGATTTATTGGCTTCTGCCTCTACTCTTATTTATATCCTTGCTTCTTATTTACTTGGGTTTACTGTTTCTCTCTTCTTAACTTTGTTAAGTTGAAATCTTAACTCTCTTGTTTGCGTTCCTCTTCATTTCTGCCATATTTAAAGCTATAAGTTGACCTCTGAGTGCTGCCGTGAATATGATCCACAAAATTTGACATGTGTTGCTTTCATTGCCATTCACATCTAAGTATTTTATACTTTCTCTTTGATTGCTTTTATAGCCCAGTGATATATGGTAGTATTTTTTAAATTTGTAGACATAGGATTTTAGATGTAATTTAATTCTATCATGGTCAGGAATATCACGTTGTGTATATGACGCTGACTCAAATTTGCTGAAGTTTCTTCTGTGGCCTAGCATATCCATGTGTATATGAGAAGAAAATATTTTGTGTTTTGGGGAAAGAGGGTCAGGCAAATCATATCACTATAATTTTGTATAACTTCGCTTATTTTCATAGGCTTCAAGTACTAGTTGTTTTTTTTTTACTTTAAGTGTAGTTGATTTATGTTAGCTTCAGGTATATAGCAAAGGGATTCAGTTATATATATATATATATGCACATATATTTTCAGATTCTTTTCCATTATAGCTTATTATAAGAAACTGAATATAGTTCCCTGTGCTATACAGTAGGTCCTTGTTAACTACTGGTTTTTGAGAGGATATACTAAAATCTTCAACTATTATATATGATTTATTATTTCTATCCAAGATCTGTCTGTTGTTGCTTAATGCATTTTGATGCTATATTATCAGGGGCATACATGTTCATGATCATTACATTTCTTGATATGTTATTTGATATATTATTTGTTTTACCAATATATAACATCTTCATTTCTCTCAATACTGTATGCCTTAAATTCATATTTCTTTCATATTGAAATTTCTATCTTGGCATAATTTTTTTAATATATTTTTATTGAAGTATAGTCAGTTTACAATGTTGTGCCAGTTTCTGGTGTACAGCACAATGCTTCAGTCATTGGCTTAATTTTGATAAATCTTTTCCTTTCTATCCTTTCTGTACCTTGTAGTTTTTAACATGTATCTCGTAGGCATATATTGTTGATCTTTTAAATTCAATTACACAGACTTTATACTTTGAAGGGTTTTAACTGCTTACACTTATTGTAATTCTTCTTATATCAATATTTATTTCTGCCTTTTTTATATTCCCAAGTTTCTTTTTTATCCTTTCCTTCTTTCCCTGTATTCTGTTGAGTAGATTGAATTTTCTTCTCCTGGTGTGTAAGTTACACATTCTATTTTTACTCTTCTAGTGGTTGTTCCTAAGTTATTAAGGAACAGTATCTTTTTGCTCTATCAATTTATTAAGCTAACAGTATGTATTTGTTTCTCCAAGAAAAGAATTTCAGAGAAATAGACAGATCAAAGTAACAGAGAAAAGGTAAAAGGAAGAAAATGAATGAGGTAGCAAGAGGTCAGCAAGGAACAGAAAAAAGAGAAAAACATGTAAGTCAACAAAAAGAATTAGATCTGAGGGAATAAAGCCAGGAGTCCTGTACACTCAACATGCTCAAATTCAGACAGTGAGAAAAACTCAGGGCTCCATTCATTCCTTTCATGTAATGTCCCCAGATCATTTCTTTCTTCCCTTGCTTGGGAAAGAATTACAAATTATTTCTTGACTATTTACTAAGCAGCCACTGGGTTCTAGGCCCTCTTTCAGGCCTGGGGACAAAGCAGTGAACAAGTAGATCATCTTCTCACCCTCCTAGGGCTCACAATTAAGATAAATAGTTTTAAAAAGCAATTCCAGGGACGGGGGAGGGTAGAGCCCAGTGGTAGTGTGTGCTTAGCATGCATGAGGTCCTAGGTTCAATCCCCAGTACCTCCATTAAAAAACAAATAAATAAACCTAATTACCTCCCCCCACAAAAAAACAAAAGAACAAACAAAATAAAACAAAAAAAGCAACTGCAACAGAGAAGGGGAAGTATAGGCACCTTGGGAGCATCCAGCAAGGGAAACACAACCTTGCCTGAGACAGTCAGGGAAATCCTCCCATACAAAGTGGTACCTAAGCTGAGGTTGGAAGGACATCACTCCTTTGCCAGCGGGTGCCAAGGGCAGAGGCTGGCTTAACGGCTGCCCCACTGCTGGCCACTGGTCCTCTGCAGTCTGTAGGGCTGTGGGCAGGACATATCCATATGGTCAAGGCCATGGTGCATGCACTTGTCATGAGCACATATCTATAAACAGCCCAGGTTCTCTCAGTACACATGCCCAGAATTCACAAGACCCTCAACCTGTCCCATCTCCCCAGGCTGTGTCACTGGGGAACTGGAAACTGGTGTCCATGTGACCACATGGTTCCTAAGGCTGACCACTTCTCAGTGTAGCTTGCCTATGTATTTACTCCATGCCTTAATTTTCTTTTATGCAACAATCACATTCACTGATTTAGACGGATCAAGGAAATACTAAAAGGAAAAAAAGCAATTATTATTGTTTCCAAGGAGCTGCAGTAAATCCAGTGAGGCCCATTTCAAATGACATCTGCACTGGCTTTGATGAATAGATAGAGACAAAAGAGTATGGAAAAAGTAGAGGAGACTATAAACTCCCACTTTGGAGGCAATTACCTGGGTTCAAGCTCTGATTTTACCAGTGCTGTCACTGTGACCTTGGGAACACCACTGAAGTGCTCTGTACCTCAGTTAACTCATTTGTAAAGACCCTGGTTATAGCTTCACAAGGCAGTGGTGAAGGTTAAACAGCATCATACCTGAGACATGCTTAGCGCAGAGCCTGGTACTCAACAAGGGCTCAAAAAGGTAGTTGCTTAGCATTAGTGTTGGTGTTAGTATTACTGTATTGCAGCCTGACCTGGGAGTACTAATGAAGGAGATGGTGTCACTATTTTCTTGGGTGAGAAAGTATCAAAAGTGGTATCCAGTGCATGCACAATACCTAATCTATAATATTTACTAATCATTTCTTAGAACTGGTTTAAACAAAATACAATGCTCTAGTGTATAAAAATAACTGTTATTAAGGGATTTGAATAGCTTCTTCATGAACTTTTGTATTGTCCTAAAGTTTGCATTATTTGCTTCATTTAATAATGTAAGACATCTGATCACTTCTTATTAACTTATCCTCATTCATTCAGTCATTCATTCATCATTTATTCAACAAATGTTTGTTGGATCCCTATCAGAGAGACATTTGTTCAAAGTAGACATCCATAAATGCTTGTTGAATTTAAAATATAATTATATTTTAAAAATAGTCATATATATGCGTTTGATTATATTTATAAAATATTGAGTTTACTTTGCTTGATCCCTGAAAAAAATTATCTATAACCAAGAAATTTTTTAAAACTTTTACAAGAGTGTATATATAATATATACATTTTTTTTTAAATGGAGGTACTGGGGATTGAACCCAGGACCTCGTGCATGCTAAGCACACACTCTACTTCTGAGCTACACCCTCTCTCCCCCTATAGCCAAGAAATTTTTACTTTTGAGGATTGCTTCAGAAATTTTTCATTCCATTAAACCTCCCAGACTTCTCAAAAGGTGAGGGGGAAAACTCAAATTCCTTGTTGAGTGCAATGCTGTAAATAGATAAGTTCACTAAATATCCATTTTCATTCCTAAAACACAAGCAACTCTCTTTTGCATCTAATCCTCAATTTTTACCTACTTTACTTTTTCATTTACAGTTGAAAGTCTCCGAAGCAATATTCCTTTTTGCCAGATCACTGTGGATATGTTCACTCTATGGCTAATCACTTTTGAGTTTAACAAAGTCACACTGGAATCTGAATTTGTACAACTTTTCTCCAAATCTGACAATGATAGAGTACACACACCCTTTGAAGGTATACACTATGGAAAGAGCTAGAAATATGATAGCCCTGTTAAAATGCCTCCCTGAAGAAAAAAATCTATAGGTTGACAAGTTTCATTGCTCTTAATTTTTATGCCCACGTTTTGAAAATGCTGCAATGGGTAGGCTATGCAAAAAGGTAGTGTTTTAAAGCACCGAGAGAGTTAGAAGAGGAAGGCAAAATTTTGAATGCATCTCATTCACAGTTCCAAAGCCCAGGGGAGCTTCGTGAGGCTGTGCCAGGAGAGCCTCCCTGGGGTCACCCAGCTCATGCTACCAATGCTGCATGTACTGGCCATGGGGCAGGGTCACTGTTCCACCCTCAACTCAGTGGTTTAATTACTTGACTGTCTGCATTCAGGAGGCCTTGGCACACTGTCCAAGACAAAAATATAAAACCATCATGATTTAGGATCATGAGTACATGTAATTAGAAGATACCCATGGGCATTATGCAGAGTAGAAAAAAGCCAATCTCAGTTACATACTGTACAATTCCATTGATACAGTGTTCTCAAAGTGAGAAAAGTATAGTGAGAGAAAACAGATCAGAGGTTTCCAGGGCTAGGGGAAGGATGCGGTTATGAGGGGGTGATGTGAGAGAGTTTCTCTGTAGTGATGGAACAGTTCTGTGTCCTGATTGTGGAGATGCTTACTCAGTCTACATATGTGATAAAATATCATAGAACCACACACACACGCACACACACACACGCACACACAAGACTGCATGTGAAAACTGGTAAAATCCAAATAGGTCTGTAACTGAGTTAAAAAGTACTGCCCCAATACCGTTTTCCTGTTTTTGACCATGTATTATGGTAGTGTCATTATCATTGGAGGAAGCAACATTAAGGATACATGGGAACTCTAGGCACTATTTTTTGCAACTTCTTGTGAGCCTTAAACTGTTTCTTTTTAATTTGTAAAGATATCAATGGGCCATTCTTCACCAATACCTTTTTGTTGGGCCAAGACAAGAGCTTTTATCATTTGAGAAAGAGGTGTTAGCACATGCCTTACCTACGCCACTGACAGCATGAGGAGAGTGGTACTTAGCTCTCATATACAGTGTTTTGATACCATGGCCTGCCTGTCTGCCATCATTGAACTATGTAGGAGTTAAGTCTGAAAGGGGATTTTTCCTGTGACTTCACTGTACGCTAGAGAAGTTGGAGCAGTGAGACTTTTAAAGCCAGAAGTGCTCCAAAACCTGCTGTGGGCTAGAGTCATGCCTTGAGGCAGCTCGGCAGGCAGCCAGGGCAAATGTAAACAGCAGAGCTGTCCCCAGGCCTCTGACGCCTGCAGCAAGCCAGGGAGACCAACCAGGAGATGAGGGCTCAGGAAGCCACGTTGTGCTTCTGAATCAAGCTGGGATGCTCAGCCTGGAGAGAAGGTGTGGAGCCACGTGTGTATGTGGGGAAGTATCACCTGGCCGCTATAAGCAAATATCTACAGGGCTGTTGTGTAGGGGATAGATCAGACTTGCCCTCTGTTATTAACCCTGAGGGCAGGTCTCCTACCTGTAGGTAGAAGCAAGACGAAAGCAGGTTTCAACTCAATATAGAAAGCTGCCCAACAGACCTTCTTTGACAGGTAATACGCTCCCAGATACTGGAAATATTTGAACAGAGATCAAATGACCACCTGTCGAGGATGCTGTAAGGGGTCCCAAAGAAGGGTTTCCATCCCACTCCAAGGAGACGACACCAACAGTGAAGACACGGGAAGGAGGGGACCCTGATCTGAAGATGGGATTCAGCGCAACTCCTCCCTTTTAATTTTTCAAACTCTATTCTTACATATCTGCTTCCCTAAACCCATTAACTCATCGGGGGTTCATCATGTCCACAAATAAATCTCATCTCCTCAGCAGATCCCCAGGCCCATGGTTAAGAGAGACACCGCCTGCTCTGTTGCTTCTTTCCCCACAGAGTCTGGCTGAGGTGGATGCAGTAGGGAAGCTCTGGAAACATCTGAAGCCAGGTGAATGATAGCTTTGGTACACCTGAAGCAGGAAGCCAGCCCGGCTGCCCGCTGAAGTCCTCCTGTGCTGAGAGTCCATATATTTTATGACCTCAGAGTGCTTCCTGGCACAGACTCCCCACAATGGTGATTCATTTCTCCTTTGCAGCTTTGTCAGTATTTGGGTTTTCGACTTAGTTCGCAATGAACCAGCTATCATAGTTATAGCTCCCTAGGAAATGCCATACAGTAACTCTGTCAGGGTTTTTATTTGCTTGGACAAATCGTTTTATTTCAGCAAGGTGTTTTATTAGCTTAGAGAGTCATGAATCACTTCAAAGGTAGATGAAAGATGACCCAATACACACAATTTTATACGAGATGTTTTTTCTACTAAAGATCATGTCTCCTTGATTAGGGCTGCGATTAATTTAATTTCATGCAAATTATGAAAACGGAATCACATCAGCATACCCATGCACCCAACCTGGCCAGAGCTAAAAGGTTGACTCCAATGCCCAGCTGGTTACCACCAGTCAGGAAATCTGTCATCAACACACAGGGTTATAATGGTCCTAAACAAAGCAGATCAAGGCTGAAACATATGCCCTCCTGGACCCAAGCTACATCAATGATGAAGACTCCACAAAGTAAGAGAGTGGCTTTGAGAAAGGAGTTGTATTAGCTAGGATAGGCTCTGCAATGCTGCAGTAACACCAAAGCCCTTAAATCTCCAAGGCTTAACCCATCAAACGTTTATTTCTCATTCTCATCAGGTTTCCACTGAGGTTTGGTCAGGCCACATTTCACTGTGACTAGGAATCAATCCTGTCCTCTTCCATCTTGGTACAGCAGGAAGAGGAGAGGGAACAAAGAACTCCACTCACTTTTTTTTCCTTCCTTCCTTCTTTCCTCCCTCCCTCCCTCCCTCCCTTCCTTCCTTCCTCCCTCCCTCCCTTCCTCCCTCCCTCCCTTCCTTCCTTTCTTCCCTCATTCTGCAGTTTTAGATTCACAGCAAAATTGAGGGGAAGGTACAGATATTTCTCATATATACCTCCTACCCACACCCTCCAACGTGCATAGCCACTCCCATTATCAACATCCCCCACCATAGTGGTACCTTTGTTACAGCTGATGAACTTACATTGACACAGCATGATCACTCAAAGTTCATATTTTACTTTCTGGTTCACTCTTGATACTGGACATTGGATGGGTTTGGATAGTTGCCTAATGACATGTATTCATTATTACCATATTATACAGAATATTTTCATTGCCCTAAAAATCCTGTGTGCTCTACCTATTCACCTCTCGTCTCCAATCCCTGGCAAACACTGATATTTTTCTTTCTTCATTGTTTTGCCTTTTCCAGAACATTATATAGTTGAGATCATACAATATGTATCCTTCTCAGATTTTAGAAATATGCATTTAAAGCTCCTCCTTGTCTTTTCATGGCTTGATACTTCATTCCTTTTTTAGTGCTGATTAGTATTCCATTGTCTGGATGTATCATAGTTTATCCATTCACCTACTAAAGGACATCTTGGTTGCTTCCAAATTTTGTCAATTATGGATAAAGTCTCTGTAAACACATGTGTGCAGATTTTTATGTAGACATAAGTTTTCGACTCCTTTGCGTAGATGCCAAGGAGTGTGATTGCTAGATTGTATGGTAAGAGTATGACAGTTCTGTAAGAAACTGCCAACTCTTCCAAGATGGCTGTATCATTCTGCACTCCCACCAGCAACGAATGAGAGCTCCCATTGCTCTACATCCTTACAGCATTTGGTGCTGCCAGTGTTCCAATTTCGGCCATTATAATAGGTGTGTAGTGGTACCTCACTGTTGTCTTAATTTCCCTGATGACATTCACCCACTTTTAAGTGCCTGGAGGAAGTGACACTGCTTTTATTCACAGTCCACCAGCCAGAACTAGGCATAGCCAGGACCTGACAGCAAAGTCTAAGAAACACAGTGGAACACTTGGGTGCTCAGGAAACACAAGATGTCTCTGCTGCAGGGCTTAACTCCCTGAGAATGGCTTTCTTAGCACCTACCTTCCACCTTAATCTGTCACCGTGGGACCCAGATCTGTTCTAGTGTGCATGTGGGACTGGGAAAACAGCCTCAATTCTGTGACTGAAGAAGAACTGGGACCCACAGCTCAGGAAGTCTCTTCTGGAAGCAAAAATCAGGAGTTAGATGTGTTGGACCTGGGAACAGCTGGGTTGATCTGGAGCACACAGCAGAGGGTGCTGCAAGGATCTCTTCCTCCTCCTCTGCATTCACATCTGACAACAGCCAGCCAGCAAGGAAATGCAGAGGAAGTGAGCACCATCATGGCTCTGCACGGCCCTTAGCTCCCTTTGCTCAAGGAGGCAGCTCTGCTTGAAGCTGGCAGAGCTGGGCTGCGGTAGAATCTGAGAGCACCGCACACCTGGCTACGCGGGACTGTGGCAGCTCAGGTGTGCTGTTTTCCCCAGACCCTGACCCCCTGGCTTAATATCAGTCAAAGTCCCCATCGGAAAGTCGGGATTGGGAGTGTCCTACATGTCATATCTCTTGTGCCAATTACAAAAAAAAAAAAAAAGAAGAAGAATATAATCACTAAAGAAATAGCTTGTAAGATGCAGAAGAATCTCATCTGCACAAGAACCAGCCAAGCTGCTCTGACATTACATTACACCACTATGGAATTCGCCATAAAGCATCTGCAATCCAAAGAATCATTTCAGTGAACAAAATGCTTTTTTTTCTTCCAAGTCCTATTTTAATTAGAAAATTGATGGAAAATCTAGAACTACCTCCCTATAGCTAGTTTCAAAAAAAATCTGTGTGGAATCCTTGAAAATATTGGTGAATTATGAACGAAATTGAACTCTGATACTATTCTCCTATTTTATTGCTCCCTATTACCTGAAAAGCCTCCAAACACTGTATTTCTATAGCTCAGAATAAGGATGTATTTTCCCTCTTAGAATCTGTAGGTATTCTAATTATATGTAAATCAGCTCACAGAAATAAATATCTATGGTTAAAGGACATTTAAAATGTTAAAAGATTTTTCTCAACTGTTCACTGTTATAAAAAAAAAACTCTATTTTCAGAATCCTGATAGTTCTAACCCTTTTTCATCACTGCACAGAAGCAACAGCTCATGCCATGCCGTTGTCCTGGGCTGTTCTCCTGAAACACCTCAAGTGGGAACCACAGTTTGAATAGGATTTTGAGACAAGTCTATGTAAGTCGCCTTTTCTTAACATTGAAAATGTTTCCCTTTTATTCGGAGTCACACAATTGGACAAAGAAACTGAATAGAAATTAAGAAAACTGTTCCTATATTGAAAAAGATTTCTTAAGTATTGTCCTTTATGTGCTGAAAACATTGCCACAGATGTATGTTTAAAGCATCGTGATTTCCCTGATATCTGCACTGTATTCTGTTCTAGTCCCCTGGCCATAAACACCACCAAAATGCTAATGATTCCCCTTTCTGTGTCCACCTTGGACTTCTCGACTCACATAGCCAAGTACTGATTTAATGCCTGCACTTGGTTATTGCATAGGCGTTGAAAGCATGTCTGAAACCTAATCCCTGATTGTCTGCAAACCTGCCCCTCCCCCACTTTCTCCTTCTCAGCAAAGGGTGGCACTGCTCTTCTGGCTTCTCAGGGCAAAAGCCTTGCAGTTATCCTTGATTCTGCTCTTTCTCTCACAGTCTACTTTCAATCCATCAGCAAAGTCCTATTGGCTCACTCTTCAAAAATTTGTCCAGAATGTGACCATTTGTTACCACCTCCACCATTATTACTCTGGTCCAAGCCACCATCATCACTTGCCTACATTTTTGCACTGGTCTTGTCCCTGATTCTGACCTTGTCCTCCTACAGTCTAATCTGAACACCACAGCTAGAATGATCCTTTGAAAACATGAAGAGAATCATGTCACTTCAATGCTCTAAACCCTCCATGGCCCCCTATATCACCCAGTGTCAAAGCAGAGTCCTTAAAATGGCCCATAAAACTCCCTTTGGTCTCAATTTCTACATTTCTCCCCCGACTCACTCAGCTCCAGCTGAAGGCATTTGTTTCTCAAATCTACCAGGCCTGTTTCCACCACAGGACCTTTGCACTGGCTGCTCCTTTGCTGGGAATGCTCTTTCCCAGATATCTGCAAGGCTCTTGCTCCAGTATCATCCTGATGACTGCAGCTGCAGCATCCTCCCTCCTAGCCTGCCCTCCCTTCCCCACTGCATCTTCCTTCATATTACTTGTCATCTAACATACTTTATATTCTACTTTATTATCTTTCTCTTCTCCTAGAATATAAACTCCACCAGGTCAGAGGTTTTTACCTGTTTTGTTCACTGCTTTGTCCATCCATTTAGAAACAATACCTGCCACACAATAGACACTTACGAAGTATTTGTTGAATGAATGAATGAATGAATGAAAGAAATTTTATTCAGTAGTGACTCAATGCGTTTGGGTAAATTAGAGACTCATTCTCACCTTTCATGCCTCTAACATTCCTCATTTATACATTTGTGACACATGAGCCCATGAATGGCTAAGGGACTCCTTGTGACAGGACCAGCAGGTGCTAAGCTTGTAAGTGAAATTTAAAGATCATTTTCAACATCAGAATGTACTCATAGGCTTCACGCTGGAATTTCTTAGCTGGGCCCACTGGGTCAGTCACCGTAGGCACCTCGATGAACTGGGGTGGGGGTCTGCACAAGTCCGTCACATCTGAGGTATCCCCAGAAGTCATCATGCCAGAAGACAGAACTGAAGGGTCAGAGGGTAGGGGTGATTCTGAAGAGGGCCACATGGATGTGAGTAGATCAGACTTTCTCCAACAAATTCATCTGGTCAGAGGAGGGTTATAAGTAAAAATGCGGATTTGTTTCACTAAATGCTAGTATACCTGCAGACAGGTGCACAAAGAGGTGAGAAGCACCTTTTCCCTTCCACCACAGGTATCACATAGCTCCACCTCCTCCAGGCTCAGTAAGCTGCAGGAACAAACTAGTCTGTGAGCCCAAGAGACACTCCCAGGGAACTTCCAAAACATTTAAGAAGGGCTGAGGGCCCAAGCAGCTGGGGACTCACAAGACAATCTGGCATTCGAGTTATGCTGCTAACAAGATCTCATCAGTAGCCAAAGACTGGCCAGGCCTGGGGATGCTCAGGCCCCTCTTGGGTGACCTCACCAGTTCTGCTGGGTCCTGGATGTGCTGCCTCATGGCCTCATCAAGCCGGAGGTAAAGCTGCCTGAGGAGGAGTGATTCTTAGGGGCGGGGTAAGTCATCACTAAAATAAATGAGCAGGACCCATGGGGCATGCTGCTTTTAACAAGTCCGGAAAAGTTCCAAGATGGGATGAAATCTAACTAAATATGTCACAAGCAGAAAGGGTAAGGAATGTTTCCAAGTTTCCTTTGCTCTTAAGAAGTGACATTAGGAAGAAAATGAATCTGATGAGGAGGAAAAGGTGAATTATGATATTAAAAATTCATTGCCATTTAGCAAATTTGCCATTAGCATCATAATTCAGGATAGTTTAATAATTAGACACTCACATAGGTGGCATAATTGGCTGCCTCACTGATAGGATTTAAAGAGCACCAGAAAACCCTTCTTTCCCAAATCACTTCTTCACCAGCCTGAGGTTACCTACTAGGGCTGCAGACAGCTGACCCTTTCCGGATTCCTTCTTTAAATACACTTTCCTGTAAGTGGGGGGTGCCAACAAATGGGACCCAGATCTTCCTGGCAAGTGGGTAGAGCAGATGAGAGCCCCAAAGCAAAGACTGAGCATGGGAAGTGGGGCTCCAGGCGGCCACCTGGCACCCTGGGAGGCTTGTCCTCTGTGAGTGCGTCTACACACTGACCTGTTCCTGCTGAAAACAAAAGTGCTCGGGAGGACAATGCCTTCTGTAAAGAATACAGGAGAGATGCCAGGAGGTGTGCAGCAGGATAGCCTTCAGCCCGGAAACAGTCCTGCCATGGTCTGGGTTAGGAAGGGCTGGGGTGTGCCCTGACCTCTGAGCATCTCCACCTGACAGTACCAGTCAGGGCACATCTGAAGACTCACTAGGCCCCCTGCCTCCCTTCAGTCAGGTTCCTACTGAGCCTCTGGAACAAGTAAAGGATCCTTTTATGATATGATCTCAGATATCCACACTCACGCTTTGCTGACAAGGCAAGTCCAGAGGAGATAAGCCCCAGCTGAAGCAATAATTCTGAGGGTCCCAGTGCCTCTTCCTTCAACAATGAGTCTCAGGGAAGGTGAGTTTGTTCCTGGACTACAGCCCCACTCATTCTATGCTCCACACTTATCTCCCCAGCGCAACTAGAGGGACTTCTGAAGTGCTAGGCTGAGCTTCTCTGCTTTCTCAGTTTAAAAGTCATCAATAGCTCCCCAGCAACCTCAAGGAAAAGGCCCACATCCTGGCCTGGTATACAGAGTTGCACAAGGTCTGGGTGCGGCCCATTCTCAGGAGTCTCCACCACACTCCCACACAGCTCCTGTGTCCAGCCACAAGCACAGCTCCTGAAATGCCCACACTACTGAGGACCTGTGTGCTCTCCTATGCCAACCACACCCTTCTCCATCTTGGGCTCCCAGTCGTTTGAGCTGCAGCCTAGGTCCTGCTCCCAGAAGGATGGGATAGGAAAAGGGGGTGGGGACAGAGTGAGTTAAATGCAAGAGAGTTTGATTTTTACTAAGATTCTGCTGTTTCTCTTTAATAAACATTCCTCATATTGTTGCAAGCCTTTGCTTACTTTCTAAAGTTCTGAAAAACTTAATCTTGACAACTTTTATCAGTATTCTTCACCTTTATAAAGGAGTAGGTTTTCTAGGCCCTTACTCTGCCAGTACAGAAGCAATCTCACCAGTGAGCTGGTTTTTGACAAAGGTGCAAAGGCAAATCCCTGGTTAAAAGGTAGTCTTTCTGCAAATGGACTGGAACAATTACGTATTCATATTAAACCAATCAACAAATAAAAGCAAAAAGAACTTTGATCCATACCTTGTACCATACAAAAAAATAAGCCAAAAGGATCATAAAACCTCATGTAAAATCTAAAGCTACAAAATTTCTAGAAGAAAACATTTCTAGAAGAGAAGGCAGAGCAGGCATCTAGGGATTGTGGGGCTGAGGTCCCTCCGGAGCTGCGCTGTGGGGCTCAGGAGAGAGCTGGCTGCTGCCTCCCATCGAAGGTCCCTGAAGAATCGACTCAAAGCAGGCACAGTAGGGTAGTCATGAGCATACATGAGGCAACTCCAGCCTTCTCTCTGTGGATTAGGAGCCTAGGAAGTCACCTGGAACAGGTGCAGCCCCAGACAGGGCCAGCGGGGGGCCCTCCCGTGGAAGGGGCGCCTCCTCCAGGCTCCACCACCCCGGCTGATTCTCACTGCCGATCTTCCTCCCCTCAAACTAGGATGGCTTCTCAGCACTCCTGTCACTCCAACTTTGTCAACAAAAATAACCAGTATCAGCTGAGTAATCAATTCACATCCTCAATCTGACATCTCAGGATGTCCACTGGCCACTGTGGATTCAAATTCAACTCATCTGCCTCCACTTTGAACTCTCCAATTTAGGTGACTTTTCCAGATACCAAACTTTAATTCTATGCAAATTAACAAATGCTTATCTGGGGCTTATTATGTGCACAGAGCTATGGACATATTTATGGAAATAAATAAAACATCCTCTCTGCCTCCTGGGACTCAAAAACCTAGTAAAGGAGAAAGATTTAAGTAAAAGGAGCCTTAATGCAAAGCCAAGTTTGATAAGGGCTATATTAGAGAGACAAAGGCAACAAAAAAAACAGGATGAGCAAGATTGAAGCCCTCCAAGTTCCTCTTAGCGCCAGGACTTACTTATCTGTGTGTTTTTTGACTATAATTTTTCTACAGTGCAATTCTTACTGGTTTTGCCTCAATAATGAGCAGCCTTAGGAACATTATTAAACATTTGTACTCACTATAACAGTAATTACAGGACAAGGCAGGGCTACAGCAACAACAGAGACCCCACTGTAGGACTGGTGGTGGCCTACAGGAGACTCCAGGAGGCTACATTGTCTGCGGGGACATCAGTCTCCCTCAGTGAGTGAAGGGCTTGCACATTGCTGTCTGTGGACCATTGCTTCTATCCTGCTAACTTCTATCACACACAACGATCTTGATACTGAGGGCTCTTCTGCCTTCCCACTAAGTAAAACGCATCACTTGGATAATAACTTGCCCCTCCATGAGATTTTTTCCCCCACCCACTTCAAAGCTTTTGACTATCTTCTTAATGCTGGAGGTCACCGCAATCCTGGCCTGCAGGTACAGGGGGGTTGTAGGGTTATCATTTCTACTACTACTGGTCAGCCTGAGGATCCACGCTTCACACAAAGTACCCAGAAGAGGGGAAGGTTCTCTGCATACTGTAATAAATAAGGAAAGCAAAATTTTATTGATTCAGGCCCCATTAAGACAAAAGGAACCTTGACCAATCACAGAGAATGAAGCAGGAAAGATCAAGGAGACATCCAGGGGCAGGGGGGTATAATAAAAACTGCACACATGAACATGAAATAGCAGAGATCTTTCTTGTTCTGCTGCCTGAAATCACAGATGGTTATGTCAGAATGCCACGCCTGGCACACAGTAGGTGCTCAATAAATGCAAATTGAATTCAATTAGAGCAAAATCACATGAGTTGTGCGGGTAAAGAAAAAGAGAACCTGCTCATAGGTATCAGGGTAGAAAATTAAATACTCTTCTCAACATAAGCTGGCAGATTTCTCATTATAATCACATATTCATTAATTTAGCCAAGAAATCCATTCACTGCACATTTATTGAGTTCAAGCTATGTTTCAGGCACTAGTCTAGGTACTGGGCTCACTGCAGGGAATAAGTCTGGAGACTGCACTCTAGTGCTGACGCAGACAGTGAGGCAGTAAACTTAAAAATCAGGTTGTAGGGGTGGGAGGTAGTAGAGCACATGCTTAGCATGCACAAGGTCCTGGGATCAATTCCCAGTACCTCTATTTAAAAAAAAAGGTTAAAAAAATCAGATTATGATTTGTTCTATAAAGAAAATGAAACAGTGATGTGGTAGTGTCTGGGGGAGGGGTTAGGTTGCGGGGCCCATGAAGGCCTCTCCAAGAAATGACATTTAAGTGGAGACGTGAAAGATAAGTGGTTCCTTTGCACGAGTTCTAAAGGAAAAGCATTTGTGCAGAAGGAACAGCTTGCACAAAGGGTCTAATGTGAGAAAGAGCTTGGAACAGAAATGGGAACATGGAATAATTTAAAATGTGGGGAGAGTGTTTTTAAATTGACGCTTTTAAAAAGTGATATTTGTTGCCAATGTCACCCAATCTCAGCATGACAGAGTGAGTAGGAGTCACTGATTCTAAAACCACCCACCCATTCATTGCAACCCAGGCACGGCCGGAGGGTATGAGGAAGCTAGACCTTCTGCTTGTCATGGACCTCGGGCAAGCCACTCACCTCCCGGCCCCAATTTCCACCTAAAGAAGGTCAATGCCATTGACCCACAGGAGTGTTTCTGAGGATCAGGTGAGACGATGTGCTGTGTCAATGTTAGAGATGGTAGTCGTCAAGGCCCCGCCCTGTGCAAAGCCTGTTGGCAGGAAGGAGAGGGTCGTGGGCACTGACACAGCTAGAGTGGATCAAGTGAGGGACCATTGCCAGGTCTGGCCTCAGGACTTGAGATTTAACCCTTCCAGGCTGGTTTGAATAAGAAGCCCATCACCATCGCCCTAAATTGGCTGGGGTTGACACAAAAATGAAGAACACACAAAAATTTAAGGTTCAGTGAGCAAAGCCCCCTAATCTCACCTGGGTAGCTCTCAGTGACCAACTCAGCAGAGGGGCAGGAAGGAGCTGCCCCTTGCTGCTGACAGCCTTGGCTCTAGGAAGCCCTGCTGTCTGGCCTCCAGGTCCAGACTCCCTCCAGGACTGCAGAGTCAGCCCCCAGTGAGTCTGACAGGCCCTGGGACCAGCTGGGATGCTCTGGAGCTCTGCCCTTGGTGACTTCCCACTCCAGACACAACCCCTCCCTACCCCAGTCTCCTGGCCAGACTCCAGGGGACTGGGGGATCATCAAATGGATGAACAGATTAGAGTGCTGAATTTTTAGTAGACTAGAGGATACAGAGGCATTTTAGACTCCACAGAAAAACATAATAGTGGGTGAGGGGATTAGTATCTGCTTATCATATCTGTTTGCTAAGAAATATCTTATCCTAAGGATTTTTCAAAAAATGTAACACTAACATCAGTTTGGGAAAATGAGGTTTACTTTTTTGCTTTTCGTTTATTTGTTTGTTTTGCTCTCCTGTAACCCCATGGACTAACACCACCTCTGGGGTTTTTCTAGTTACTCTTCGACCACTTTCAGATGGAGAAAAATTCGAACAATATCTTTTGTTAAGAACACTTGAAATTCCATGTATTCTTAGCTCTCTGAAAGTGATCCTGCTTTTAACAAGATTTTTTTTATTAATTAGCTTCTTTCAAGATTCCAGTTCTTCAAAAACTGCCTTGAAATGAAACTATTCTCCCTGCATTTTTCTTTTTCTTAGAAAAGCCTTCTCCTCAGTCTTAGAAAGAGTTGGATAATAACCAGTTTGGAGTGGAACAGCAAAAAACATTAGTGTTAATATTGCCAATTTTCTGTCACATGAAGATGCATGAACACCATGAGGTTCCGATTTTGACTAAATCTTCAGGCTCAGATGTTTAAAAGATAGATTGTTCTTCTGGCCTTCTTAGGATAAAATTGAGTCAAGTTTGTGTCAGCCTGAAAATTAAATTGTGAATATTGTCATAATGGAAATTTCTTACATTTGCAAGCCAGTCCCTTATCGGGAAGTGCAAGGGAAAAAGGCGTGTATCCCTGTACTTCTCTCTAATTCTGTATTCTGTTTAGTCTTTTGATGTTAATAGTTTAAATTACTCTGAGTACTTTTCCACCACGAGGGCTTTAGCTCTGCTTTCAAACACCTATAGATATAATGATGTGCTTCCCCAAATGCCACGAGAAGTTTTATGAACTCTTTTAGAACCCTTCCCCAGAGAAGGTGCATTTATAGAGGAAAATGTCATGTTTCATTAGTATATTCGTGCTCATACAAATTTAGTCTTCGGAAAAGATAGTGCTTGTAAACCTGAAACCAAAGTTGTCAAATTGTGCTTCTGTTTAAAAGCTGAAATAGAGAATCATTCTCACACATATCAGCATGAATCCATAAAACATTTACTTTCCCCTCAAATAAAAATTCTTCTGCTAAGACATTTTTCCTAGGATACAAATCTAGAGACCAACGTCCTGAGTCCTGGAGATCATTTAGCTGAATTCCATGGGCTCTGGGCAGTTTTATCTATGATTTGGCCCCTGCATGGGTGACGTGGATGTGGAATGAGGAACACCTTTTACCCTCGCTGCCCAGAGACTACACATGAATGACATCCTTGGTCTCCACCCCACTCTGACGTCAGAAGGAGGGGCCCTCTTAGGAACCAGAATAATCTACAGTGGAGAGACCATTAGCTATGGAGCAAAGTGGATTCCATCCACTGCAGACACCAACCAAAGGCTTGGGAAATGTATCCTGCTGGTGATCAGAGTGTGATAAATGGAGATTTACATACTTCATTTCTGATCCTCAGAAAATATTCTCCTCAGGTCTGAGAGCATAGGAAGCAGACAAATATGTGGGAGAGTCTAGCAGAGCACTGAGGTCTACAACCTTGGACTCAAAAGAGAATTCAAATCCCAAATGTGCCACTTGATAGCTTAATGACTTTGGTTGAGTTACCTAATTGTTCCAAGTTTTAATGTCCTCAAAGGGTTATTGTGAGGATTTAGTAAGATGTTTTGTTTACTGAATTATTCCTTCAACAAAGAACCACTGAAAACCAGGGGCTTTTCTAGAGGCCATAGATACAGCAGTGAACAAACCAATAAAGTCCTGACTCTCATGACACTTATATTTTTAACACAAGGAAGCAGATAATAAACAAATGAACAAAGATTATGTTGGGTTGTGGTAAGTACTACGAAGAATATTGTAAAAGGATCACCCTGGCTACTGTGCTGAGAACAAACTCAAGGGAGGCAGAGGTGAAAAACAGGTTAGAGGGATATTGTAATAAATGACGCAAATAGGGCCCAAATTAACAAAATTAGAAATGAAATAGAAATAGCACAGAAATACAATCATAAGAGAATACTACAAGCAAATATGCCAACAAACTTGACAACCTAGAAGAAATGGATAAATTCCTAGAAACATAGAATCTTCCAAGACTGAATCAAGAAGAAACAGACAATATGAACAGACCAGTTACTAGCATTGGAATTGAATCAGTAATCAAAAAACTCCCCAAAAAACCAAAAGTCAAGGACTGGATGGCTTCACAGGGAAATTCTACCAAACATTTAAAGAGGAGTTAATACTTATCCTTCTCAAACTATTCCAAATTGAAGAGAATGGAACACTTCCAAACTCATTCTATGAGGCCAGCATTACCTGGATACCAAAACCAGACAAACACGGTACATAAAAGAAAATTACAGGCCAATATCCCTGATGAACATAGATACAAAAATCCTCAACAAAATATTAGCAAACCAAATGCAACGATGCATGAAAAGGATCATATGCCATGATCGAGTGGGACTTATTCCAGGGACAGAAGGATGTTTCAATATCAGCAAATCCATCAATGTGATACACCACATTAATAAAATGAAGGGTAAAAATCACATGATCACTTCAACAGATGCAGAAAAGCATCTGACAAAATTCAACATCCATGTATGATAAAAATTCTCAACCAAGTTGGCATAGAGGGAACATAACTTGACATAACAAAGGCCATTTATGACAAACCTACAGCTAAAATCATACTCAACAGTGAAAAGCTAAAAGCTTATCCTCTAAGATCAAGAACAAAACAAGGATTCTTCTTCTAATTAACACAGTATTGGAAGTCCTTCCCACAGCAAATAGACAAGAAAAAGAAATAAAAGGCATCTAAATTGGAGCAGAAGAAATAAAACTGTCACTATATGACATGATACTGTGTATAGAAAGTCCTAAAGCATCTACCAAAAAACTATTCGAACTAATAAATGAATTCAGTAAAGTTGCAGGATACAAGATTAATATACCAAAACCTGTTGCATTTCTATACTAACAATAAACTGTCAGAAAGAATACTCAGGAAAACAACCGCTTTTACAATTACAGCTAAAAAAAAATAATAACTAGGAATACATTTAACCAAGGAGATGAAAGATCTGTACTCTGAAAACTGTAAGACATTGAAGAAGGAAATTGAAGATGACACATATAGATGGAAAGATATCCTATGTTTATAGATTGGAAGAATTAATATCATTAAAATGTCCATACTACTCAAAGTGACTACATATTCAGTGCAATTCCTATCAAAATACTCATGATATTTTTCACAGAACTAGAACAGGTAATCCTAAGATTTGTATAGAACCGCAAAAGAATCTGAGTGGCCTAAGTAATTTTGAGAAAAAAAGAACAAAGCTGGTGGCATCATACTCCCTGACTTCAGACTATACTACAAATGTACAGTAATCAAAACAGTATGGTACTAGCACAAAAACAGACACAAGATCAATGTAAAAGAATAGAGAGCCCAGAAATAAAACCATGCATACATGGTCAACTAATCTATGATAAAAGAGACAAGAATATACAATGAAGAAAAGACAGTCTCTTCAATAAGTAGTGTTGGGAAAACTGTGTAGGTATATGTAAAAGAATCAAATTAGAACATTTCCTTACACCATATACAAAAATAAACTCAAAATGGATTAAAGACCTAAAGGTAAGACCTGAAACCATAAAACTCCTAGGCAGTATTTTCTTTGGCATTGGTCTTAGCAATATTTTTTTGGATCTGTCTCCTCAGGCAAAAGAAACAAAACCAAAAATAAACTAATGGGGGAAAATCAAACTAAAAAGCTTTTGCACAATGAAGGAAACTATCAATGAAATGAAAAGACAACCTATCGAATGGGAGAAAATATTTGCAAATGGTATATCATGTAAGGGGTTAATATCCAAAACATAGACAGAAATCCTACAACTCAATATCAAAAAACAAAACAAAAACAACCCCATTAAAAAAAATGGACAGAGAACTTGAATAGACATTTTTCCAAAAAAGACATACAGATGCCAACAGGCACATGAAAAGGTGCTCAACATCACTAGTCATCAGGGAACTGCAAATCAAAATCACAATGAGGCATTGCCTAACACCTTTCAGAAGAGCTACTGTCAAAAAGACAAGAAATACGTGATGGTGAGGATGTGGAGAAAAGGGAACCCTCATACATTGTTGGTGGGAATGTAAATTGGTACAGCCACATCAGAGAAGAATACAAAGATCCCTCCAAAAATTAAGAACAGAGCAACAGTAGATCATACAACAATATGATCCAGTAATTCCAGCCTAGGTATATATCCAAAGAAAACAAAAACACTAATTTGAAAAGATATATGTACCCCAATTTTCATAGCAGCACTATTCACAATAGCTAAGATATGGAAGCAACTTAAGTGTCCAGTAACAGAAGAATGGATAAAGATGATGTGCTATATATACACAATAGAATATTACTCAGCCATAAAAAATAATGAAAATTATCCATTTGCAATAACCTGGATGGACCTTGAGAGTATTATGGTAAATTAAATAAGTCAGATAGAGAAAGACAAATACTGTATGATATCACTTATATGTGAAATCTAAAAAATAAAACAAATTAACATATATAACAAATATAACAAAACAAAAACAGACTCACAGATATAGAGAACTGGTAGTTGCCAAAGGGGAGAAGGGTAGGAGGGGCAAAGTGGGTGAGGGGGATTAAGAGGTACAAACCATTAGGTATAAAATAGATAAGTCACAAGGATGTCATGTAGCCAATTATTTTATAGTAACTTTATATGGAGATAATCTATAAAAATACAGAATTACTGTGTTGTACACCTAAACTAATATAATATTGTAAGTCAACTATACTTCATTTTAAAAAGAAGAAATCACTCAATCAATCAATTGATCAATCAAACAAAAGATAATGATGGCTTTGGGGGTTGGCAGTAGAACATCAGTAGAACACTAGTCAGATTTTGGATTTATTTTGAAGGTAAAGATGATGGCATTTGCTGAAGGCTTGGAGATGGAGTATAAGAAAAATAAAGAAAGCAAAGATAATTCCAAGATTATAGATCTAAGCAGCAACCATATGAGTGTGAGGACCAGTAAGTGGCGTGGGGATGCCTGGGGGAGGGGTAGGTCTGTGTATTAATATGCGGGTTGTGTGTGTGTCCATAGAAGGGAATTAAGAGTTCAGTATTGGACATGTTCATTTTGAGGTGCCTATTTTACATACAAGTGGTGCTATTGAATAGATGGTTGGATATATAAGTTTAGATTTCAGGGCGAGAAGACAGGGATGGAGATACACACTTGGGAGTCATCACTCTATAGAAGGTACACAAAGCCCCAAGACTAGGTGAGATCGCCTGGGGAGGATGTATAGATGCAGAAGAAAACAGAATCAAGGATTAAGGCCTGGATAGGTCAATATTTAGAGGCTGGTGAGAAGAGGAGCCAGCAAAAGGAGGCTGAGAAGAAGTGGCCAGGTGGGGTTAGGGTGGTGGGGACAGAAAATGGGCAACCAAGAGGTATAACATCAGTTATGATCACATCCAGAAAGGGTGGGATCCTGATTTACAGGATTCAGTATATGCTCTGGATCAGCATCCAGCACATGCTACTATCTTCCCCACACTGGAAAACACGGGGCTGGAATCAAGGGGTGGACATGGGAATTTCTCCTCTCATTACAGCTAATAACCCACTCACAGAATTTTTCTTTCCATCCTTGCAGAGACTTTGGTCTCTGCTGGTTCAGAGGTCTTGGAACTTAAGGAAAGAATCTCCACCTAGAGACACAAAAACGATGCCACTGAACTGGAAATTGAGATAGCTCCCTGGCCGTGGGGGCTTCTCCTGCAACTAACAGAGGACTACAGTTCTGGGATTACCAATCCTTCTTCCCAAAATCACATTGCAGCTGCACAGAAGGAGCAGGAAGTACTGTCTAGAATCCAGGGGATTGTCTAGACCACTTCTTGGTACTTCCATGTCCACTGCAAGTTCATGGAAAACTACTGCAACCAAAAAAGGCAAGACCATTGCGGATTAAGACCTTCAAGCATGAAGGTTTGGAATACCCCAGCATTAAAAACCCCAACCAGGTAAGGGCAAAGGAACATAGAAAGGGCAGCAACAGAAAAGAATTGTAAATATCAACTACAGCCTTGTGACCAGTTACAGAAACACAGACTGCTACAGCTTTGTCTGTGTTCTTTCCTGCCTGTTTATATGCATATATAACAACTAATTTCCTCTTCCCATGCTGTTCTTTCCCATATTTGAGCTGAGGAATTATTGGTGGGGATCAACTTCAAATTTTTTATTTGTCTTTACATGACAGATAGTTAAGTAACCATAACTGACTTAAAAGAATAATTAGCTTCACCAGGTACAGATACAGTGACCGTTGAGCTGTCATGCCTCCCCTTTTTAGGAAAAGACCACCTTTGTTTGTACAAAGGATATTTGCACCTTGTTTGCAAAACACACAAGTTGTATGAAAGTTCATAGACGCACATGGCAGGGAGCATGTGGCAGCTGAGCAACCCAAGGGGTAGACCATGCCAGTGAGTAAGCTACTGGCTCTCAGCCCCCAACCCTCTATTCTATATTCTGCTCTGTGATGTCAGCACAAGGACTTGAGATGTTTTCCTTGGCCACCCGGATTCCCACTAGGTTTTCCCTGGAGAGGCACTAGAGGGAAGACAGAAGCAGAGAGGAGGGACTTTCCTGTCCCCATCAGCCTCACCCCAACTGTGGCCTTCAACCAGGCAGTGGCAGTAGATTCCAGCACCACCTGAGCAGTGCCACCCTGCGATGTCTGAGTCTCAAGTCCACAGGCGCCCCTACCCCCAAGCTGCTAGGTCCTGACAGCTTCAACCTCTTTCCTCTGTTCCCCACCCATGGGGTAGTATTGTGGTTACAATCAGTAAAAAATGAAGCCAGCACAACACCTCGTATGCTTTCTGTTTCCCTAACTAGATCCTGACTGGACTCTGGTGGAAGCTGTGATTAACTTCATCAAATACCACTCCAAGGTTGCAGGAGATGAGGATGAGGAATGGACTCTAACCTTTTGCGGTTGAGAGAACAAGAGCTTGGCTCAGTGCTTTCTGCAGAGAAGCATTCAATAAATGAGAGCTGCTACTATTGCTGCTATGATTATTATGACTTTTTTCCATGAGGCAAATTTTGTCTGCCTCACCCCCCCGGCACCATCAAACTGGCCTGCGGCAATCAGACCCAATCCAGCGCCATGGGCTGATGACCAAGTGCCCAGGTGAAGGGAAGACAGAACCGAGATGAGTGTTGGGTATGCTCCTTGTCCCTGGGCACTCGTAGCCTGGGAGAAGAAGAAGCTGGTGATGGGGGTCTGGTGGAGATCCCCAAGAGCCCTCCCCATCCAGAGAGTCACTACGATGCTCAGCATAGAGCCGTGCTCAGAGGTAAGAGTTATTATGGAAAAATGGTAAAGATATACTGCTGGGTCATAAGGACAAAAAACCCAGACAGGGTCTGGAGGAACCCATGTGCAGGCAGCCTTATGCTCTTTCCCTCCCATGAGGGGTCACACAGAGCTCACTCTTCCCTCGGTGTGAAAAAGGCAGAATCATGGGTGAGACATTTCTCCCAAGCATTCCCATTAAGACCAAGGTTGTTATTGGGACTGGTCACACAGACACCCTCTGTCTAGCACATACCAAAATCCCAGACTCCCAGGAGGAAAGCAGTTGTTCAGCATAAACCACACTGTACAAACCGTCTAGGCACAGTGAGCCACATATACCACTTAGGGGAAGTTTCAAATCAGTGCAGGGCACTACTGACCAGCCAAGTTCTCAGATGTCAACCAAGCGCCCACCTGCAGGCACATCTTTCTTAGGATAGCAGTCTCAGGAGAATGCCAACTCCTTCCTGCACAGTGGGAGCCATGCGCCCTCGAGCATCTGAGGACCAGATGCTGGTCTTGTGGTGTTTGTAAGCAACCTCAGTACCCGAACTCTTGAAAAGTTCCAATGACTAGCCCATCACTTGGGCAGCTGAGAGACGACCTCCTGAATACAGGCTCAGAAAGCTGGAAAGTTGGTTGGATTAATCCCAAGCTTCACATGGGAATTCCTGAAAGTAAACTTTCTGGGAGTGCCTGCAAAAAAGGCCATGTCGGTCACTATGAGCAGAGCAGATGTCTGCTCAGGTCCTGAGTGGATGGGAGCTGGCCTTCTCTGCAGGAGCTCTCTGCTCATAGCCCCCGGCCTGCCCTCTTAGTTCCACTTCCCTGGACTACAGTGACAACCTGAGCCCTAGCCTCCCTCTCCCTTCAGCCAGGTATTTCCTCCCTCTGTCCTCCCAAGCAGCCTACCCTGGGGTGACCCCAGTAGGTAAGATACCTGTATGATCATGAATAAGACTTTAATAGAACTCACATAAGTCATGGCGATGAGACAAGCTGCGGGGTCAGAGTGGCAGGTAGCTGTCTTCTTTTGTTTCGATTCCACAAGTGCTAAGTCTGATCATTTCCAAAAACCTTTGCTGATGCCCCAAAGTCTACACAACATATCCCAGATTGCATTCCACAAAATAGCCCAATTTTCATGCCTTCTCATTCATTCATTCATTCATTCATTCACATTTTCATTCATTTTCTCAACATTACTGGGGCCTACTCTGAGGCCCTCTGCTAGATTCTAGAGATATACAAACAGCACACCATCCTCTTTGTACCCCTACCCCACTCCACCCCACCCCTATTTCACCCTCCCACCCCCACCCTCAGAAGCATGCAGCTGAGGGAGGAGGCATACATGTGAACCAAGGCTTTCTACCAGGTGTGCAACACCTGAGCTTGGGGTCCCCAAGTACAGCCCCAAACATAAGATCCTCCCAAAAGGGGTAGCCCTCATCCTTCCAGCCTTGCCTCATGCCACCTCCTCCAGGCAGACTTCTGTGGGCTCCTCTCAACCCTGTCCAGGGTTCCCATAGCACAGGACCCACTTCTGAGAGGATGACCAAATCTCTCCACTCTGGTCTCCTCTCCTCCAGGATGTCACTAAGAACAAGAAACACCTCATGATTACAGCCAAGCTTGATTCCCAGTGAGTCCTCAGCACACAACCATCAAACGAGAACCTCTTCTCAGCCCACAGGAGAAAGCCCCTCCTTGCAGGCGTCCCATCCCACCTCTGGCAGAGAGGAAGGGTGGACACAAAGGAGTGCAGCAATCTGGTTATAGCAGAATAGATGCTGACATCACAACAGCCACCCCTGGCAGAGATGCACAGCGTTCCAGGTCCTGTCCTGATAGTCACACGCATTACCTCCTGTGACCTCAAAATGATGCTGCTCATCACCTTCTTTTACAGGTAAGGAAACTGAAGCTCAGCAAGGGGAATGACTTGCCTGAAGCAAAGCAGCTGGTCACGGGTAGAGTCAAAAGTGAACCCAGACCTCTGGGACTCGAGAGCCAGAGTCCTTCCCATTGGGTGCTGTGACCTCTCTGCTGATGCCTGGGTGTCTGGATGAAGCAGGGGCAGCAGGGAAGGCAGAGGGGAGCATGGCACAGGCACACCTGAGTGGGTGTGACGGGCTATCTCCTGGTACTTCTGTTCGTGGCGCAGCACCAGCCACCTGGAGCAGGGCAAATGTGGAAGGAGAGGTGGCAGGCAGGCAGGCTGACACCACCCCCACCTCGGCCTCCTGGCTTTGTTTCTAGCTGTCCAGGGAGGGCAGACCCCAGATAGACCATAGCAAGTGGTCACCCCACCCTCTGCTTTCTTGAGCTGCCCCCCAATGATGTGAGGCTTGGGTTGGGAATAGTGAGTGAAGCAGGGAAAATCTTTACCTCACACCGACATGTTCCCCACCCTTAGGGAAGTAAAAGGTGATTGTTACAGCCCTTTCTGACTCCAACGGCCCTGAGTCAGATGCTTCCCTCTGGAGCCACTAGAAGGACTCGGCTGCAGCCCTGTGAAGTCTGTGATTCATTCCCGGATACGTTAAGATATTCTAAAGCCAAATGTAGGAGTGATGTACTCTTTGAAAATCAAGAGGAGACTGTCTGATCATCCTGTGACTGAGGGAAGAGGGGGAAAAAAACAACCTCGACACGACAATTGTCATTGATAATGTGATGTACTCGACTTGCAGGTTCCTGGGGCTAATAATTACAAAGTGTGATTGTAGAAATGCTGCTAATCAGATGGAGGAATCGGGAGTCTCCCTAGGAGAGGAGCAAGGCCAGAGGAAATTCCAGCCACTGGAAGCTCCTGTTAGAAAAGCATCTGTTTCACCCATAGCAGGGTGGGCCTGGTCTCCGAGGGACCCAGCATTCCTGACTGGGCCTTGAGTTCCTCTGGCATAGCAGTGACTCCTAGGAGTGGTCCTTTGGCCCTAGCAGAGGCTAAGGCCAAGACTACCCTGGAAATGCCCAGGGGATGAGAACAGCAAGCTGCACTCGGAAAATGAAATCCCAGCACAGAGAATGCAGCTTCTCACTACCGGACCCATGACAGCATGTGTCCGTGGAAGAGAGACCTCAGCCCTGCCTGCAGAGAGCACACTGGGCAAGTGAGACTCTCTGCATCTCATGGTGCAGGGAAAGGACCCCACCCCTAAGTGGCAGAGTTTCTCCTGGCCCTAAGTCATCCTGGCACAGTGAGGGCCCCACCCAGAGCACTCTGTCCGGAAATAAGAGGATCTGGCGAATCAGCCCCTATACAGACATGACAACCATCAGAGTGGAACTAAGGGACTCCTGATGCAGTGAAAACCCTTCAGGGGCGGAAGTGTAAGTTCAGCTACCCAATCAGCTGGCAGCCTGCCAAGCAGAAACAAGAGTCCTCCCCTTTCTTGCTCCCAGCTCCCCTGGTCTGGTCCTGATCACAGCACCTATCACACTGCAATGTCATTGCCTGCTTTGCTCCTTGAGGGTAGGAACTGCCTCGGACTAATGGCTAAAAATGGCATAAGCCCCACATCCAACCTAGTGGATGCAAAGTACATGTTAACATGAGTGCTGGCAATGAGGCTACCCAAAGAGAGCCTTTACAGTAAATCTGCTGCCTGTTCTAGGCACCTGAGGGATGACAAACAGTGTCTGGCTGCCCTGAGGCAGAATTCCTGAGAACACCACTCCTGCAGCATCAGTTGCCACTGCAGCCATGAGGCTGGAGCCCTGGGCTTTGTGCACACTGAGAAGTGCTGTGTCCTGATGGGCTACGACTGTCCCATGACCTGCAATGCTCCACATGGATAGCCCAGCCTGGGAGAGGTGGGTTGGGGAGGGCGGCCTCCTGCAGAGAGAACAGGAGAAGCAAAGACCTCAATCTAAGTAGTGGGCCTGGTGCTCGGGTAAAGAGGCCGGGTGATAGCCTCCCTTCCTTACCATCTACATACTGATGTTGAAGCCATCAACTCCCCCACCCACTGGCTAATGTCCAGACATCCTTTGAAAAAATGTTTGTGGAGCCTTTGGGATGTGGCTGAAGACTCTGCACATCAGAGACAAGCAGAAGAAAAGAGATCTGACACGGTCCATATTTTCCCAAGTATTTTCTAGGTGTGTCTGCTGAGAGTGGTTGAAACACAGATGCAGAAAGAGAGCCAAGGTGTGCATATCTTGAGACCAGGCACAGGAAAATCCTAATGAGAAAAGATGAATGTTGTATTTGTTATGCAGGGAGGGCACCAGCGGACAGTTACATCTGCTATCCCCTAAATTAGAGCTATTTGTTCTCATAGAATTAATTGCAGAAACAAATAAAATCCATCTTCAATATTTGGCATGTGATCTTAGAAATTAGAATTCATGAGCTCACATTTTTGATAACTCACATATAAATATAGACAAACGGATATTTTAATGCAAATTTAATATACAGTAGTTAAATTAATGATTTTTCTCAGTTCATTTTTAATTGGGGGAAGAAACCTCAGCCACACCGTATAAATCAAACAAGCCCAGCATGTTTGGGTGATAGAGAAGTCGGCATGTTCACGGGCCATGTATCAAGATCCGATTTACTTAAAATAAATGATTCCTGCTTCCAGCTCCAAATGCAGCATCACATTAATGCATATTCATAACTGGCCATTCCTTTCCTTTTTTTCTCTTCTGGGTTTCGTATTTTCTGAATTGAAAACATAACCAAGGACATTTGTTCCCAGGGGCCATCTGGGTCAGGAATGCTGTATTCAATTGGATTAAAGACGTGATGAAGCATTTCACTGCCCTAAAAGCAGACTGGGAAAGAAAAGCACCTACTTTACAACTGGACTTGGGCCGTGGGATTCCATGGTGGGAGCCCTCCCTGCGGGGGCCCAGGTGGACCGTGCGGGCACAAGGAGATGGTGAAGGACGGGACCCAGGACGCAGGCTCCGCTAATTGCTCCTGCACAAGGCTCATCTCGCCTCATCCGAGGTGATTGCCTCTTGATTTCATGCCGGATGGCTATACTGCTACCAGGAGCCTCTTGGTGAGTTTGTGGACCATACGAAAAAGGCATTTTTATCACCGGTTTAATGCCCCATGGCTGACAGGGAACAGGCGAGAGAGAGAAGCGATGCTCGGGCTCGGGCATTAAAGGGATCATTAAACTCCACGTTAGGGAAAGGTCTTGTTTTCAGTTACATGCCAAGCGCAGAGCTGAAAGTGACGGGTAAGCAAAAGGCAGGAGGGGATGCTCACCTTGCCTGGCTAGCTGCTGCCCTGCACCCCCACCTCCTCTGTCCTCTCTCCCCTCCCACTTTCCTGGTCAACATGGGGTAATTGCAGAGGGGAAAGCATCTGCGAGGATGGCGGGGAGCGGGTTGTGTTGCTCCCCAACTCCACTAACTGGCTGCATGCCTCTGGGAGGTGATGCAACCCCACCACCCTCCCCTCACTTGTTGCTTCTCAGCCACCCTGAGCTTCCCCACCTCAGAGAGGCAACCGCTGGCACTGACCCTCTCCTTCACCCCAGGCCACTGCTGCTCCCTGAGTACCCAGCGAAGCCTCTCTTTGATGCTTGGCAGAGAGAGGCACACACACCCTCTGTCAAGCCTAATCCTTGGTCTTTCTTTCCCTCCAAGTATCTAGGGACTTATCACTGAGATAGTTTGTGGAACATAAGCATTCAACCAGGGAACTTGAAGCATTTCAAGAAATGGGCAGCTGTCCTCGTGGTAGCATTAGCTAGTACACAGACATCACCCACAGTGATGGCAGTCTGGAGAGATGGCTCCATGGAAAGAAGAAATCAAGCATAATTGAGGGTTGCATAATTTACGGATGACCTGGGGCAGCTGTAAATAATGAACATCCCCAAATTATTATTCATTGTTTTATTAGGCACCCTATTTCTTCCCAAAAAGAAGCCTCAGGGATTGAGACTTATTTGTGACAAGATTTAAATGGCAGCCACGTTGCTTTAGTCTATACCCAGAGGACCTGTTCCAGGAGCCTATAAATTCTTCTCTAACAAATAGTTAGTTGCCAGCATTGAACTCCAGACCAAGTGCAGAGGGTCTGTCCAGTCCTAGAAGGTTTAGCCAACCAGAGGCAACAGAAACACACAGATCTAATTTTCAAAGGGCAACAGTAACAGCTTCTCTGGTGTCAGGAACGTGTCCCCAAAGATTCAGTGACTCTCCTGAGATGGGGTTACCACTTTTCCAGATAGTATATAGTTTCTTCTGCTAGAAAACGAAAGAAACTCTAACCCTTTCCCATTCAATTCAAAGTCTGTGGGCTTTCAATATGGCACCTCAGAAGGAACACAGCAGCTCATACTGGGGCAAGGTCCTTGGTTGGCTGAGTTGGGAAGAGAGAGCTAAAAGAATAAAACTTCTGACCAATGGTAATGGTCACCAAGGGCCCAGTACACACTGCATCTACACAAAGAAAAAAAATCCAGGAGTGCAAAATGTGGCAGATAAAACAAGAGAAGTGCATGTACTCAGAAAGCGTGAAATGCTATGCTAACATAAGGGAGGGTTACTCCTTGCTGCTGCAACCTCATGGCAAAGCCATAACGCTCACGCTGTATTCTGGTGCTCCAGCAAGCCTGACCTAGGATGGAACTGCCTCAGTCCTCTTCTTCTTTTACCCACAGATGATTCAGTGGAATTATCCAAGCCCTGGTAGGCATCCACTCTATGCCAGTCATAATAGTAATGGAAGTGTGGAACAACTGGCCAGGTATGAGCCAGAGGATGTGGGCTCATAATCAGCACTGGCAAGAGGCAGGCTGGCAGCAATTCCCCAGTGATGGATGTATGTGAAACCAGTCCCAATCGCTCTACCAGCGATTGCTTTTAAAAAGCTAGTGCTCACTGTGTTCCAGCCATGTCCCTGAGGCTTATCAGCTCTGATATACTCTTGATTCATTTATTTTTCTTATTCTCCCCACCATCACTTCTAGAGGGGCATAATTTCCCTGGCAAATGTTGTGGTTGTCAGATTACCTGATTAAGAGACCTGCATTTATTACAGTGAAATCACCAACCCTGCATTTAAAGGGAGCCCACCAGATAGCAATGTGAGACTCTGTTCGGGGATTTCTATTTCTCTTCTGATGCCAAATGAAGACTGCAATTGTGACCATTTGCCATGACAGAGCTACCAGCCCTCTGGCCCTCTGGAAAGATAGCAGGTACAAAGGTGGACAGCCTGGATTGCAGAGCTGGACTGCCTGCCTTCAGACCATCGTCCTTCCACTCACCAACTTTGCCCTCCCGCAGTGTTTTCAACCTCTCAGTTTCCCCATGTGTAAAATGGGTATAAGAGAGGCACTCACCTCACAGAGTGGCAAATAGGATTAAATGAGATAGTACTGTAAAACATTTAACCAGTGCCTGGCACACAGTAAGTGCTTTTTAAATGTTTGGACAAATGAATAAACCACTGCAGTTGATTCAGTATCAGAACTGATCTTATCTGTTGGATGTGACTCAGAAGCCGTCCCAGTATCATGGCTTGGAAAACTGATGTGTATGTCCACACTGGGCAGAAGGGGACACTTATCCATGCATGTTCCTCAACACTTACAAAGGCCAGATGAGACAGGCAAAAGAACAATTATTACCTCCATTTCATACACAGAGGATAAGGGAAATGAGTTAGTCAAGGTCACAAGGACAGGACAAAACCAGAGTTGCTTGATGTATTTGTTACACTCATTGATGTCCACTCTGACCCGGGGGCCAGGAATTAAGATAAAGGTAACCCAGGCTCTGTCCTCAGGCAGCCATGCTGATGGATAGACAGACTCCAGAGAACCGACCTCAACGGAGGGAAATTCTGAGATGGAAGTGTAGTTGTGCTATGGGGCAGCAAGGCAGGGAGGGCCAGCTCTGCAGGACCGTGGAGAGTGGGTAGACGCTAGCAAGGGCTGAGCCATGGAGGATGAGAAGCTCACCAGTTTCCAAGTAGACTCAGCAAAACCAGCAAGACATGGATACAGGCAGTGGCGCCATGACCTGGGAGCTGATAGTTGTACCAGGGGCTGAGCCCGTGGCCCAGGGGCACATGTAGGAGGAACTGGGACCCCAGGAGTAACTCAAGGGGTGTAGATGCCATCCTGCATGGAGCTAATGACAGTCAGGGGCAAGGGGCCGGCTAGGTAGTAAGATGTGCATGGTAGCAAGGTTAAGAAAATGTGTAGACCAGACCAGAGGAAGAGAGCAGTGAGCTCAGAAGCCAGGAGACAAAGTTTGAGCTCTGGGTATACTAATTCAGTCAGCATCAATGGAGAACCTGTTATCGGCCAGGTGTTCTTTGTAGTGTGGGGATATGCAGTGAACAAAAATCCCTGTTCTCTTGGAGCTGGCATTTCAATCCAGTAAGAGATGAAGAGCTTCTCAGCCAGGGTGGTGCTAACTGGAGTAAGACTGGAGAATAGCCAAGGGGGCTTCCCAGGACAGTGAGTTTTCCAAACTCATTACCAGCTGGCAGGTCTTAAGAAAACCTTTCATTTTTCCCTCTTGTGAAGGAATGCCCCAAGACAGCGAATCCAAATATTTTTGAGCTGCCAAAATCTTTAAACAGTTTATACATCTTCCTAATTCTCCAACTGTACACATTCAGCTTTCAAATGAAAGAATTATATAAATGAGGATCCATATCAACTGCTGACAAGAGAGACCCAAGGTAACAGCAGCTTCGGTAAGTAAGAGATCTATTTCTCCGGTGCACGACAACTTGGCTCAGTGACTCCACAGTGCGGGTGGGTCCCAGACTCCTTCTACCTGAGTCCCACACCCATCCCGAGGGGGCTGCCTTCTCCCTGGGGTCCTGGACATCTCATCCCACCACGCCTGCATTCCAGATAAAATGGGAAGGAAAAATGGTGGGAGAATACAAGGCACATGGTTTAAGGGCACATTGTAGAAGTGGCTCACATCACCGTGCTCACCTTCCACAGTCCAGTACTTAGGAATTGGTCAAAGCCAGCTAGCAGGAGGGCTGGGAAGTGGAGCGATGGGCCAACCGCAGAATGATGGTTCTAGAGAAGAGAGGATGGATGTTGAGGACAACTCGTTCTCTCTGGAAAAAAAAAAGGCCGGGGGGTGGGGGCGGCTTTTGTACTTTGCCATTGACTTGAAAATGCTTTACGACTTACTTCACAATAGTCTCTGCTCTCCACTTTTCTCATCACAGTCTTTCTGAGAACAAAGATTGTGTAGACAGAGCTCACACAAAAGCCAGACAACTGGATTTAACCTTCAAGGGGGATAAATAAGCCTGACTTGGGGCTCATTTTTTCCTAAATTCAATTACTCTGACTTCTTCGGTAAACATGTGACTTGGATGGAAAATATGAAGAGCCCACAGTTTTGATGCTCTGCAGGGTAGAAACCCATGCTTAGCTGCTGAATTCCCTAGACTTTCTGTTTTGTTCTCCAAGGCCTCTGATGCCAACAGCTGTAACCCCAAGCCAGGCGTCCAGCACTCTGCTGAGATTGGGGGGCAGGGAGGAATCCAATTTCATAGCCTGTAAAACAAAACCCCGTAGGCCCCTCTCACTGCTTGGTCCTTTAGTTCCTGGTGTGGGTGGCAGCCACCCACTCAGGGTGACAGGAGCCCTAATCTGAGGCGGCGCTCCTCAGGAGAGAAAGGGCACCCATGTCCTTGCCTGTCTCCCTGAGCAGATCGCTATGCCCTTGCTACCTGCCTCTCCCCACAGTCCTTCGGATTGTCCCCTGCTCTACACCCACCTTTCCAGCCCTTCACACCCCATTCTCTCCCCAGTGGGCCTCCTGGCCAGCCAGTCTCTTCTCTCCCACCTCTCCAACTGCCCTTGACTCAGCTCCAGAACCATCTCCACAGAGCCCACCTTGGACCAGTACTCACCCTTGTCCAAACACCCCATTTGCTGACTCCACCCAGGGCAGTAGTGCCCAACCTCTGGGGCAGGAGGTTCTCTTCCTAATAGTAAAACTAACAACTAAACTTGAGAGTAATCCTGTAAGTTGGGGAAACATTGCTCCAGACAATCTACAGTGCCAAACAGCTACTTCAAATTTAGTATCTTTTCAGTAAAATTGCATCTTTTCACACAAGCCTCCATGTATTCAGGTACAGCTGTGGGTACCTACGGAAGAAGGTAGGATTTATTCCATCTATAGACGGTGTTGTGCTGGGTGTGCAGATGGGAGGAAGGACCCCCTGCACAAACTCTGACCCCTCACTTGGAACTTTAGTTCCCTGAATAAAGAGAAAACTCTTCAAGAGGGGTTCAGGTCTCTGTCCAGCAGGCCCCACCCTACATACTTGTTCCTTGTTCCCCAAAATTCAGCCCAGACTCACAATCATGTTGGTGGTTTCAGTGTCCTCACTCCCCCACTCACACTCCCCTTCCACCAGTCAGCTCATCCTCCCCTTCAGCTGTATACCCTGCTATGAAAAATGCCCATCATATTTTTCAAATTCTTTTTCATTATAGGTTACTATAAGCTACTGTATATAGTTCCCTGTGCTATACAGTAGGACCCTGTTGTTTATCTACTTTGTGGATACCAGTGTGTATCTGCTACACCAGAAACACAACACTGTAAATCAAATTACTATCCTTCAATTTAAAAAAAATGCCCATCTTCTTTCCCTGACATAAAGGGAACCCTTCCTTTCATTCATTATCTTAAATTTCATTCACAATGTCAGATATGGATCTAGTCCTTCTCCTCCAGGAAGCCTTCCTGGCTGCCCAGGCTTCTCTAGTTCCTATCATACACCCAGGAAAGATCTCATGGTGAGGACAAGAGGGAGAACCAGGGTCAAGTGTACCATGTGTATTGAGTCTGTCTCTCCAAATAAGATGCCACTTTTCTTAAGTGAAGGATCATGACATACGTCTCTTGTACCTTACATATGCCTAGCATAAGCGATCAATAGCTATCTGATGGTTAATTACAGTTACCGAAAGCCTGATGGTTGATTATATAGTTACTATAAAAAGAATAAATATCTTTCAATTCCTGTTTGTGTGCATATGGCTGGCCCCATGCAAGGAATATAAAGCATCTGGGTAGATGACAAATTCCAATGTTGATCCAGATGTTTGCAAATATAAAAATACAGGGCAAACACTGGCCCTGAATTTTTGACTTTTCATATGAATGTTTTGGGGCTATGCATGGACAGCTTAAAATCCTTTTCTGCAAACCTCTGCCCATCGAGAAAGTAATTTGCACATCCTCTTTGCCAGCAGTTTCTAAACTCTAAACCTCATATCTGCTTCTTCTAATAATTTTCCTCTGAACACCTGCCTGCTGCTCCATTACCGTGGGATGACTCCGAAAGAACAAGCCATCCTTTGCTGTCACGTTTCCTCCACCCCTGCAGGGGCATCTCAGGATGTAAGCCATCTCCCAGAGAGCTCTGTGAAAGATGAGCTAACTGGCTAGGAGTGTTTAAGGGAATCAGGGAAGCTCTGAGCCCAAGGTATCCTGAGATGACCAATAATAACCATGCTGTGCTTTGGATCAGAGGCCTCTGATTTAGGCCTTTCTTACCCTGAACCACATTGGTTTTCACAATTTCTCTGAAAAATCAATTTGGAAAGGCATTTTGGGGGGAAAGCAAATAAAATTTTGTTACTGAATTTTATTTAGAGAAAAATGTAGTACTTTCCATAAAAACGCAATTTGATTATATTACAATTTCATTCCTAATCTGTATTTCCTATGTCAAAGCATTCTTTAATGGATCAGAAACAGATAATTGCCAGCCATATACTCTGTTGCAGCCTCCGGAAACAATGTCTCTAATGTCTTCTCCCTGAGCTCTGCTTCCCTATCAATACTCAGGGCAGACTCCCGCCAGATGGATGGCCCGCCCAGCTGCCTTGTCTTGCCACCAAGTCAGCTGTGAGCATGAAGGTAGCT
Organism: Vicugna pacos; assembly: GCF_048564905.1. Lineage (NCBI taxonomy): Eukaryota > Metazoa > Chordata > Mammalia > Artiodactyla > Camelidae > Vicugna > Vicugna pacos. The sequence continues at coordinate 27,793,055 of NC_132989.1, read as the reverse complement.
CTGACTGAGCTGCTCAGAGCTGAGAACTTGAGGGAACGGACCCCCTCTCATCATTTCCCTACTTAGTCCTGAATTCCTCACCTCTGTCCCAGAAAGGATTTGAAGCTGAGCTACCACTGAACTCCCCATAGGTCCAAGTCTCCCACTGAAACCTGCTCACATCCATCCCAGTGTGGCTGAACACTCGAGGCTGGGGTAGATGTGTGGAGGGCTGTCTGAGCCCCAGACCGACTCCCTCAACAAGCAGAGAAATAGTGTCCATGGGATGTTTCATGATTGATGTCAATAGGAAGTCAGAGCCCATGAAGGGATAACAGGCTGTGCTGAGCATCCCAGTGAGGGGAAGAGGCAGGATACGGCCACCGCAGCCACTGAGCTGTCACTTCACCACTCACACATTCACTGAACACCCGCTGTGTGCAGTGCTGTGTAGACCCTGAAGACACACTGCACTGTGAATAAGACAGCTGTGTTCTCCATCTCAGGGAATATACAGTCCAGAAGGAGAAAATCAATACTAAACAAGCCTCTCCAGCAAAGTGGAGTGCAGGAGCAGATCCAGGAGCTGGAAGAAGGCTGCAGCAGGAGTCATGGGACGCCTCCTAGAACAGATGACTTCTAAGCTCAGAAGTGAAGGATGGGAAGGAATTTGCCAGATGCATAAGGGGTAGAGTGGGGTTGGGGCGAGCAGAGTAAATGGCATGTGCAGAGACCCTGAGGAGAAGCAGAGCGGGGTGTCTGGAATGTATACAGCAGGGCCTGAGAGCAGGTGTCATCCATTGATGGTAGGAGTCTATTGAAGGATTTGAGCAAGGGTGTGATATGATCAGATCTGTCCTACCTGAAGACCCCTCTATGGCTGTGAAGGACGGTGAGGAAGCTCTTGTCTGTCCCAGGCGGCTATGGTGAGAGATGGCGGGGGACTTGTGTAGCACAGCTGTATCTGGTCCCCAGAGCCATGGCTACATGCAAAACAGACAAGATGAACAAAAGAAAGCCTTGTGGAGGATGCTGATGGAAGAGGCTGATGGGAGTGACGAGGGCTCTGACCTCTCTAGCAGGGGCACAAGCTCCATGTGCTCCAGGATGAGATCTTTGCTGCTCTGGCCCCAGCAGGGAGTGGGGAAGGACTGATGTCTTCCCTAGTGTGAGAAGAGAACAGGTCAGACTCCCTCCCACCTCGTGCTGCTCCCTGAGCTTGGAGTGCTCCCTCACCCTTTATCCAATTAACTCCTAATTATCCTTCCCAGCTCTACTCACTTCCTGGGGGTGGGGGGGCTTCTCTGACCTCCTCAGTTAGATCAGACGCACCATCACTGGCTTTCACTGCCCCGTGCAACTCGCACCCACAGCTTGCATCACAACTGCAATGTCATATTCCTTAGAGTGATTATACAATCCATGACGGTAGACCTACAACAGCACCCGGCACATAGTAGGTGCTCAATGAATGTTTGCTTATGAAGGTGGAATAAAGTCAGCTGCACACTTTGTCTCAGGTGGTAACAGTTCTAGCAAATGAGGAAAGATTTCCATTTGTAAGAAAGTTCTCTCCCTCTTGACCACCCTCCTGGGAGATGGCGCCAGCACCTGGCTGGGGCCATTGCCTCTGCTCTGCTCAGAAGACTTGGACCCACTGAAAAGCATACAGCCAGCAGAATTCAGACTTGACACTAACACTTCTAAAAAAAGTGAAAAATAAAAAAACTTTTAAAGATGGACCATTCTGGAGCCCAGAAAACATCTTTTCATAATTAGAAGATTAGGGAGACTTTTATGAGAACAAAACTATCATCATCACACTTTATTACAAGGAATTATATACAAATTATACAATTATAAATATTTGTTGCATCCTCCCAAATTACAACACCCTACGTATCTCCTGAGGAAAATTGCATTTCTGTTTCCACCCAGAGGGAATACGGGGTTCTGATCTGATAGTTTGAGGAGGATCAGTGTAAGTTAATGTCAGCATCCATGTTTTATTGATAAATTCATTGACTCAGTTCCCTCAGCTCTGTCTTTCCAAGGGCTCTGATGGCCACCTTACTACAGACAAATGCTCACATGCTGGGCATTACAAGCCCTACTCAAGTTCTGGGTGGAGGCCCAAAGACTCCAAATCCCAGACTAGCACCCTCTGATCCCCTGCAAAGCCACAAAGACCATCCAGTGTTGCACTGTGTGCCTGGGACAGGAGAGAACCTAGCAGAGGAGATGGAGGACCTGCCCTCCAAAAGGTGTCACATCTGCATCACACTGTCCCAGGCCCAGGGCAGGCCCCCTTTGTGAGTGATACTAAGGCCCAGGTCCACCTGGAGCTGAAGTCTACTTTTGCCTCCATGATCCACAATTTTCTTTGTACCCCACCCCATGGATATTCCCTGGTCCCCTCCACTCACTCAACTACATCCATTCACCAGATATTAACTGAGCAAGCAGTCTGTACAGGCACTTTGCTGGGTGCTGGGGACACAATGGGGACAAAAACTAAACATGGTTCCTGCCGACTTGGAGCTGAGTCTAGCAGGGGTGGCAGGCACTGCTCAGCATTCTCCCGAGGCACACAGTCATGAGCCCTGTGGAGGGCCCTCCTAGTGCTCTCTGCCCGCCTTATTTCCCACATCTGCTACAATCCATCTTGTTTCGAGTTATCCATGTTGTGGCACCAGATGACGCCTCGGACCCCCAGGTCCATCCCCTCAGCAGCGGGGATGAACAGAGCCAGGCCTGCTGTGACGCTGCAGTTGACCATGGCCATCTTCATTCCCTGCTCTTCCTGATGAGGATTGCCACAAACATCTTCAAGGCCACCAGCTCCTGAGCACCTACCAGCAGAGTTACTTTGCTAGCACATTCTCATCTTCCCCTCTGGTTTCAAACTGTTTCTGGCTCATGTTCATGGTCTGTGGCCCCAGTACCCAGCACCACCCACAGCACTCCAATCCCTCCCGGCAAGCTCAGAGCCAGAGAGGCACAGCTCTAATGTCACACAGCAGAGGAAAAGCAGGCTTCCCAGATGTCAAAGCAGGCAGGACCTTTATTTTCCTTAAGACATTACTTTTTTCAAGGGATTTGTACATAAACATAGCTCCCCCAAAACAGTCCTCTCCCCTGTGATCAAAGAGACTGGGGGCTAGAGGCCCCACGCCAATGACGAGGAGTTACAGGGCAGTGGCCAAAGTAGGAAGGTGCACGGGGCCACCAAAATCAAGTCCAGCACCTGCCTCAGCCACACCCTCTAACCCTGTCATTGGCACAAGCCTGGTACATCTCAGAGCTGGGCACTAGTGCTGTCCCCAGAGGCCCCAGCCAGAGCCAGGAGAGCCTAAGACCAAAGGAGTTCCCTCCCTGCAAACCAGAAGTGAGTAGACTGTGGGAAGGAGGGAGGAACCATGTGGGAGTCAAGACTAGTTGCCTCTGCAGAAGTCAGCTGGGGGAGGTTTGTCCTGCCTACAAAATAAAGCCTAGATCCCAGTGTTGGTTTCAGATGGCTCTATTCATGACCAAGCCCAGACCCACCTCTCTCTCCCATCTCTTCTCCTTGGAGATAAAGCCACACCTCAACTGAAGCTCCATCTCCACTTCACTATGGTGGCAAAGTCTGTGCCCTGACCTTTATTTCTGTTCTCTAATTGAACCTTCGTGTGCACACGCTGTGAGGACACCCTCCTCACCCTCATCAGGACACAGAGGTTCAGAAGCTCCGAGACAGGCCCCTGATCACACAGCTGGTCCATGGGGAACAGCACTCGGGTCTGCCAGCCTCCAGAGGTTCCTGGCTTCCACACTGTCCCTCCTCCCTTCCCACACCTCTGCTCACTCCTGGTCTTGGGGGCTAGGAGTGAAAGGTAGGTGACACTCCAGTGTTTGTCCTCACTCTGTCCAGGGCCTCTGCAGGCAGGCCTGGTGCCCGGCTCCCAGCTTTGCCTTCAGGTCCTGCTGGTGTCCTGGTGGCTGTCCTTCTACGGGTCTGCTCCACCCACTGGCCTCCTCGCAGACCTTGAGGATCCCTCCCAAGGCCCTAAACAAACTCAGCCCCTCCACCCTGTGCCTCTGCTCACACTGACCCCTCTCATGAATTCCCTTGCCCTCCTCGGCTCCTCTGAAGTGTTGCAGAATCCCTGAGCTCCCTCTCCTGCAAGGCCCGGAGTCCTTTGGTTGAGGTTTCCTTTCAGCATGTGTATCCCTTGTTTTAATTACTCGTGTCCCCTGCCTCTGACAAAAGGCCCACTCTGACCAGTTCAGTGTTGTACACTTCCATGGCATGGGGCCAACCCTCAAAAAAGTATCTGTTGAGTGAAAAACTGTACACGTGGTTGAGCAGATAAATGGACAGACAGATTCCTCCGGTGACTCTAATTCATCTGGGTTAGGTAAGAAGGGCTGTGGGAAAGGAGGAGGAAGCCCCAGCTGGGCAGCACCCTTGGGGATAAGTACCTCCCCAAGGTATTTATCTCTGCATTAGGGGAGAACATGTGTGCACACGTGCATGTGTGTGTAACGTGTGGAGAAAGGGGTCTGAAACTCCAGCGTGAAATTATCGAAGTGTGAGGCTGAGAGGCAGCCTGTGGGTCACCCCATGGCCCAGGGCCCCTAAAGCTTATCTAGGCACTGAGCTTGCCTCAGAGAGGGGCCCTCTGCAGGAGAGGGTCCCCAATATTTAGGTGAGGTCCTGGGCCAGACAACATGGCCACCTCAGTGGCAGTGCCTGAAACACAGGACGATTAGGAGGAATCAGCAGAGGGCAGTGAGGGGGGCTTGGAAGCTGTCATGGCAACTATGGGCACATCCTTTGTGCAGCTGTCCTCTTTGTCCCTGCCAGTGAATAGCAAAGGCATTACATAAGCAGCAAATGCGCTCTCTGTCTGTACCCAGCCCTCGTCGCTGGCGGGCCGGGGCCAGGAGGCCCCGCGCAGGACTCCTGCTCGTCCCGTCCGCCGCCCTGAGGAAGGGCTTGCGGAGCCTGAGCCAAAGCCCACTGAGGCCGCCCCAGGTGAAACCCACTGCCCGTTCATCCCCCGCTCTCAGAGCAGCCTCCACCATCCACCATGAGCAGCCAGAACATGGAATCAGTGGGTGCCTGGTCCTCAGCCCCAGACCGTGCTGACATCTCTCTCTCAAAATACACTTTCACTCTCTGTTCAAAAGCCATGGGAAAGACAGCCTCCACCCGCCTCCCCTACTCACATGAATTTACCAAGAAAACCCAAGGCACATCAACAGCTAATGAGGAGTGAAAACTGAAGCCCCACTTGTCCGAATCTCTTCCTTTTTAAGAGGCTGATTTATAAACTCACTCTGAAATGGGCCCCCTCCGGCATGACACAGGGATTCTCCCCACAGCACCAGCATGCCTGGCCCTCAGAGGCAGAACAAGTGAAGGCCAGTTGCCCATGGCCCCAGGGAGGGTCACCACCTTCTGACCAAGCTGAGAGACCACCCACCAGCAAAGTCTTGCAAAGCCACCCTGGCACCAGGACAGCGCCTTCCCTGCTCGAGAATGCCTGTCTAGCACACCCTCCCAGCGGCTGTCCCTGTCACCAAGGGAAGAAAAGTTTTCAAAAAAATATAACTCAAAGAGTTGAGGGCTCATCTCCAGGCCTTAACCCTCAGCCTCACAGATTTATCTCTAACAGAGCTCTAGAACTTTCTTGAGGCCAGTCTCTTTCCTTTCCTTTTGACTCTAGTCAGTGGGGACTGATCAAGCACCCACTGTGCGCATGGTTCCATAGAAGAAACCAAACGGGGGAACAGTCTCTGAGCCCAGACTGTCTAAGTCAAAGCCACCCTGGGAAAACAATTTTAATCCCTTTCTTAAATCTCACACCCGCAGGTTTCCAGAAAGCACTTGGTATCAAGGAGAGCCCCAAGGGAAATGAGAGGAGCAATGTTCCAGAAGCCAGAAACTTCCAGAGCAACACAGGAGCATCCATATTGAAGGACTGGATGCAGCCAGACAGGGACAATCACCGTGAGAGTGACGAGCACAGCGTGACATCACTAACCTGGCTCCAAACCCCAGCTCTGCCACTTGTCAGCCAGGTGACCCTGGGCAGGCTCTTTACCTCTCTTAGCCTCTATTTCCTCTTCTGTTAAACAGCAGTGGAGATAGAACCACGTGGTGGAGTTGCTGTGACAATCACAGGTGAGCATGCACGCAGCACGCCTGGCTCGTGGAGGATGGTTTCACTACAAGGAAAGGGAGACGGTCCTGGGTCTGTTCTAAAAAGCTCTTCAAGAAGCTTGAGCTTTGGTTCTACTCATGGTGACGGCCAGAGTTCCCTCCTGGGCTGGAAGGACTAGTGACCACAAGGTAGAACAGGGCCTAGAGACCCTGGGCAGTGGTTCTGAGACCCAGTGGGTCTCCTGGAAGGAGAGGAACCCACAGCATTCAGGCAGGGTACCTTCGCCTTCCCTTCAGAGAGAGAGATTTATTCCTGAGGACAAGGCACCAACTGCTCTGACCTCTCCTTCACAGGATAATGGTGACAAGGTCAGTGCCTTGGAGCACAGAACCTCAATGGATCCAGAAGGAAAGGCAGACAGTGGTGGGGTGTCATGGGACCTACTGCAACCCAGGCCCTCAGACCCTGGCCTTCTGTCAGCCTCTGACTCTCTGAGGGACAGGGTATGACATTTAGAACAACTAAGGAATGAAAATGCATTTACTGTGAGCCCTTCCATGTTGTCACTCTGGCTAAATGGAGTCCCAGGCAGGACCTGAGGAATCTATTCTAAATTCTACTTGCTTTGGCAAGCCAGCCCACTAGGGTGAGAGGGACAAAACCTGCTGGAATCAGCCTCTATCCAAAAGTCAGGGACTCCCCCTCTGTCACTAACAGCGTGAGCATCAAAATCTACGCTCAGAAAATTAAAAACTCTGAGTACTTACTATATGCCAGGAATGGTATTATTTCATGTAATCCTCACAACTGCTCTACAAGGCTGGTACTGGTGTTTCTACTTTATCCAGAAAGAAGTGGAGGCTCCAAAGAGTGAGTGAGTTGCCCAAGGGCATTGTGCTAGTCAGTTTCTACTGTGTAACAAATAACTTCATCTATCTCAGTGCCTTAGATAATAAACATTTATTTTCCCAGGTCTGCAGGTCAGTTTCAATTTGACTAATCTAGTTTGAGCTTGGCTACAGCAGACTGGACTCCGGACTTTTCATCAGATTCACATCTGCCCATGGGTCTTCATTCTGTGGTCCTCCATCCCTGGGCAAGCTTTCCAAATGACAGATCAAGCAGCACAAGAGAGCAAGCAAGACCAAAGAAGCACACTGAAAGCCTCTGCCCACATTGTGCCTGCTAACATTGCCATGGTCAAGACAAGCATCCATGATAGGCAGGCAAGTGTGTACTCTGCCAATGCCAAGGACCTGGATGCACAATTATATTCCAGGATAGAGTGCAGACCCAGGACAGCATCCAATCTGCCACTGTCACATAGCTCCCAAGCAGCAGAAGTAGGAGGTGAACCCAGACAGACCATTCTCCTCACCGCTCTGCTATCCCAGCTACTGTGTAACTTTTGTTAAGTCACTTTACCTCTCAGCCTCAGTTTTCTCTTCCACACACTGGGTATAGCATGGGCCTTGTAAGAATCCAATGAGGTGGTGTGTGAAGACTTTGAAGGAATCCAGGGGCACATGAAGACAAAGTCTCTCCTAGCCCTCATTTGGAAATTCCACAGGATTCTGACTCTCTTCCAGACATATACAATGTCAGAACTGCAAAGAGGCAGCATTGCCCCACAACCTTGGGAATGATGGACCGCTCTTTACCAGTTTGGACACAGACTGATCCTCAGGCACATTTTGTGTGAATATCTCAATTATGACAACTGTCAAGCCTTGGCCAGGTTGACTGCCTTGGGGAGGGCATTTCACACTGAATACCAACCCCAGGTAAGGACCTTGGTAGAGAAACACACACGGTTAAGGAGGGCAGCCTCAGGCGTGGTGCACACTGGCATTGCTGGGGAGCACGGTACATCACAGCTGGGGGACACAGGTGGGACTGTTACTCTTCACTGATCATTCATCCCATGCACATATCTTGTGATTGGTACATTTTGACATTTTATTTTAAGACCAAAATAACAGCAGGGATCACACTTCTAAATAGAAATGAAAACAAAAAGCACAGGTTTAGTCTCAAAGTGCACACAGCAAAGCACGTTTGCATGTTTTCCCAACAGAATACCTGAGCCTACCCACTCAGTTCCTCAGAGAACAGCTCAGATTCTACAGCACTGCTGTCTGGGTTCAAGTCCTGCCTCCACCTCCACACTGAGACTCAGTTTCCTTATCTGTAAAAGGGGAGCTGTCATAGTACCTACATCACAGATAGAAGGATTCAACAAGGAAATCTGTACGGATCACTTAGCACAGGCCTGGCACCAGGAAGTGCTCAGCAAACTATCGCTGTCATTAGCACCCCTTGGCTCCTTGACAGGCATCCTCTAAAACAATCCCCACCCCTCAGAAACTTCTCTCTGCCTCTTGCAGAGATTCTGGGAAGCAGAGAGGCACACGTCCCCGAGGATCCCATTTTAGCACTGAGAACACATCACCACAATCTGATTTTAGGCATCGCTGTGTAAACATATGACCCTTTAATTCTATTTCAACTCAATTATGCAAATCTAATCATACATTCAGTATCAAATCATTTTTCTTTCCTCTCAAAATCTGTCAACCAATGGCCAACTGAAACTACTACTACCAGTTTGGGGCCCAGAGTGAGCAGAATCCCAGCATCTTCAACTTGGAAACGCGCCACTCCTCAGCCCGAGCCCAGAGCCAGGCCAGCGGCGGGTGCTGACCACCCCAGAGCCTGAGAGTCGAGGCAGAAGGCAGGACCGAGATCATTCCACCAGGCACCTTCCCCCATGCTCCATGGGGCCGCAAGAGGGCAGGAGGTGCCTGGAGCCCTCTCTGCGTGAGAACAGAAGAGAGGTCAGTGGAAACTGACAGGGAAACAGGACCCACTCCCCACTTGTCCCCCAAAACAGGTCGCATTGCTTGTTCTACAGACTGAGGTTCCACGGAAATCTCAGTCGGAAAAAAAAGATGCTGTTGCTTTTATGTTGGGGGAAAAAAAGATGGCAACAAAGAAGGAATAATTAACCCTGTCCTAGAATCTTTATTCTGGAAGTGGGGAAACTGAGTTCCAGTGAGAGAAGAGAGTTAGGTAAAAGCTTAGAGAGAGTCACTCAGAGTCAGCGCCAAGAGCAGAACCAGAGCAGGCCTGTTTCCACTTGCAGGTGGAGCCCAACTCCTACTTAAGGAGACCAGAGTTACCAGAGCTTCCTCCGAAGGCCAGGAACAGGGCTACGCCACGCCGTGGCTCCATCTTCTCTCTGCACGGGGGCAGGAGTGGAAGGGGCAGCAGACAGAGCCCTGACACAGAGCCAAGCCACAGCCCCGTCTCGTCCTGTCTGCTCCCACGGCAGAGAGGCCCTCTGGGCAGGAGAGCTGGGCTGACGGTGAGCGCAGGAGGCCTGCAAAGTCTTAATATGGCCTGTCTTAGCTTATTAACAGGAGATGGATAATATCTGACAAATGACAGGAGATAAATTGTTAAGCAATATGCAAATATGCCTGCAGCAAAAATGGAAAATTACTATACAGTAAAAGCTTTTATGGCTGCAAGAAAATTCAGAGGTAATTTGTCTCTGCGTCTCCTCAAATTCTAATCTCGCCGTTAGCTGTGGCAGAATGCTACATCCGTTACCATTCCAATTAGATCATTAAAAAGGGGCTCCCGCGTGGACATCAACTTTAAAGGGCCAGGGAGGAAAAGGCATTTACAAAGCCAGGGTCAGTCTCTGCCCCAGCTTCCCAGGGCTGTCTCTCTGTCCATGGACTGCCACTTAGGCAAGAGCCAGGATTATACACCAGGACCATTCTCCGACAATTGCATGCCCATTCATTTATGATCCCTGCAGCCAGCCAGTTCCTCACCAGACACTTCTGCAGGACAGTAGACAAAGCGTGTAAATGGCCACAGTCTGCCCGTGCCAGAGAGAGGGGCCGGCGGGATGGAGGACTTTTGCCTAGGGAAACTTCCAGAGAGGGGATGGAGCCAACTGTGAAAGGAGATCTCACAGCCCCCAGAGGAACCCCTAGACTCAGCCTGACACAGAAACAGAAAGAGATAGAAACTCTAGGATACCAGGCAGGAAGAGAAAGCCAAGAACTCAGTGAGGGCACAGATGTGGGCACGTGGACTGCAAGCCTGGTGGACTTTCAGAGAGGGAGGCCTCAGACAGAAAGGGACACAGGGAGGGGCACGGGAAGCTGCCTAGGACCCAGCAGAGGCCCAACTTCTCCAGAAAACACAGCCAGTGCAGCTGGTCTGTCCTGGGAGTGGAGGACTGGAGGAGTGGGGTGGGGCACAGCAGAGGCCCTCCACCCCCAGCAGAGAGGGGCCCTTGGCAAGCAGAAGAAGGGATGCACTTGGGGGCAGAGTGAGCTGGACTGGGAGGTGGGTGGTGGGGAGGAGCCATAGGTCCTCATCCCTGGTCGGCAGGAAGGGAAACTGAACTGGGGGCAAGGCACCGTGCCCAGGCTGAGTCGGGCCACTCCACCTGCACGTGGCAAAGTCAGCAAACGACACAGGTGAGGCTCGTGAACAGATATTGGAGGAGAGCTCAGTAAACAGCTCCATCTGCATTATGGAGGGAAAACCAGGAAATTCAGTCCCATTACTACCTTGTTTGAAGGGACTTTGTTTGTTTGCTTTTGGGGGGGGGGTCCTTCTGATTTTTTTTTCCGGCTAATCATGCCAAGAAATCAGTGTAACTGACAGCCTCATGAAACTGACAGGCAGTTCTGGGATCCTATGGGCAAAGCCCTAGCAAAGGATCTAGAGCAGAGAAGCAGAGAAGCATGAGACCAACCTCATGACACCTGTCTCCCAGAAAGTGAAGGCTCAGGCCCTCAGGCAAGAGATAGACCCCATAGCATCAGCTCAGATTGAACCCAGAGCACAGAAAGCCAGTCCCCAATCCTGGATGCCCACCAAAGGGGCCGTAGGCTCAGGGTGGCCTGAGTTCTGACCTGGCAAGAGCACCCAGGGATACCCGATAGAGCCAGGGGTCACTTGATCCAAATTCACAGGAGCTCAGGGATGCCCTTCCTCAGTGATGCTCCCCAGCTTGGCATGGTCACTCACTGTTACCAGTGCCAGAATCACCCTGCGCCAGGCACGGTGTCAGGCAGGTCACATGCTAGATCCTCATGGCACACCCTCTGCTATCCTGAGATGGGAGGCCAGCAGAATCAGGGTTCATCTGTGATCTGGGATCCCAAAAAGACCTTTGCCCACTCCCTGGGAGTTATAACTTCAGGGACAGTGCATATTTATCTTTGTACAATGATCCAGATACTGGCTAAAGTGCCAGAGGACTGTGAGGGGACATGAAGGTTAGTGCACTGTGTTTTTTACAGATTAACTCTGGCCATGGTTATAGACATGACAAAGAATCTGCCTGCAGACTCCACCACCTCCTTCTGGAACAGGGACCCTCTGTCCCCATCTGTGCCTGGCCCTGGCCCCCACCAGGTCTCTGTGCAGGTCCTGCTCCCCTCCTGCCCCAGGGCTGCCTCAGATGGGCTGTGAGTCCTTTTCACAAGACACCTGCCAAGCACCACAGGCTCCAAGCTCACCCTGTGTGTTCCTCTGATCCTGCAGGGAGCCTACTGGGGGGTTCATTGGGGCAAGTCAGGGATGTGGGGGGTCGCCCCCATAGAAACCCAATATCTATCTGAACAGCACCTTCAGTTTTCTCTCCCTCCCTATTACCAGTCCTCTGGCCCCCAGCCAGAGCCTTTATCCATCTTCTCACCATTTCCCCTGCATTATTCAGGGACCAAACCAAGTTGCCCCTGTCCCACCGTCTCTCTGACTCCTGCACCTCCCTCTCTCTGTGACTGTGTCTCTGTGTCTCTCTCAGGGTAGCTCTCACACATCTCAGCTATTTGAACCATTCACGTGGCATGGAATGCTCAATCGTGGAAAGTTAACTGGTAATACCTCTTTTACTAAGCTCTTTTACTAACCAGTTAGGAAAAGAATGTTCTGGTTAGTTAATCATCTTGGTTAAAAGAAAAGTTACCAGAGCTGCCATACTGGAGCTACCCATTTTTCAAGGAATAAAGAGCATATACTACAACTTAATAATATGAATCTGAAGATGTTTAAGACTCTCCTAAGGCTTTCAGACATCACTGAGAATCTTGACCATTTTGTGCCAGGAAATTTCATAAATGCCACTTAACAGTGTTTTCTGATTGCTAGCATGAGATGTCATCCCACCTTTACCATGTGAATTACAGACCTGGACATAAGTAAATACTCCAGCCAGCCACCCTCCACATGGCTCTTCCATCTCCAACCAACACAATAGAAACGGGATTGTTTAATTCCACCCATCCGCCCCTCTTGGTGGGCCAGAGCCCTTGAGTTTGGAAACCATGAGTGTGCTGCTCAGGGGAAGAATGACATGGAGGAATAACCTTCAAGCAGGGCGGAGAATCCCCAGCCAAATAGCAACTTCCCTCGGGCAGCCATCTCATCCCCCATAGGCCCCCACCAGGCAGGCCCAGTTCCCTGAACCAGGGGAGAAAGCACAGGGAGGCCTGGTAGTGGCGGAGCCAGGAAAGGCACTCTCCCATTCATCATCTTTTGCTCAGAAGCACACTGTCATTTCTTTCCAGGAGCTAAGTAAGCATCCATGACAGTTCCAAGGTTTAGGTGAGCTCACCCTCTTTTCCAAGAAGGAGGGTGCCAGGGGACTGCGCTAGCACCCCCTCAGATCAGGAAGGAGGGTGCCAGGGGACTGCGCTAGCACCCCCTCGGATCAGGAAGGAGGGTGCCAGGGGACTGCGCTAGCGCCCCCTCAGATCAGGAAGGAGGGTGCCAGGGGACTGCGCTAGCGCCCCCTCAGATCAGGCGATGTGCTGACTCACAGCGCTTTCCCGCTGCTGCTCTGTTCCCTGACTCAATCCGGGTTTGTTTAAATAACTGGGGTGATTTTGTGCCCCAGCTCTTCCAGGATCCAGCCTGTGAGCAGTTGCCAAGCTCCCTGGCCCACTGGAAGCCCCTCTCTCACTGCTGTCTGGCCAATTATGGAAGAGGTTTACTCACATGGTCCCGGAGGCAAGGGCTGATGAAGCCCACAAAATCCCCTAGAGCCGGGAAGTAGCTTCTGACATTTCAAAAGGTCAATCAATCATGCTATTTCATGGAACGTAATCATCTCCCAGGACCTAAATGCAACAATAAAACCAAACAGCGCCAAACAGTTGGGGAAAATGAATGATTCACATGGAGAAGAAAGGCTACAGTTGGCTCAGAAAACATCTCCACAGCCTGTCCTGGAGCCCCAGGCCCTGGGTTTGAGTCCTGCCTCTGCCACTGGCCTTGAGCAAGTCCTCACCCCACTCACAGCCTCAAGGATGAAGTGAGCTGGCCTTGGGACACTGTGCTCTGAGCACTCAACAGAAGTTTCTCTAGAGGAGACAGTGTAAGAGGCCAGAAGGAATCCTCCAAGCCACTGAGAGGTGTGTCCAAAGACAGCCCTCAGCTACATATGGCTCATAGTTGGGGGTGGGTGGACCAGAGGGGCACCCTCATCCATAGTAAGGAGCCACCGAGCCCTGTGTTCCTCGAGGCAAACCCGAGAAGTCTCCCCTGGACCCAAAGAGGGGAAAGACAGCTGTTTGCTCTGTGAAACAAGCACCACCACGGCCCTGTCAGGTCTCCTTTCTTAGGGAGACGTGAAGCGGGCCCTGCCCTTCACCTCTCACACAGCCGTCCTCCCTCCTGGGGAGCTGTACCAGGTTGGGGGGCGCCTACCGCAAGGGGCTGCCCTGCAGCTGTGCCTGACACCAGTCCGAGCATATGAGATGTCTTTCAGGGTCTGGCCACAACTCGCCTGGACCTCCTCGGTCTTCCCTGCTTGCCACGGCCGCCCCTCCCCTTCTTCCCTCCCACCCTGCCCTGCCTCCTGACCCTACCAAGCCCCCCCAGGACTCTTTTCATTGTAACCCCCTCCCCCATCCACAGCCCCCTCACCTGGCTGTCCCGGCCTCCTCCCCTGAGGCTCTCTCTCATCCTCCTCACCGCATTTAGTTCTTCAGAACTGGCGGCTTTCCTCCTCTCTCCGCACTCACTCAAACCTCCCTCCTCCTCAGACCAGTGGTTCTCACCTGCACATTCATTAGGAGCATTGGAATCAACTGAGGGGCTTCTGAAACTCCCAGGGCTCGGGCCACATCCCAGACCAGTGACAGCAACATCCCCAGGTGCGGCCAGGCAGCAGTGTTTGTAGAGCTGCACAGGTCGGCGGAGGGTGGGGGCAGACCCAGCAGCCCTGACACAGGCTCGGCCCTTGGCTGGGCTCTAGAATGGACCCTCGTTGCTTCCTCCTGGAGACCGTGGTCGGCACAGACCTTCCCTGAACCCCAGCCTCAGGTACCGCTTTATGCCCCGGCATAACTGGGGAGGTTTCCCGGCTCACAGCAGCACATCTGGGGTCTTTCCCCATCTGTGCTCCGACAGGCATGTCTGATTGTCAGGTTAGAAAGAGAAACCAGTCTGTGGTTTCCCTGACATCTGGGATGTGTCCCCAGTGCCTAGAACAGAGCCGGGTGCATGTTACTGTCAGCAAATAGCTGTGGGATAGAGAGAAAAGAAGTGAAAGAGAGGGAGGCAGGGAGGGAGGAAAGAAAGAAGGGTGGGGAAAAGATGTGACAGTGATGTCCAGGTTGCATCTATCCCTTAAAAATGAGGTGGTTTGCATTTATTTGGGCCCTGACTGCCCCCTCAAGGGAGGTTTCCAGAGCAGGGTGCTCTGCTCTGATCTTCCCCATCTGCCATCTGGTGGGTCTCTGCTCATTTCAAAGTGGGTGGGGCTACAGTAGGGCCACATCCCAGGCAGCCTGTCCATGGATATGTGCCCCTGTTATCTACCAGCCACCTCACTGCTGGACCTGAGACACTGAATCAGACCCATGGACCTGACTGCTGCCCCTCCCAGGCCTGGGAACCACCCTGCTCCACTGCAGCAATATACCTCACTCCACAGGCTCCTCACAACCATCAGCTCGTGGTACCTGGCATGTGGGAGAGACCATGGGACCACAGAAGACCCTGCAGAGAGCTCCACCCACACACAGTCCAAGGAGCTGCATCTGTGTCCTGACATGGTCACAATCTCTGGTTATTCTCCCCTTTTAAAATTTGGGAACTGACCACTCAGTCTGGCCCAAACACAAGGCAGGGGAGAGATCACCTTGGTCTGGGTCTCCCTGAGATAAGGTTGGGGGAACACTCAAACCGGCCTTAATTTCCAGGGCAAGGAAAGCTGGCAAAGGCTCTCTCCTCCATTAGAAAGCCTCTTTCATGAGAAGAGGACCCGGATGGTCACATTCGCCTCCACATTCTCCCCCAGCAGCCTCTGGCACACAGTAGGCACATGATAAATACCCCGTCATGATCAATGATCATATCAATGCATAACAAACTTCCCCAGAGCATTAAAAAAGGGATATGGTTTACAAATCATTCTACACACTTTAGACAAGAGTCCAATATGAATGTGAACCACAGCTGTTACAAACAGGCCAAATGAAATCTTTCCAGATTACAGACCACGCATGTCAAACCCATTTTGACCACTTTAGGAGGAGCTGAGGAGACAGGGGAGAAAATGAGGGTTTTTATAGTGATTGGACCAAACATTCCCCCCAAGTAAGAGCCCATTTATTCACTAGAATCAGCTCCAATCTTGAGACACCAGCTGGCAGTTTTGTCAGATAAACCACGTTCTCTCCTTTAGGTACCAACTCCACATTTGACTTCTGCTTGAGATATGAGCTCTACAAGGACTGGTTTCACTTATTCTAAAAACACTGGCTCCTTCAGTATGTTTTCCTCAGTATATTTTTCCTCCTCAGCAGCAGAAAGGGCACTTTCAGAGATGTTTATTTTCCCTGATGAAATACAATGATGCAGCCATCAGGCATGCTTGGCATCACTGAGCAATGGCCTGGACCACTCCACAGTGTTTCAGAGCAGGACACAGAAGCTCCTATGTCCACCTTCTTAGGACAGTGACTTGCCCTAATCATACTGTCCCCCTTCTGCTCCTCCCTCACTGCCCAGAGGTCCCGTCTCAAGTCACCTGAAGGGCCAGAGACCCCACGGTGAATAGGTTTCCGACACAGCAGCCTGACCCACAATGCTCATGCCTCCGCCAGCTCAAAAGAGCCATTTGAGAGGGTGGCTATCCAGTCACCTTATGTAGGCCATCAATTTTATTTATATTGTGTTGGTGATGAAGGGGCTTTGACACGTCTCAGTAAATTTGTGGAATGGATGTACTCTCCCTGGGGCATGCTTGGCAGGAAGACCAGAAAGACTTGGAGTTTAGAAACAAGCCTGCAGAGTCTGGGGACATCTCTTTCCCAGCTCTGCACTCCAGGAAGACCTGCGTCCAGGGCCTTAAGTAAGAACTGAGGCTGACATGGAGGGGCTCAGGGAGCAGCACCCAGGAGGCGGGGCTCTGCACTCCAGCCCGACACTTGGGAAGGTGGTGCACGTGACCAGCATCAGCCATCAGCCCTCCCCAATGCCTATTCCTTAGAAAAAGAGAGAAGCAGACCCTCCAAAGTAGTGCTCACCTTTAGAACAGTTGGTTGCATCTGACCACACCATCCCTCCCTAGGGGTTTGCAATCTGAACCAAATCCTTTCCTCTGTCAGGCTTAGGCTGGACTCCCCTCCGCATCAAGCCTTCCGTCACCTCCCAGCCTGACGTGATGGGAGACCAGATGTGCCAGTTTACCTGAGCCAGCTCTGGTTTACACCTCCTGTCTGTTGTAATTATTAATAGTGCTCCCTGTCATTCAGGTGTCCCAGTTTGGATGGTAAGTCGTATAAGTATCATTTTGCTCATCCTCCTCAGCCTGGCCCCTCGGGGTCACCCATCAGATGCACATGAACTTGTGCAATGCTCGTGGGGCACAAGCCCACCTTCCTGGGGCGGTGGCCACATCTTCTCCCTTCTCATCCGCTGTCTACACACAGCCTTCAGCCCCAGCCTGACCATACAGAGGTGCCCAAAAAGCATCACCTGGACCTGGGCACCTGGCTTCTACAAAAAATGGTACACGCACAAGCAAACAGGCAAAGAACCAGGCTCGCAGGCCCAGGTTGTGGGCTGCAGGCCACTGAGTAGCTCAGGACCATCTGGTCAGTGAGAGCCAAGGAACCACCAAAGTTTCATACCACAAGGATACGACTGCCTCACTTCTGTGCCAAAACTTCAATAAATACTGTTGAAAACAATATAAACCTTCAGAATGAATGGCTGAACAAACAAATGCAGGTACAAATGAGCAAGTGGACAGAAGCAGCCATGGCCTCTATCTGCACTGTGGGCACAGAGCCACGCTCGCTTCTAAGCTCCACGTGGATGCCTGGCAGTTCTCTCAGCCAGAGAATTTGGGTAACAAAGAGCAGCACAACCTCTCTGGCATCCCCTGTGCTGGGAGGAGAAATGGTGGAAAGGAAGGGACTGCTGACATCTGCTAAGCTTGGGGCTTTAACTCTTCTCAAAACAGCACACCCAGGTGTTCTCTTCATTTTACAGGTGAGAAAACTGAAGTAAGCTCAGACAGGTGGCATAACTTACCGACGGTCACACAGCTAGAAAATATCCAGCCCAGTCCTTGGGACTTTTCTACCCAAACCAGCACCTCCCCAAGAAAACCAACAACTGAGACACACAAGAATACGTGAGAACTAGAGAGGGTGAGTGTTTGGACTCAGAGCTGGCAGTTAAAATGCATCAAGGGCAACGCAGAGTCGTAACTCCCCGTCACCACTCATGATCTATGCAGACGCTTCCCATTAGCTCTAATGGATGTGAGGAGAGTAAATCCCAGAGCATAGCTCCAGACAGGCTCTTGCGAATGAAATGCCACTAAAATCAATGACACCGTCCCGGTACCGACACGGCAAGAGTGGCACTTCACAAATAGGCCTGGTGGGCTTGGAAGAGGAGTGGAGTCAGCCTGCCCGCTACAGCTTGTCTGCGATGCCCCTGCTCATGGGAAGGGTGGCCCTCTCTGCAGTCCTGCAGGGTGGGCCGAAAGCGCAGATTCTAGGGCCAGGTCCTGGGTTCAAATCCCCGCCGCCAGACTCACCAGCTGTGTGAGCTGACAAGCTACCGAAGTGCCCTGAGGCTCAGTCTCAACATCTGTCAAATGGGAATTAAATGAGTTATCATACATAAAGCCCTTAGGGCAGTGCCTGGCTGTGAAGTAAAGCTTCACTTTGAGAAACACCAGAGGCTGGTGTAGACCATTTAAAAGAGAATCACTCCATTTAGGTTTGTCCTGGAGACCTTCAGAGCAGACTGCAACCCAAAGCCCAGTCAGCAGGAGGGTCAGGATTCCTAGGAGGGCCTTTGAAGGTCAAGGCCCATGAGTCTGTGCAGGTGTCGGGAAAGGTAGGGGGGAGGCTGGATCCCACCAGTGGTGCTCGGCCAGGCTCCTGCCCCAGCAGGCATGGCTGCCACCCGACAACAGCGGCACATGAAGACACCCCCTGGGTTATACATGGTTCTCACAGCTGCCCCCCATCTTTCTCTGCCCCTGGCTGAAGACAGATGAGCGTAGAAGAACCTGGTGTCTGAAACTCACTGGGAGGGTAGAATTATGTTCTACCCTTAACATCAATATTTCAATCAATATTTTAGAAATAAATCCATGCAGAGGTCTTGGCTCTCCAAGAATAACAGGTAATAGAGACAAAGGCCTCTGTAACTCCACTCAAAACAGGGACAAAATCCACAATGAGGGGTGAAGAAAAGCTTCTATTGAGACTTTCTCTCAAAAACTTAAAACTAAAAATTATAAAGATATATTTATTTTTAGCTTATGTTTTTAAATGTGAACATAGAAACTCTGCTAATTATTAGAAGGAACAAAGAATAAATGATAGATTGGCATAATCACTCCACCATTTGCTTTGGACAAATCCATAAAAAAGCAAAGCAGAGTGCGTGATCTGATGGGGAGGCAATAACTCAGGATCTTCCTCCCCTGCCTGGGTTCAGCTGTCCTAAGCCTGCCGGGCTACCCTCCCTGCAGGTCCAGAGCCAACTGAAGCTGCCTTTGCACTGTAGAAAGCAGCACAGAATGGCGACACACAGAAGCTGGATTAAAAGAAAGGTAACAAAAGCCTGCAGAATTCCCAAGAAGACAGGATAGATGCACTCAATCAAGGAACATGAGCTCGAGCTGGCTACCAGACAGCTTTGGGGGGTCATTCCATCATCCCGCCCTGTTTGGTCCAGGCCAATCCCCTACCAGGGACCTTTCATCCCCACCTGCTGGGTCCCGGATGGGGGCCGGGAGAGGGTGGGCGTGTTGAGTCCTTGATCTCCCTGCCTGAGCAAGATCTGAGGACTTCAGAGAAGGGAAGATAAACAGCCAAACTAGGTGCGATGGGATGGCTTGTTTTCTTCCAACACTGAAATCAGGGAAGTAGCCAAGGGGAAGCCATCTCAGCCCTTCCTGCTTCATTGGGGTGGACAGGGTATGCCTGCAGGCATCCGTTATCCTACACACCAGCCCACTGAGGGTGCCTGGACACCAACCCCCATGGAGACCCAGAGAGAGTCGCTGCCACCTTTTCCACAGTAAGAAGGCAGTCTCCAGGAGGGGCCTGCTTCTAGCAGACCCTTGCTCACTTATCCACAGAAAAGGTGAGAAACTGGAAACAGCAGCAGGGGCCCAGCTGGGCTCCACGCTGGAATCATACAATAATGGTATGATCAGAGATGGTCAGAGGCAGCTCCACAGGACTGCTCTGGCCCAGACACGGGAGAGATACAAAAATACCAGACAGCTCTTGTTCAACATGATCTCTTCTCTCAGGGAACAGAGAATAACAACCACGACTTATCAAGCTCCTTCCACGTACCAAGGACTGTGCTCCACCCTCGCATTTAACCCTCCAACAACTCTGTGACTCAGCTACTCATGTTACAAACGGGAGAGCCAAGATGCACGCCTGAGAAGAGATACAGACCAGTTAGAATCTGGATTAGGCCCTGCTGCCTAATCCAGAAGCCCATGCTCCTAACAGCCAGACTGGCCTGCCCTCCAGCGATCTCACCAAGAGCTCTGGTGTCTCAAACAGAAGCTGACGTGGGAAGGTCAAAAATATCTCATGGGATGTGCCTATACTTCACAACAACCTGGAGAATTAGAAAAACTTGGCGGATAATTTAAGCTTCATAAAATGCCTGCCAAGTTGTGATTACGTGAGTAAATCTTGACTGTGAGCTCTTGAAGCCGGGACCTCAGTCAGATGCTTGCTTTGCCCTCCCAGAGTGCCATAGCTCCCCTGCTTTGCATTTTAACTCGTGGTCATATGATTCACTGAGTAACTGTCTCCCCCATTAGTGTTTGTGTTACCCCAGCATGACGTCCATGACTGGCACATAGTAGGCACACAGTGGATACTCCCTGAATGGGGAGGTAAATGACCAGCAAGGAAGTTGGTATGGCTGGACCTTAGCCAGGACAGTAAAGAGCATGGCGGTGGGAGCAGGGCTCCAGAAACGGTACCTCCCCACCGACAGGGAATCCTGGGCACCTCCAAGCATTCAGTCAAGCCCTGGAGTTTCCTGTCTCCTTTGGGATCTCCACCTGGGGCCAGGGGAGGCCTGGCCCCCTTATTTGATGCCT
The DNA here is from genome assembly GCF_048564905.1 of Vicugna pacos. Taxonomy (NCBI): domain Eukaryota; kingdom Metazoa; phylum Chordata; class Mammalia; order Artiodactyla; family Camelidae; genus Vicugna; species Vicugna pacos. The sequence continues at coordinate 27,772,274 of NC_132989.1, read as the reverse complement.
TCAGGACAGACTTTACTCATTCACATCCTCAAAATGTTCCTCAGTCATTTTAAATATGGAAATTTTGTCCTGAATAGAAGAAAATGCTCTGAAAACTTATGCTTTGCCTTTCAAATGAGCAAAGATTCCCTGAATTATGAAAGTAAACAAATTAGGGTAGAAGATCTCCAAATAATCACATAAACTCCAATTTCCTGTTTTAACATAAACATCAAAATAATAAACTCAGGCATATATGGGGGGAAAAAAAATCCAGCCTGATGCTGTTGCATTCTTTAGAAGCTGAAACCTAAATGACTAAATTGGCAGTTTATTAACAGGAAAATTATGCTAAGTAGCTTCATGTTGATGTCAAGAATTTTATGCGGAGAGTTATGGCGTGGTACCCTGAGTGCCTCATTTGCATTTTCTCATTTAGAGAGAACAATGGCTCCAAATGAGTGCAGCATGTTCACATTACACACCCAAGAACATTTGCACAGATGGAAAGGAATATCTTGATACCAGAGTGATTAAGCCTTTTGTTCATTATGCTCTAGCCTAGACGTAGGGGAAAAGGGGGAGATTAACATCACTTAGGCTGGTAATGAAGGGACCTGGGGCCAAAGCTCTTAAATTTCTCAGAGGACAAGCAGCCATAGCCCACAGGACACTATTTTTCAGGGCTCCTCTGGTTTGGTTTTACTCAATGGGAACTGGGCAGTGTGGGATGAATGAATAAATACTTGCCCCACATCAAATCATGGAAGACTTTGTGAGAAGAGTGGCAGGGAGAACCAGACACAGCCCACACCTGTAAAACCTGGGCTGTTCAGCTCCACAGAGTGGGTGCTTCCCATTGGTTGTTCAACCAATGTCTATCAAAAACACAAATGTATTGTGCACTCACCTTGTGCTTAGTCCCCCGCTGGATGAAAGAGCAGAAGGAAGAACCATGCCAACTCTCTATGAGTTTATGGACCAATTGAGGAAACAATCCTTAGATACGTGGCATCTTTAGAAACCATGTGATTCTATAAAACCAAGTGCTGGATCAAGTGCCTTTACACAAGCAAACACAGGTACAGTTAATCATGGCTATGGACCAGGAACGGATCATTGGAAGAAGTAACTCTGAACATCCCAGAATGGATCAGAATTTCAGCTCATCCAACAAAAAAATGGAGGGCATTCCAGCAGGAAGGAACTGCCCAAGCTAAAGTATAAAAGCACAAGTGATGGAGACCATCAGGAAGACTTGTGTTCGCATCACACAAGGCTCACTTTTCCAAAATCCTAAGGCCATCGGCAGAGACTTAGCCTACTCTAGAGTTAATGTAGCAGAAACCATGCTATGTGGTTACCAAATCTCACTTCACATTCCTCCTTGTCTGGGAACAGGAAAAATTGTGTTTCCCAGCCCCCCTGCAGTCAGGCTGAGCCATGTAACTAGTTCTGTGGGAAAGATAAACTTTTGTCATGTAGTCACACTGAGCTCTAGGAGGTGTTTGTTACTGCAGCATAACCTATTGTATCTTGACTAATATATAGAACAAACTTATTCATTATTTGAAGCCTGACATCATATATTCATACAATCATCCAAAGAATCTTCATTAAGATCTCTTAATGTGCTGGACACTCCATTAAGCACTGGAAACACAGCAGTAAGCAAGAACCACAGAGCCCCTTCCCTCATAAGGCTTATCGTCAAATGGACATCAATCCCAAATATTAACTTTCATGGATCACAAAATCCAATTCCATTTTTTAAAAGGGGAAACTGTAGATAGAACACTTGATAAATTACTGAATTGGAATAAGATCTTCCAAACCCATACATCATTCGATGTATCTGTTCCTTGGCCAGTTGGCTTTTTGGAAAATCCTCTACCCGGTCTTAAAGTCAGAGTGTCCTCAGCCAGAGTGACTCTACAGGCAGCCACTCTCTGGCCTATAAATGGTTTTCTCTGATTCCCATTTGAAGAGCAAGCCCTGGGAGTTCATTATCACAGCCAACACTCCTGAAAGGGCACTAACTTCAGAAGTTCCAAAGAGGCCCATGAGAGAAATATCTTTTTCTCTTCAAAACAATATTATTATTATTTCATTAGAATGAAATATGTTGAATTTTTTAAAATGTGCTTTGTACTATATTGTTTTTAATTAAGTTTACTGAGGTACAACTTACAAACAATAAAATGCATCTATTTTAAACATATGTTTTGATGAATTTTGACAAATTTTTACATTCATGTAAACTGCCAACTACAGTCAAAATATAGAATGTTTCCATCAGAGTGAAAAGTTCCCTACTGTCCCACCCTAGTCAATCCCACCAACCTCAGGCAAACATTGATCTGCTTTCTGTGCCCATAGATTAGATCTGTCTTTTCCAGAGCTTCATTTAAATAAATATGTATTCTTGGCTGTCTTGCCTACTCTCACTCAACATAATGTTTTTGAGCATTATCCATGTCATTACATGTACCATAATTCATTCCTTTTTCTTGCTGAGTAGTATTCCATTGTGTGGATATACCACAATTTATCCTGCTGACATATACTTGGATTGTTTCCAGCATTTAACTATTATGAATAATGCTGCTATGAACTTCCATGTACAAGTTTTAGGACGAGTATGTTTTCACCTTACATGGTTATATACTTTGAAGTGGAATTGATGGATCTTATTGTAAATGTACTTTTAACTGCATAAAAAACTGACCAACTATTCTACAAAGTGGTTGGCCCATTGTACACTCTCACCAACAAGGTATAAGGGTTCCAGTTGCTCCATATCCTCTCCAACATGGTATTATTTTAACTGTAGCCATTCTAATGTACATGTAGTGGTATCTCCTTGCAGTCTTAATTTGCATTTGCCTAGTGACAAATAATATGGAGTAGCTTTTCATGTGTTTATTGGCTGCTCACATATTTGTGTGTGTGTGAATCATCTGTTCAAATCCTTTGTCCTTTTAAAGATTAGATTGTTTGTCTTTCTACTGTTGATTTTTAAGAGTTCTTTATATATTCTGAATAGAAGTTATTTATCAGAAATACATATTTAAAGTATTTTCTCTCAATCTGTGGCTTGACTTTCCATTTCATTAACAGTGTCTTTAAAAGATCAGATTATTTTAATTTTGATGCAATCAAATGTATCAATTTTATTTTTTCTAGTTAGTGTTTTTTGTTTTCTACAAATCTTTGCATATCCCAAGGTCATGAAGATTTTCTCCCACTTTTTTCCTGGAGGTTTTATAGTTTTTAGCATTTACAGTTAGGTTTATGATCCATTTTAAGTTAATTTTTGTATACGACATGAAGTAAAAGTTGAGGATCATTTTTTTTCCATGTGAGTATCCAGCTGTTCCAGCCCTATCATTTCTGTTGAACAGACTATCATTTCTCCTTTGAATTAACTTGGCATCATTGTTGAAAATCAATTGACCACATGTGCAGGGGTCTATTTCTAGCCTCTACTCTGGTTCATTGATCTCTATGTCTACATTTATGCCAATACCACACCATGATGATTACAGTAGCTTTATGGTAAGTCTTATAATCAGGGAGTGTAAGTCCTCCAACTTTTTTCTCCTCTTTTCAAATTGTTTTAGCTATTCTAGGTCCTTACCATTTTCATATAAAATTCAGAACATCATCTTTAGAGGGTATTTCAAAGTGTGGTGTTTCACTGTATTGACATTATCAGAAAAAAGCTCAAACTAGATCCAGAGATGAAAACTTAGATGCAACTTGGAGGTTGGTTAGTTCTGTGCAGTGATGGGGAAAATGGCCTATTACTAAGATATCGCGTTAGTCTGTCAATAAATGGCTGGTCCACCAGAGATGGGCACTCCATGAGCCACCAGCTCCTCAGATCTGTGATTTGTTTTGTTTAGGAGAGGAAAATCTCTCAGACATGCCTGCCATGCTTTTAAATTGTTGATCATAGAGACAATCAACCTTCAAAATCCTGCCTCTGCCTCCCTCCTGCCTTTCACCGAATCCTGGCTAACAGCCTAGGGCTACTAGTTAGTGTCTTGTCATCTCTGGGTGAGTTGGCCTGCACCATACTCTGGGAATCACAGGATTGTGAAGAGTGATACTAAAACACTATGATAGATGGGGAGATTTGGGAAAGGATGAAGCTCTATACCAGTGTAAGGGGTTGTTATTAATAGAGACCTTCATAATACTTGAGAGAGGATGTCTGGGTATGTGGGACTAAAGCTGGCTTCATGGCTCCAGAACTGCAGTTAATCATGTGAAAAAGGGCAATTTACCTTGTGCTGAACACCAGAGGGCCCTCCATTTGTTGACACTGGGGAGACGCATTTTAGGAAAATAAAGAGATGAAGGTCTAGATAGGAAATTTTGTCAGTACCAGTGTTATTCATGAAATAAAACTTTCAAGGACATTGACCGACCCCCCCCCCAAATCCTCTCTGTCCCTTAGTCTGTTCTGAAGCCGAGAATCTAGATTAAGCCAGCCAAGAACAATGTTATCACCAGACCATCCTTATTGCTTTCACCTCTCCAGCATTCCGAGTACTCTGCTCACCAATAGCTGAGATATCAAAGGGTGCCTAATGTCATCTCCCTGGTGTAGAACTGATACCCATGTCAGCTAGTCAGTATCCCTATGCCTGACCCTCAGGCCTGAGTCCACCTCACTCATACATGCAAGATGGAAACCAGCTGCAAAGTGATTGCATGACCCAACTGGGCCATGCCATTCATCTAGACCTTACCAAGACCCATGCAATACTCAGCCTTGCTGGCCATGGGGCTACTTGGTATCAAGAGACGGCATCCACCCCTGAGCACAACACAGCCGACAATACCTGAAAACACTGAAGCTGGTGCTCCCCATCCACGGGGAAGGGCAGCTTCTCCTCCATGTCCTTTGTGGGGGGCTTCACCTCACCACAGCATGGCCATCCTCACTCTCCTCCAGGAAACACTGCTTTGGAAATTGTCTAATTTCCTTTATCCCTGTGAATGAGTCAAAAGAAGAAAGCAGGGTTTTTTGAGGCTCGAGGGGCATTTCTTTCTGTTGTGGGGTCTAACATATTTTAGTATTGTATACACTGAAAATAATGAAGGGATAGATTCAAGAGAGGCAGGGCAGTTGGCTCCGAATAGAGCTCCTTGTACAGGAAGAAGATCCCAGCTGAATAACACGCCTCCAACTTCAAAACAGTATGAAGGGATTCAATTTGTAAAACCAATCAGACTTCAAATATTGAAAATAAAGCCAGTTTGAACAATTCTTTCTTTTTCTTCCATCCTCTGCTGAATGAAATTAAGAAAGGCATATCACCACTTCACATGCAAGATAAAGCACTGTTTCATGTAAAAGCAGTCTCATTTTTTTTCGAAGTCCACAGCCTCCTATGTTAATGTTTGAATTATTATTGAGCTGCAAATTGGAGCCAGTGGCACATCAGTGTGTTAACTATACATTCGAAAGCTGGGTGGCAGTTGGGGGACCATCACTTTATTCCCAATCATGTCTTCACATTATACAAACCACATCCCACATCCAGAGCTAACTATGTCACAGACAAAGGCAAGATTCAGGGAGCCAGAGAGCCATCCACTTTCAGAAGTAATGGGACAGACAATGAAATGGGAAAGCTCCAACAGGCAGCAAACTTGGCAACAACAAAAGGCATTTCAATGACTAGAAGATTTAGCCGGACTCTTGTGGAAGCTGAAATAGAGACGGCTACTTCCTGGGATGTTAAGAAATTGTAGCAGACAGATCAGAATGTGAGTTTAAACTTTTTGTTGAAAAGGACACCACGACCTCCTCTTCCATTGCTGAAGCAGTCATCTTGCAGGTGCTATATCTCTGCAGTCCAGGTGCCCCCATCATCCGCAGGAGAAAGACATCACCATTGTACCCAGGTTCCCACTGACACAGGAAAGGGTGGGGTGAGAGGATGGCCATGTCCCAGGTCTCATTTGAGTCCCTGGGATGCACCCCACCAAGTGTGGGTGCTTGGCTTCAAGTAGGAACTAATTCAAAAGCAAGCCAAAGTTGAGTAAAAGATTTATTCAGAGAGAGACAGAGTACAGGCTGTCACAGAAGGCAAGAGAAATGCTACTAGGCACAGGGTTGGGTGCTTAGTTTAAAGTAAAAGTAGATACACACTCCACAGAGTGCAGTCCATCTCACTCAGAAGGGAGAGTGGCCATGGGGTGTGGGGTTGCTAGTTTTTATGGGCTCAGTAACTTCATATGCTAACACGTGGGAGGATTATTCCAACTACTCTGGGGAAGGGGATGGGATTCCCAGGAACTGGGCCACTGCCCACGTTTTGACCTTTTATGGTCAGCCTTATGTCATGACATGACATGACATTGACCTGTCATGGTGCATATGGGCATGTCATTCACCATGTTAATATCTTACAGTGAGTGCATAATGAAGCTCAAGGTCTACCAGAAGTCAAATCGTGCACCACTCGGTGTTAATTGCTGTGTCATTCCTTGAATGGCCGTGCCCTGTCCCCTTCCTTCCTATCTCATCACCAAACAGACCTGGGGAGCAGTCACCAAAGGCTGTGGGATAGGCTAACTGTGAAGGGACAACCCAGGGGACAATCACTTCAAGAGCCCAGGAGCAGGAGGTGCTGCCCTCAGGGGAAGAAGTAAGATAAGGAGGCCTTGCTAGGGACAGACAGGTGAAGACCCAGCCAGTATCTTAGTTTCTAAGGCCAAGAAGATTGCAAAGCAGGACATAGACTTCCTCCCCAAATCTGAACCCTAGAACCATTCCACACTGGTTTAAAAGGGGCAATTCAAGTGTGACCCAGAGACCATTCAGTCCCACACAGCTGAAATAAATCCTTGCAACCTCATCCTGACATAGTGAGGAAGCTGGGGATAGAAAGAGTGAAAAGGGCAGAGGGTTCCAGGACAGCTTTAGGGGAACCAAGAGGATGAGGGCAGTTACTGGTCAGGGGGAGCCATCCACCACCCTTAAAACTCCATCAGGAACTATGGGCCTGGACGGGAAGGGATGGGAAGAGAAGCACTGATAACTTACAGACAAGCTCTGCTGGTCCTTTGTGCACAGAAAGAAAGAATGGGGAGGTGAAAAGGGCCAAGGTGAGGGAGCACCCAGCTCTGGGATATTCTATCCAGAGCCTGGCCAAGAACAACAGGCTGGTGTTCCAGCCTGTTGAAGGGAGCTGTACCCTTCACTCACTCAACAGTTTCGTATTGTTCCAAGCCTGGGGGTGGCCATTTGAAACAGAAAAGTGAATAAGAAGAGGTCTCCTGCCTAGCGCCTAGCAGATTATGAGTGTTCAGCAAACAACGATGCAGAGCCAAAAGGCACTCCCGGCTCAAGGATCTTGGGATGAGAGCCTGTGGAAGCACAGTTCTCCCAGGTGCGGATCAGTATCCACCAGGCGTCCAAGTTAGAGCCTCTGCAGCTAGAGTGCCTGGGAATCTACACACCTTCGATCAGGGCAGCAGCCCCAGGAAATCTCCCAGAAGGGACTCATACTACCACGGGATCTGGAAATGAGCTGCTGGGGTAAGGAAGTTCTCCCAATTTTATCACTGGAAGCAGGGCTCCATGTTCCCTAAGCAAGATATCTCCAGACATGGAGGGACAGAAATGAAAGGAAGGAACTGGAAAGAGGGTACAACTCTAGGTCCTTGAAGCTAAACCATCTTTGTTACAGAGACTGGAATCAGCCTGCATGTATACAACGGTCCTTCATGTGGTCAATTTCCTCTTGGGAATTGGGCAACATGGTATGAAATGACTTAGAGATAGAATGGTCAGCAACCAAACTGAATTACTGGGGGAAAAAAACAAAAAACAAGAAGAAGTGAGGAGAGTATCAGATAAGGTTCTTTAGTTGTAAGCATTGTACTTCAGAGGGAAGGGAGAGAGAGAGAGGGAGAGGGGAAAAGAAAAGAAAGAAAGAAGAAAGGAAGTGGAAAGATCCTGGAAAAAAAAGATTGAAAAGAAAGGAATTTATCAGACTATTAAAGGGAAGCTCAGAGAAGCAAAGGTCTTGGGAAGGACAGGAATTCAATCTGTCCAAGAGCTGCCCTGGGTGACATGAGTCACAGGCCACCTCCTTAAGGCACAGAGCTCAGGACAACTCCACCGCAGATTCAAATCCAGGGGCTGGTAGGCCCAGCGCAGCCATGTGTCTACCTGGGGTCTAGTTCTGTGAGCAATGGTCCCTGAAATTTGGTACAGGAAGTTCCCCAAAAGACAAGAGGGGTGCTTACCAGAAAAGGAAAGGAAAGGCCAAGTAGCTGAAATAAAAGAAGTGCATCATGTACAACCTCCTGGCTGCTTGGCACGTGCTTGCCTGCATATGTAGATTCATGAACACGTCGGTGCGTGCACGCGCACACACACATACACACACACACTCCTGCCCAGATAGCCATATACCTTAGGGCTTTGGAACCAGACTGTCAAGGTTTGAATCCTGTCTCGACCAATACATGACCTTGGGAGAACTATGTAAATTTTCTGTATCTGTTTCCTTATTGATAAAACAGGGATAATATCACCAGTAAGACTTGCTGGGAGGATTACACAAATAATGCATGTGAAGTTTTAGCACAGTGCCTGGCACCCAGTAAGAGCTCAGTAAGTGTTAACTGTGGAGGTTTCCTCACATACACTTTTAAAAAACTCCTCCATCTAACATTGTATTACCATCCCATCCCTTCTCAAAAGCAAACAGCCTAAAGTCATCTCTAGTTACTGCTCCAACTTCAGGCCCAAGATCTCTGGGTAACATTCATTTCTCCCACCTCAATATTCTACCACCTACAGACTAAATGGTAAATTTACCCACCACCAACACACCCTACTAATAATGGGAGAAAGGAAGAAGAAAAAGAAAGAAAATTTCAAGGTTGTATGATTCAGAAAGCAAGGAGATACAGAGAGGATCCTGTTCTTTGTACTGCCCTGCTCCCCAGTTCAGAGGCGTGGGTGTCCTGGGCATTAGAAGAATGAGTCTCAGGAATAGAGGGGCGTGCTTGGTGGGAACATCCCTGAGAACACCCAACATTCGTGGCTCTTATTCTGTGCTCATCAACAACCTTCTGATAATCAGAGCAGTTTCATGGTCTTTGACAATCTCTAGCAGAGCAATGTGACCTACGGGTCATCCGGTAGACCCCTTGTCCCCTTACAACTGGACTTTTACAGGATAAACTTCAATGGAGTGAATATGAGGTTAGCCTGACAGAAGAGTCTTTTTTAGAACTTAATTCTCTTTATATGAACAGACTGAGGCTCTCAGGCATGAGACTGAAGACCAAATATTCAAGTGGTTTGGGAAGATAGAAATTTATTCATCTCTTATTTCTAAGGCTGGAGAGTTCCAAAGTGGAGATAGCAAGAGTTCAAGTCTCTCAACCATGCCCACCTCATCAAGATTCTCAAATTCCTCTTGAAGAAGATCATCCATTCATTCTTCTAACGACATCTTATTAAGCCTCTTCTCTGAGACAGGCTCTGTAATGTAAAAGAAAGGAAGCTTTTATTCCCAGCTGTGTGATCCTGGGCCATTGCTCTCCAAGGACGCATGTCCCACAGACGCACAATGAAGGCAGGACAGAATGATCTGGCATGTCTTATTCAGCCTGAATCATGCCCAGTTCTACACAAGTTGGGGGATCTCACATTCCAGCTGGTCATTTCTGGTCAACAGCATCCTTCGCCAAGTTCAGCAAAGCTGCTAGACGCCTTCTGGAGGGAGGTATGGCCAGGCCCAGATGGCTTATTAAAAACAGGAAGCTTTTGTGACGGCAAACTAGCCATCGAGAAGAGACATGCAAGTTAACTGTAACATATGAGCATCCCGTTCACTCTGAGATGATTTTTAAATTTCATTTTGGCTAAAGAAATCGGTCCATCTGTCTGGCTTCTGGAGCAATTAGAGAACACAGTAGAACTTGAAAGGCAAAAAAATGAAACAAACAAACAAATACAGTCAAAAATACGACAAAGAAAGAGATGCTAAATGCCTTGGATATGTCCCAGAGGAGAAAAGAGATGGGAGTTGGGCACAGGGTTGGGCATGTAGACTCCAGACCTGACTGGGACGCTTCAGGGCCAGAGGGCTGCTCTGACCCTGATCTGCTTTGGGACTCCCAGGCAGTTGGGAGAGTTGGAGGGAAGGCAGGGCAGATAGCTCACCCCGTTTCCCTCCATATAAGCAGCAGAGAGAAGGGCTAAAGAAACAACAGGCACAATTTAGGGTGGGCACACTTTTTTTGCCTGATACAGGGCCCACACTGGACATCTCCCTCAAGAAGATTGAGATCAAATCATCCATGACCTCCAACAAGAACTCATTCACCTTTTGGTCTGGGCTAGGCTGCACTGGACAAGCCCTGGTCTGAAGGCAGGGATGGACACAGGGGAAGTCCATCCACACACTGGAAAAGATTCAAACACTGTTTCAGTCAGACACTGCACAAAGCACAGGAGAGAGAGCAGGCTGAAGATGAGAAAATCAGAGGAAACCAGAGAGGTCTGGAGACACCCCAAGGCCACGCAGCAATCTAAAACATAAACACACTGACACCTGGTCTGATCTCCTTGTCCACAGTATCTAGAAAGTGGAAGGGAGGTTTCGCAGAGAGCTGAAAGGCTGGGAGTTTACACATCCACAGTGGAAAAGGTACAGACAGGGGGATTTAGAGCTTGGCTAAGGTAGGGGGCCAAGAGAGTTATGGGGTCACAGTTATTTTTACACTGTCGCTCGAGAGTAGCAATAAAGAAAAAAGGAAAAAGATAAAGCAGAACAAAAGGAATGCTGGCAGGTGGTGGGATGCCCGTTGATTTGCAGAGCACGCCCGAAGGCGCAGGGAGAAGCAGACAGGCACTACCTGCAAGGGTGCCAGCGCTTTCCTTTAAGTCTGGTCAGAGATTTCCACACAGAGAAATAAGGAAAGACTTTCTAATTACCTCTAAAACCAGTATTCTTTCTTCTCCCTCGTTCTGTGATTCCAGCTTCTCTTAAAGTATCTCCCAGCCCTGTTGCCACAGGGCCAGAGAGACACCCCCAGCTGAGGGTGGCACCCAGTGATTCATGCACAACCAACCCACATGCTCCCCACTGGGCACCTGGGGCTGATGGGAACCCCCTAAAGTCAATTCAGAGCCAGTAGTCAGAGGAGCAGGAAACCTTCCGACAGGAGGCAGTTTGTGAGCACCTGGGGCCCTCCTGGGCCTGTTTCTAGTGTAAGAAAGAGAGGAGGCTTCTGGCAAAGACTACGACCAGGGCCTGTGCCCTGACCATGGCTGGGACTGCACTCTGGGCCCTGGGAAAGATGGCCCTGCAAAGACGGTCCCTCCACACTCAGCGGATCCCAGAACTCCTGGCAGAAGAGACAGCAGGTGGAACTAGAGGGCTGGTGGGCTGCCACCTCTATTGCTCCCTGCCCAGCTTGGAGCCTGTGCTTTCCCACAAGGATGCTCTTTCCTCTTCCACACGTCCAGACCCTTGGGCAGCAGTGGGATTCGGTCTAGGCCTGCACTGCCCACAGCTGAGGGGTTTCCCAGCTCTCTCCACTTTCCATCAGATACTCCTGAAGCAGGGGCCGACCTGAGCTGGCTTGGAACAACAGCCTGACCAGGACAGTTTACAACCAGACTGAAGATTATTTCTTGGATTCTCTCTATGCATCAGTGTCTCAGTCTCACCACCTGGCCCTTGACTTCACACATGGCTTCTCCATGCTCAAGTCTTAATTTCATTCCTTCCTGCACAGTTCAAGTTCCAGCCCCTACCTAGCATAGTGCCTGGGCACACGGAAGGTTCGTAAACAGTTGTTGAATTAAAAATAAATGCGTGAATAAATGACAGACATCCTCAAGGTATTTTCCCCCAAGAATTATATGTGGCTGGTATATATTTCTAAACTTTTGCATATCAGAATCAGTCATTCTATCATCTTCACTCACAAATAAAAACCAGCTTGGTTAGTTACAAAATTCTTGGATTCCAACTGTGTCTCATGGTGGGTAATCTAGCTTTTCTAACTATAGGACTACTTTCCCTTTGTCCTTGAAGTTCAAAAATGTAGCCAGACCCCCTGAACCCACTGATCAGTCTTAACACTATTAAGCATGAGACACCCAGACACTGGGTACCTTCTGACATTCATCATTTCATGCACAAAGCACCACCTATAAAGTAGTCTTGCCAAAAATGTTGAACCACAACCAAGTTTCTAGAGCTAACTTCCATTTGCAGGAAACAAAGAGGACAAAAGAACAAGTTAAAAGAACTGATTCAGGTTCTATTGAATGAAAAAAATGAAAGGGGGCTGTGCTTTAGATTAAAACAGAGGTTAAAAAACAATAAATATTTATAATCCCACAATTTCTGTGGATCAGGAATTCAAAAGGGGATTAGCTAGGTGGTGGTGGCTCAGGGTCTCTCATAAGGTTGCAGTCAGAATGTGAGCCGGGGCTGTGGACTTACCTGAAAGTTTGCCTGGAACTGAGGAAGGGTTTCCAAGATTGCTTACTCACATGGCTGGTAAGCTGATACCCATTATTGGCAGGAGGCCTCACTGTCTCCCATGCGGACCTTTCCACAGGCTGCTGAGTGTCTTCACAACATGGCAACCTGCTTCCCTCACAATGAGCCCTCCAAGAGAGCATAAGGTGGAACACTGATGTCTTTATAACCCAGCCTTGGAAATCACATCCAGCTACTTCTGTCACATTCCTTGTTAAAAGCAAGCCACGTTCAGGGAAACATCTTGTGTATGTGCTGATCAGTATCCTGGGTAAACCAGCAAGAGAGTGTGAGAGTAAGCGGGGGGCTGTGCAGTGCAGGACCTCAAAGAGCAGGGCATCCCTGCGGGGCTGTCAGAGCAGGCTCCTTACCCAGAAGTGCCCCCTTATGACCTCCTTCTCCTCCTAATGTGCCTCTCAGTGTCCAAGGCAGGTCCCTCTTTATCAACATCCATCAGATGTTTCCCTCTGGAAAGGCCTAGAAATATCTCATGCCTAACTCCTTTCTCCCTACAATCAACACGAGTTTAGGAAGAAAAGGCCACGGCACAGTCCATGCTGGAATTTTTTTCTTTCTCTTTTTTGTTTTTGTTTGTCTGTTTTTTCCTTTGCCAAAATACACATCTGTCCCCAAACAAACTCTGCTGTTTTTAATCTCCACTGCTCCCTTCCTGCCTCTGAGTCACAGTCTATTAACAAGGGTCTGAAGTTTCTCTGCAATGACAGCAACAGAAAAACATTTGCCAGCCTGCCGGTGTAGGTCTATTTTGTCATAAGCAAACTAGGTGCTCTACAAGCTAAAGAGATGCCCCAAATCTTCAGAATGGTGCACGTTTTATCTTTGCTACCCCTCAGTTTGCAAGGATGAGAGAAGTACTTCCTGAAGACCTGCCTGGTGTTCCAGCTCACCTGAAAGAAGGAGGCAGAAGCAAAGCCGAGTCATGACAGAGTTACCAAAGCTAGCCCGCACTTCTCTGACTCTGTGAGTCAGGTCTTCAGTCTCCGGTGCTGGAAATGCAGAGAAAGACAACCAGTGGGAGCACCCGTGTGTTACCCACACTCGACCATCCCTGACCTTAATGCTATCTGAGGACTGTGGCTGGAGGTTGGAGGACTGGAAGCCATCACGCAGGGTCCTGTAGGCCATGCCAAGGGTGCTTCCAGGGAGTGCTTTTTGTTCTTCGTGAAAAGAAAACTGTGACGGACACGCTCGGTTGCATGCTAGAAAAATCTTTCTGTCCACGGTGTGGAAGACGAATTGGAGGAGGCAAGATTGAAGGCAAGAAGGCCTCATAAGGGGTTGTTGTAAAGTCCAGGATACCAATTATTACTTTAATTCCAGCAGTGTCCATGTGCCTGACCCATTCCTGTGGACATTTCCAGACCAGAGGCTCTGATGTCAGTAAGAGAGGCCATGGGTCACACACAACTCCTCAAACTCTGTAACGGCACCTCCCATCACCTTTCAAACCAACAGCAGAAGGAAAATGAGATCCTAACAAACAACCTTGAATCCACTAATCTAGAAAAAAGTACATTACCTTGAAATGTTAGTGCTTTAGGTATCATCAGCCGTACACTACATATGACCATCTCATCACTCACCTGGATCGTGAAAGACCCACAAGGAGTGGGCCACAGCATTGCAAGAGATGCCAGTGGTGTATGACCTGGGGGAGTGCCCATGGAGAGAGAAGGGCAAGGCTTAGCACAATCAGACAGCTCTCAGGATGTGCTCAACCTGTCTCTGACTCATTGAGTAGAAGCCTGCCATCAGCATCCCAGCCAGGATACCCTCACCCAGGGATCCCGCCAACCCAGGTGGAAAGAGTCACTGGGCTTCTACCTCCCAGCCTCTCCCCCTCTCCTTCATAATGCGGAGTCCAAGAGTCCAGAGACGTATTGGATTAAAGGCTTCCTAACTGGATTTCCTTGGAGTTTCCTCTTGGAAGAGTTTAGTACTCTGAACTGTGAACTTACTGGGGTTTGCCTGCTTGTGTGTGTTTTCTTATAAAACAAACATTCTATACTGCAGACCCTGGCCTCCATCTGTGAAGCCTGTAGAATGAGGATATGGTTTCAACCTCTCCTCCCTCCCCCTGTGACCTGGACAGATCTGGCCAAGGTCATGTTTGCAACCCTAATACCTAAGGATGGATCACATGAGTGAGTCTTTGAGGGCTTGAAAAAGCTCCCAGTTCCCTCCTCTGCCCGTGCCATCCCACTCTGCTTGGCCATCATGGTGGAGGTAAGAGCAGCTGTTCTTCTGAACCAAAGAACTTATTTTGTTTTTCCAGATGGCAAGTTGGACCCTGTTGCCATCTTTTGGGAGTCCCTTACTGGCCACCTCCTTTCTTCTGGGGGAGTTAATGCACTTGTCCAAGAAAGGATAAATTTCTCAGGAGAAAAAGAAGAGGATTTTGATGACAAGGGCAGCACAGTCAGGCAAAGATATCCTAGAGTGGTGAGCATGGTATATAGGAGTCATCATGCCACCAGGCCCGAAGCTAATGATACATGGAGGTTTTACTTCAATGAGGTGTCAGAACCTAGGTTGGGGCCCCTCTGATCTTACCCACCTCTCCTCCTCCCTCCTGCCCAGCTGTGGAACCCAGCTCCTCAATTGGCAGCTAGAGCAGTCCCAGTGCAAAGAGAAGTTTCTGCCATGGGTCTCACTGGGTCGGAATTCACTGATCAATTGCTTTTAGCCAGCACCTCCCCACCATGGAGGCAGCTGTGCCCCTGAGAGTCCATGGCTGCCAGGCAACAGGATGGCTACAGTGCTGCCAGCAACACATCTGCAATATTTTTTACTGAGCACCAAACCCAAATTCCTGTTAGACCCAACCCTCCGTTACACAGATCACCCTAACCTGGAGGGAAAACCACAAATTATCCCAAACTGCAGGCAATCCAAAAATTCAGGCCACACAGAGCCTAAGAAACCAATGAAGACTTTGATGCATTTTTTTCAACATCAAGCAGCTTTGTGATCGAGTGGACCTTGTGTTGTCATGGAAGTAAGCCTGCCAGTGGGCACTGGGGAGGGGGCGGTAGATGAGGACCAGCTACAGAACCATGCCACCACCAGCAGAGACTCGAGGATCCACCTGGCTGGGTCTTTGGGAAGGACACACGTGTTTATCTTGCCCAATCAGAGGAAGAGGCAAATCCAAAGAAGAATTAGTAAGTGAATAAGTACATAAAAGGATGCAAATTTAACAAATAAGCAAAAAGAATTTCTGAGAAGAGCAGAAATCATGGGTTTAGATCTTGCTCCTTCATTAAACCAACCATTCCACTATCCAGCCTGGGAACCCTTCTAAATTCCAAATGTCCTAAGAAAGGGTAAATGGCCTTCAGGAGGAAGAGCTCACATTTACTGGGCATTGTGCTAAACATGTTGTATACATAATCTCCTCTAATCCTCACAATAGCTCTCGTAAGGAATAGAATTGAGATTTGGACCAGAACTTAAGCTTTTAAGTGCTAAGCAATACCACCTTCAAAAAGTGGAAGAGAGTTTTTTCAATCTGCTTATACTAGAGACTGATACATCTCCAAACTCCAAGGGTGGGGGAGGCATAGTCTCCTGCAAGCATATGCTTGAAGTCCTGTCCCTGCCCTGCATTAACCCATAAAGCAATCCAGATCCATTTTGTTAATGCCTCAATCTTGATATGAAAATACTTGTGACATCCAAACCCGTATCCTCAGCGTGGCCCAGACAGTGTGTGCCAACCCACCCCCTCCCCCTAAACCCCCCAAATCCCACCGCAGGCCATGAAATGTTCACCCACTGATTGAAATAATGCAATTAGGGGATATAGAAAATCCATTCCACATGGTACCATCTGCATTCTCTTCTGACAGCTAATTTGATTGGCGTTCTTTAATCAATAAAGCACTCACACAGCAGCCGGATAATTTGCCTCGATTTTTTCTACACCATTTGTAAGTGAAAAATACTCCCTCTTGTACTTCTGCAGTGGCCCAGGGCCGGGTGGTAAGCCTCTAGGAAAACAAACTCATGAAATGGCACAGAACATACTAAAGGTGTGTCGTGCTGGGTCCACCAGGCTAGTTCCCACTTCTGGACTGGGGTTCTTCTTGGCCGGGAGCAATGGCACCTACCCTTCTGTTTCCCAGCCTTACTCATTCTCTAGAGAAACAGAAATGAAACCCAGGCTAGAAGCAATAGGTAGCCCCAGGCATCTACTGGTGGCCGCAATAAGGCGGCCCCAAGTCTTCATCTGGGCAGAATCTGAATCCTGGTTTTTCACCATGCAGGAGGTTTGAAGGTCAGTCTCTGGATAAATGGATGGGTGGACAGATGGGCAGAAGGGTGGATCAGTGGGTGAATGGGTGAGTAGGTGACTGCATGCAGGTATATGAACCAACAAAGGAGGGAAAAAGAGAGAAAGGGTTGGGGGAGGCAAAGGAGAAAGGGCCTGCATGACTGGGATGTAGGGAGGACACCCCTCCCCAGCCCCTGCCCATATATTCTATGCTGATGACACAATCCTGGCCATCAGCGACCAGGCACCTTAAGCAGATTCCCTAGAAGCAAGCACTAGGGCATGGATATGGGTTTGTGTGATCTGCTGAGCAAATATTTTCAGGAATATTTATTAAACTCAACAAATATTATCGGGAGGAATGAGGCAAGAGGACAAGGGAAAGGAAGGTGCAAGCAAGCACGTGGTCGCCTCTGGAGTCTGGCTCCAGCCTGACACATGCTCTGAAGCACCAGTCATCCCCATGAAGTTGGTCCCACCCTGAGACACACAGGCTGGCCTTTTGTTCCCCCTTGTCAGTCACTCATTGGCCCCAGGGGTGGTGGAGCTGATAAAACTTCCGGGGCAAGGTAGCTTCCATTCGGCAGAGGGTAATTCCTAGCGAACGCACAGCACACAGCAGCCGGGGAATGGGAGCACTGGGAGAAAGGGTGTCAGGACGGGGCACCAGTAGCATCCACCACATCCTCTAACAGACTGCAAGAGCCAGAAAGCCTGAAGAGACCACAGAGCTGCACTCCCAGGTGGAAAATCTGAGGCTTAGGCTGTCACCATGAAACTCTGGTACCCACACCCATTGTGGCCTTAAGCGCTTCCTTTTCCACAGGCCATTCCTTAAAAAGCTAACCCAGAAAGGCACAAGGAGTCAGCGTGACCTCCCTCCTAGCCCTTGTGACTGAGGGTAGATATAAAATGGGGTTTAGGAAATGCCTGTGTCTTTAGGAAGACATTCTGTGACACATTTCATAATTCAGAGTTGGCTTTTGACATCTTTGGAAGATTCCATCACTCTCTGTCACCCGGAGCCATCACCTCTCTAGGACAAACAGCTCCACATCATGACAGACCATGCTGGATCAACTTCTGTTTCTGGACCCTGCAGAAGGGAAACGTGAACATGGCATTTTGCCCACAGAGCCTTTGTGCATGGGGGTCACTGCCTCAGTGTCACAGACACCTGCACCCTCTTATGTCCAGCAGGTCCACATGGTAAAAAAGAAGCTCATTAATTTGAACACAGATGCAGTCAATCATCCTGGTGTTCGGCCCGCACGATGCCAAGGAAGATGCAGGACTGCCCTGTGGAGTGCACTGAGCAGACAGACGTTGGGTCTGGGCACACCCACCACCAGCAGAAGCTCCATCTCCTTCCCCCCGAGCCTGCTGGCACATGGACACAGCCACCAGCCGCCCCAAGAGAAGAAAATGCAATGACCCCCAAAAGAAAAGGAACATGGTTGATCAGGAAACAAAAGCTATTTTCAAGGCTGATGATAGAGGTACCTACACAGATGGAGGGAAAGTAAAATCTCAGATGTAACTGCTATTGGGCAGACATTAAGCAGTAATCCCAAGTTGGTACATTCAGAGCAACAGCCCCACCTATGGGGGCACATATTATGCCTGGATTGTGAGAGTCCATGAGCCCTTGGGGCAGGGCTGGGGGGTGCTCTAAGGAGACAGAGAATGGAAAGAACATCACGATGGCAAAGCCAGATGAAAGGCACAATATGCTACTGAAAATTAAATTTCCCTCCTCTGGGAATGGAGGGAGTGAGTTTCATTTCATTTCATTTTCAATCCCTGTGAATTGAGGGCCCAGTGAACTCTGCGGTCCCTAGAGGAACAATGTGTACACCAGGGCAGAGAGCCTATCCAAATGATGATGGGCACACAGTGGAGTCCTGAGTCCACTGGCTGTAAAGTGACACACCTCAGGTAGTTGCACCATCACTGGAAACTCATGCCGAGGGGTGATGTGTTTGCTGCTTTTAGATTCTTTAAGATAATCAGTGAAAATAATGAATATTCCTTTTATTTAGGAGAAAAACAAGAGTCTATGAAAGGAATCATCTTTTCCAAAAAAGAAGTATACCAGGAAAAAAATTCCCTCCCTCCGAGAAGCAAAAAATTCCAAGCACACCTCAGACTCAGGGAATCCTGTGCTGTCTGAGCTGGAAATGACCCAAGAAACCATGGAGCCCAAGCCTCCATTTTTCCAAGTGAGGTGGCTGAGGCTCAGAGGAAGGCAGAGATCCAAGCAAGGTCTTAAGACAGGTTAGTGGCAAGAACAAGCCTGGAACCCAGGAATCTGGAGAACACTTCTCTGGAAAGGCCAGAGGGTGCAGAAAAAGGGTCAACCCGTTTCTAGTTGGAAAATCCTTAGCCTGCAATATGTATTTAGTGCTTCTGGCATCTTGCCTTTGAATGTATGGACTTTGGAGTCACAGACCTGAGTCCAAATGCTGGTTCTGCCACTTACTGCCTTTGTGCCTTTGGACAAGTCACTTCGCTTCTCTGTGCCTTGGTTTCCCCACCTGTACAAAAGGGTTGATGGTAATGCGTGATCCTAATCTCCAGGTTAATTGATGCCATTCATACGAAGTGCTAGTGTATCAGACTCTTTTAGATCTAATAGTAAATTCCCAAATAAATGGTAGCTGCTGACATTTATGAACCTAAGTTGTTGTTATTATAATTATCTGTAAATAGATATTAGCAGGCAAAGATATGGGTAAACTCAAGTCACGTCCTTTGTGAAACTGTAGTGAACGTTTGTCGTCTGCCTCCCTGAATCCGTCCCCCTTCAACAGCTCCTCATTTCCACTAGAGTAAAAGCTGACTGTGCCCCCCAAGCATAGAGCTTGGGAGCGCCTTCTGTCCAGCTGCAGGTGGTTCAGGAGTGGTCACGTGAGCCAAGACAGTCCAGCCAGGGAGAATTTCTGGAATGCTGGGAAAGTCGAGGCAAAGAAGTCCATTCTTCCTGCTGGATGTGGAGGAGGCGCCTGCAGCCCCAGGAGCTGCCAAGAGCCAGCATGGGCCCATCTAGGAAATCAGTCAAAAGGAAGCACAGAAACAGGAAAGAAATTTGGTGACATCATCGAGTTCCTGGATTCATCCTCGCCTGAACCGACATCCGAACTCTTCTGTTAACTGTACCAGCAGATTTCCTTCATAGTTTAAGCCTGTTTAATTTTCTTCTCTTTCCTTTCTTTTTTTTTTTTTTGATCACTTGCAACTCAAAGATGTATAATCATGACAATGATCTTAAATGTCAAAGCCCCATCTTCCCCTTTTCTAAGTTGGAAATTTTCCCAGCACAGTTGGAACTACTGTCTTCTTAAGAACAAACAGCATGGGGTCTCCTGGTTCTCCTAAGACCCCAGCAGGACCACAATTCTGTGGTTTCTAGCCCTGTGTCAAGGACAAGCCCTGCTCCCGCTGTGTGATGAGTACCTCACATAATCGAGGCTTTGATCTTTGAAGTCACAGCCCCTGCTGCGCTACAAGGTACTGCACAAGAAGCTGTCACCAGGCGTAGAGACATCCCTTTGTAGATCCTGCCCTGGTGCCAAATGTGGGGATCATGACACCATCCAGCAGAGGTGGCTGCAACTGAACTCAGCTCTTTGCTCCAACAGAAATCAAAGCCCTGGCTCCTCATCCCTCTTCCCCAAGAGCGCAGCAGTACACCGCCAGGGACACAAAGGCCTATTATCAGCTTTACAAGTTTTCCTCCATCTGTCTCCCCTTGCTGCTCTTTGGGCTGAATGCAAGCACACAACCAGGCATGGCTTGGACCAAGATGCACCCTCCCTGCTCACTGAAGTGTCGATGGATGTGGGAACTCTGAATAACTCCTCCAGAGGATTTTAAAGATTCCATTTGGGTTTCCATGGTAATTTTACAAAGCCAGCACTCCATAAGTGTTTGTTAAGTTGAATTTATTGAAGAGTGAAGTGAATCGGATAGTCCCATACCTGGACTGCATCACCACAGAAAATTCCCTGGCCTAGCAAAGGGACAAGCTAGGAGTTGGAGGCAGGGAAATTCTACCAGCGATGGGGTCAAAGCCACCTGTTCTCAGGAATGAGGACTCCGCTTTGGCCTTCCTCCCCAGCTGTACCAGGAGGGTGGCATTCTGTAAGAATCCAGGGTGGCTTAGGTAAAAAATGAAACTCAACTCTAAAAAGAGACACTCGCTTCTGGCCCTTTTGCCATGATGAGAAAGATTTGCAAAGTGAGGGGGATTTGGTCCCCAGCCCCAGCAAACCCCCTTCAGTGAAAATACCCTGAGGGCCCTTTAGGGATCTAACTTCCCTTCCAACTGGATGATCCTCAAGCTTCAGCTTTATTGAAGAATGTTTTAGACCCAGATTAGAATTTAACAGGCAACCTTGCTGAATAAGAGCAAAAAAGTGAAAAGTCACCAGCCCCAACCAGGAATCAATAGCACACAAGTCAATAAGCACATAAGAGGACAAGCCATGGAGGCTCTTTGGGGACGTCACGTAGTGGTTAAAATTTTTAATCCAGGGTGAGTATGTACAGAGATTAATATTCCTTTAGCCAGAGACCCAAATAAATATAAATGTGCCACTTCCTCCAAGCAGGCCAAGCCCATGGCAGCTGGGCTGCATTGAAAATAAGCCACATTCTTGGCAGAAATGTGGAATTAAATGTAGATTCCAAGGTGCTCCGCCCTTTGACCTCTCAGGCTCATCAGACTCATCCACAGAAACCTTGCTTAGGGCCAAAGCTGCCTGGCAGATTCAGCTACAAACC
This sequence comes from Vicugna pacos, assembly GCF_048564905.1. NCBI lineage: Eukaryota > Metazoa > Chordata > Mammalia > Artiodactyla > Camelidae > Vicugna > Vicugna pacos. Next base: position 27,750,671 of record NC_132989.1, on the reverse strand, counting down.
AACTCCTGTTCCACTTGCAACAACTGCCACCTGTCAGCTTTGTTAAAACTACCAACTGTCATTTTGTCAATAGGTACAGCCCATTTCTGAGGTCAGATCGATTCCAGAACAAAGTTTTGAATGACAACATTACCCCTGGAGGGGTTCCAGGAGCTCTGGCTTTTGCATCGCCCGCACGTTAATGACAAACAAGTTCCCCATGATGGATATACCTGCAATTAATATTGAAGGGACAGTTAATGATTTCAAGGCACCGCCATACAAGCCTCATATTTCAAATTTAAAACTCTCCTCTCAAAGTGGGATTAGTTTTCAAAGCCTAGGAATGAATGCTAATATATTAGGCAAAACAAGTTTTTTTAACACCTCAAAAAAATAAAGCAAAGAAAATTAATATTAAGGACTCCACTCAGTTGATGCAACCCCATTATCCTTGAAACACTCACAATGAGGCTTTGTTCTAGAGACATGTCTTGTCACTCCTTGTTTCAAGAGTTTGAGATCTACAAATCATGGATTCAAGGGTGTACAATTCATATATCATTCCGAAGAACACATCAGTTAGCAAGCAGGCCTTATGCATGTATATGATTTCTTTTCTCTCTCTTTATAGTCCATTGGAGATTACAAATGTAAGTTCATGAACCAACATGGCTCTGTCCTTTCAGACATACATAGGCAGACAATTAGAAAGTTACAAAGCAAAAAAAAAAAAAAGCATTTAATATCTGAATCATAAAATCAATTTAGCTCCTAAATCTGAGGAAATTGCTTTCCAAATATAGTGACTTTTTTTCCCCATAGGCGGAGGCAGAAAAAAATCATTTCTGGCCCAAAAAGCCAGACAAACTATTAGTGGTAACCAAATGAAACACTGATTCCAAGCTAAATGAACAAGAGCCAGTGTGAAAGGAAGACTGGTATCGCAAAAAGACATTGACAGCATGCAAAGAGCTGTGTTCTGTATTCACCAAGGAGAAAAAAAGAAAGCAAATAGACATTTAGGTAGTAAAATGACAAAACTAGACATTGACAATAACAGTGGTAGATCACTGCCAACTGCTAAACTGCCTCATCCAGCTATGAGACTAAGCAGCAGATGAAAAAATTCCCAGCCTCAGGCTTCCTGAGAGGCCTGGAGGAAATGCTCCATTAACTCCTCCTGGCCCCTAGGGGCACTGTGAGGATAGATAAGAAGCTTCTCTTTGACCATTAAGCACATGGCTCAGAGTCCACGGCTGTGCCCTGTTATGCCCTCTCTGTTGTTTATATTGCTTAATGTGGTCCTCCTCTCACAGGTCTCCTTTGGGGACTAGAGCCTCCTGCCATCTGCAGCAGTGGCAGCAGAGAAAGCAGGGCCTAGAACTCTGGGGCACAAAGATAGGCTAATACAATAAATTTGCCACCCACATTATTCTATAAAAACATAAATTTTCCCCTTCCCACTTAGTCTACTAGCTTTGCCAGGCCCATGGAAGCCAAAGAATACCCCCCAGAGAACTCAAACCCAGTGATTGTATCAGAGCTGAGGCACCTGGTAATTTAGCGACCCTTTATTGCAATGCTGATCAGTCCTGATGGCAAATCCCACAACACAGAGCAGCCACTGTTAGTAACAACCTCTGGTTCCTGCAGAGATCTCTGGGTCTCCCAGAATTATGCTTACAATAAATTGCCTCCCCCCACCCACTCCAGCCAAATATATGAGTCCAACATGAGACTCTCAGGCTCTATTATCACCAATTAAAAAACAGATTAAGAGAGAATGTAAACCAAGATAGATTATGTAATCCAGCCCTAATAAGATCTAGTGGTTAGAGGATGAATCTGGGTTAATTTTCTTTTTCTTTTGATTAGCACCTAAAGAACTGCTGTTCTTGACTGTCTCCACCCACTTCTTCCTGGCCTCAGACCTTGCCTGGGTCCTGAGGGGAGTCCGGAGTATGGCTGGTAGTGGATTGAAGCCAAAGACTGGCTTTAGACAGATTGATTTGTTGTGTAACAGCTGGGATCTCCCAAGGGCATTAAACGGCTGAGGCACTCAGTTTTGAGCCCCTAAACTCTGCCTTCAATGAACTGTTCCCTGACCCTGCTGAGTCTCTGGGAGGAATTTTTGCATAGAAGACGAAAGGAAGTTTCTCAATTGCTTACTGGGGATTTGCATCCTCTCCCCATGAGCCACTCAGGTCGTTGAACAGACGGGGCTACATGCAAAGGGCCTTTGCTCTGGGCTGAAGGCAGTAGAAGTCAGCCAAGAGAGTTTCTTTTTAAATACAGACAGACCCAACGTCATGACCCTGCCTGACCTTCTGAAGTGGGGGAAGTAGCCCCAGGGCCTGCCTACTTGGCCATGTCGGGGAAAGGCAGAAGGAGGCAGGGAAAGAGTTGAGACTATGAGGGAAAGAGTTGAGACTATGGGTGAAAGGTTTTCAGAATCAGAGCTGGAGATGCAAACTTAGAGGTGACTGTCAGGAGCAGACGCATGAACTGTGGGAACAGACCCAGAGGCCTCGTGAGGATAGCGCAATGGGTGCCAGTGGCAGGAGATGGTCAGACGAGGGAGGAACCCCTCCCTGAATGCATCGGTAGAAACAGGTCAGAGGAACTGATCTTAATGAGTCAGTACTTCCTGGCAGAGGCCCTCAGCTGGGCCCCAGAACCCTCAAGGAATGCAATGATGCTTGAACTTCAGAGGAAGCAGGGGTAGGGCAACAGTGGGGACAATGGCAAATGAGAGCCAGAGGGCATCAAGTTAAGGCATGGGTACTCTTTCCTGGAGGGATTCACAAGGTGTGGACTTCTGAGTGACCAGGCTCTGCTCTGAGACCAACCAGCCTGGTGGTTTGCAGCCACTGTCACCGCCAGCCTATTCTTCTGTATGAATAAGAAAACATGCACACAGTTTGGTATCACAGTGCTGACTAGATTTCAGCCCCCATTTGCTCCTTTGGCTGAGCACCTCTGAGCAGTGCGCAACCTGCTCAAGCATCCAGCTGTTAAGTGAAATACCAGCCACAAGCTGAAAGCAAGGGACAAGGCCCACCCATGTGACACTGAACCCTAATATGTTTATATGGTCACATGGTGCCCCTTCCCAAGCCTCCCACCCGCTGTCTCCTATGGAGGGGATACAGCAGGGGTCACTGACCTACTGAGCTGATAAGGACAGAGCTGGGAACCATCCTTGTAGGGTATATTTTACAGTCCAGTTCTTCCCTCCCACAATCCCCGCCACTCTCCTCAGCCCTCCTGCAAGGTGGAAGTATCAAAAAAAAAAGCATCATATTATCACTAAATCGCCTTGAGCCTGAGAAGTGACTTGAGTAGGGTTTAGGGTAGAAATACTTAAGCCTGGAATTATAAGAGCTCAAGGGACATGGTGAAAATCTCCTAACAGCTTATTTAATCCAGCTCCTTAAGTTAAATGTGTTCTGTAGAGGGGAACAGGTCACAAAATCCTTTTCTCTCTGGGAGTTCTCAATCCAGGTCTGTTAGGATTCACTCCACTACAGGTGACCTGACTACAGATTACTGAGAGGTGTGGGACAGGGGGTGGGGGAAGCGGGGAGACAGATTCATATTTTGAGTCAAGAAGTAAGTTGAAGCTTGTTGAGTTTTTCACAAAGCGGTGCCAGGAAGGGACAGTACTGGAATGACACAGGACCCAGAGGGACCCCAAGAAATCCTCGTTTCCGGCATGTGTCTGACCTACTAATTACCTAAAAACTCCAGAGCGTTAGCTTGCTCCCCCAATTAATTATTCACAAAAGCCTAAAGCAGCCAGAATCAAAGCAAAATGTTGGTGGAAGATGCTTTTTTTGGAGAATTACTGCACAATTTCTGTGCCCATTTCTCTCTGCTCCAGCCTCCAAGGATGTCTGCCCCTTCATGGGGTGAAAGAAGATTTTCCAACTCCAGCTTTCCCTTCCTCCCACCACAGCCTGGGCCTCCTGATGTGTAGCCCCAGCAGGGACAATCAGGCTGGGCCTGAGCAGCAGCATCATGGAAAGGTGAGGGCAGCAGTGCCTCTCAGGAGCCGGCTCATGGCCTGTGAGAGAGGAGAAGCACAAGGGAGAACGAGTCTCTAGAGTGGGAATGAGGACCCCACTCCAGGGGGATCTGAGGAGCCTGGTAGCCTCCCCGTCCCAGGCTCCTATCATGCCAGTTGGCCTTTGTGATTCTTCTGCTAAAACACCCCCAAAGTGTTGGCCCCAGCGCCCAGCACCCAGCGTGCCTCAGTAATGGTCATCTTGTTGTTAGTCCTTGTCTCTGGGATCCCTCCCTCCACTGCCATGGGGCTGAGGCAGGAGGGGCATCTTCCCTCTGCTTGCAGGCATGACTGTGGATCTACCCAACTCAGCCCAGGTCAGAAGACCCCAGTCCTGAGAACTCATTCACAGACCTTCCCCTCCCCATAGGGCAGCCTCCTCCAAACAGGTCCCCTCTGACCACTCTGTATTTGCACCAAAACAGTCTGGGTGTCTTCACCCTCCCTGTCTCCCCTGCTCCCCATTTAGCAAGACTCTTCCCATCCTTCACCACCTGTGTGCACCCTACCTCTACATGAAGCCTCTTGGGACCCAGCTTCCTCTGGCCTCAGGGATCTCCCTCCCTCGGAGCTCCTACCTGCCACTCACGCCTGTCCCAGGGGCCCTCACCCAAAAGCTCGCTCTCCCAGACCACAAAGGCCCCAGGAAGCAGGGCTCAGGCCCCCGCTTCTCCCTAAGACTTCTGCAGGCCCTTCAGGCTAAGGACAAGGCACTCTGGAAGAATTCCCTCTCACAGAAGGCAGCACACGTTCATCAAAGTCAATGCCCAGTGTATTTCAGAACCACTTGTCAGTCTAGTGGCCTACTTATCAACTTCCCATCTTGTAAATACATCCCTCTGGGAGTAAAGAACTGCTGCTTCTTGTTATCTAAGGAAATTGTGAAATACTAGTGTTCAATGGAACAGTTGTCAAATCTGGCTTTGGAGTGCCCTGTATCATAGAAATTAAATGTTTTCTTCATCTCGCCATATTGAACAGCTGAGATTGCCACGGCCGGTCATTAGAGAGACAGATGCTTCCACGTTCTATGGGGCGGCTGCCGGGAGAGGCACCAACTCTGGTGGCAGATGGAAGGGGAGGGAGCGAGGATCATCATAAACAAACTGGAATTATTGACTGTCTGAGAGATGTCGGGCAAAATAGACTCTACCTAGAATGAATAGTCCTGTTACAAAATGCTTTGGGGAGATGCAACTGCCATTTCTTCTTTCTCTGCCCAAAACTACCTGTGAAAGGGACTCAGATGAACATGTTTCTGCAGAACGCTGTTTGGAGTCACAGATGGGTTCTGGAATCTTTTTCTCACAAAGCCTGATAGGTCAGTTGCTAATGGACTCAAACAAAGGAAGACTCGCTGGCGGGTCAGCCGTCTGGGCCTCGCTCCACGTGTCTGCTGCTAATGGAGGGAGGCAAAGGCTGCCGAACCTGGGGGTCGTCCAGCAAGTCCCGCCGTCCCAGCCACAGCCCTGAGATCAGCTGCCCAAGATGCTAAACCAAGGAGAAGTCCACATTGGCCCCAGAGAAGACAGTAAAGAAGGCAGACTGGCGAAGAGGCCCCAGGGCTTGCGTTTGCCCAGCATGCTAAAAAATACTCTGTCAAGACAGGCTCCTTGGATGTGGGGACTCACTGGGGTGGAATATTAGAAACAGAAGGAGTATCTCCAACTTCAAAGAGCAAAGCCATCACCTTATGGTTAACCCCTGGCCAGACTTCTGGGAGCACAGGGAGGACGCCAAAGGCAAGGACCCCCAGGCTCCTCCTACTCGCTTCCCAGCCACAGCCCTCCTCTCCTCACAGACTTCCTTTCCCAGTATTAGTGGAAAATATCTGAGATGTGGAGCTTGGAAAGTCCTCTTCCCTTGCATATGTAATTGTGAGCATTTGTCACCATGCAGGGGTCATGCGGGACAGTAGGGTTTGAGATTCCCCCAGCTTTCCACCCCAGCCTGCCACCTGCCACTCAGCTTCTCTCCAATGAGGCCAAGCGTATGGTTATTTTCTCCTGCTCTGAGCCCCACACTTCCTTTCTTTCTGTGAATGTGGGCTTTCAGGAAAGAAAGGAAAAAAACAAGACCTCTTTTTAACTCTCAAACTATTATAATTCTGACTATGATGGTCATTATGAAATAACCCTTTAAAGGAAAACTGCACCACAATGAACCAGCACCCTTTATATAGTCCGAAAAAGGAAATATGTTACAATACAAAGAAAATGCCTTCTTTGCAGTCACTTCAGGACCAGAAATACCTCAGTGCGTTATTCACAGTGGAGGCCAGAAAAGGCAATGCGGGTGTTCCCAGGCCCACACACTGAAGAGGCAGCCCTCCCCTCTGCTCCCTGCTCAGCGTCCCACAGACAGGGCCAGAGGTCTGGAGGTACTTCTCGGCTCCTTCTAATGGGAAAAGCAGTCCCTGCCAAGAGCCCAAGGGTCCCAGGATGGACGTGTGGCACCTGGCAGACATGGTCACTTCTAGAAGTGATTTCAACTGTCCCCGTCACCAAGAATCTTCTCCCAAATCCTCTGAAATAAAGGAAATTGAGGTTCCCTTTCTCAGACAACTCTCACTCCCTGCTCCCCTAGCAAACTGGCCGCCCAGTGCATTGGGAAGATTTGAAGACACTGAGCTAAGCCGAAGGGTGACCCCCACAGAGGGCGGCCCAGGGGATGGAAACTTGGGTCCTCGTCAGCTGTGCTACCCAACACTGCTGGACCCTGGGCTTAGCCCGTCTCTCCTCTGGGCCTTTGTTTCCACGGTTGTAGTGTACGTGTGTGTGTGTGTGTGTGTGTGTGTGTGTGTGTGTGTGTGTCTGTGTGTGTGTCTGTGTGTAATGAGGGGGAAGATCTGGACAGACATTCTATGACCATAACCAACTTGCCCCTGCCCGCCCCTCCAAATGGCATCAGGCAATGAGTGGTGTCTGCTGAGCACACAAACACAGTGAAATATAGTGTAACCCAGAGGTTTTAACTGTGGTCTCTGGATTCAGACAAACCTGGGTTCAAATTCCCAATTATGCCCCTTAGCTCCCCTAAGCTGCAGTTTGCACCTCTGTAAAATGGAATAAGAAAGGGGAATTTTATGACATAACTGAACTGAGCACTGGAAAGTGCTTGCACAGGGACGGCACGGAGTGAGTGTTGTCGGGAGCTGCCACGCAGCTGAGAGGGAAGTCCCGCCACTTGCTTGCATAGGCCCTGAGGATGTCCCAGCCTCACCAACAGAGGGGATGACGAACACAGCACCCAGAGCAACCAGAAACCAACAGAAGAATTAGATTCACAATTCGCTCACCCAAGCCTGGACAAGAGAGGAAACCAGAGCCACCTCACAGAGTCTACCCATAATTTTGTAATAAGTTAGTGAAGAAATAAATATAAATTATCAATCTTCTCTCCTAGTCATAATGAATTTTATTAGAAGGAATAATCTCCTCAAAACAGAACTGCTAATGGTTAAAATTTCACATGGTATAATTTGTTAGTGTTATATATATATATATCAAATTGTCTTGATAAAATTTAGATCTGCAAATATTTGTCCAGGAAAATTGGATTTGATAGAAACAATGGTCACAAAAGAAAATTCATAATGTCAGAAGTTATAATAGATACAATTTGACAGATATATTAAATCCTTCCTATAAAGTTTACACAAAACAAAATTAAATACTTTGAAAATAATTTTAGTAAAATTAAAATAAAAATATTAGAAATAAGTCTACTAGACAGGATAGGAAATGGATCAAGGCATTAAACTGGCTTAAGGGAGCTCATTTCAGAAAATTCATTACATCTACATTCAAAAACACATCATCCAAACACCCATGTGAACACCCAGGTCCACACTCTGGGGACAAAATGCCCAGTGCCTGCTAGGGGGATGTATCCTGAGCCCAGTGGAACTCAGGCACATGCCTGGAGACAGCCTGGTTGATTCTGCTCTCCAGAGTCTACCATTTAAGACAGCCATGCCTGGGCACCACCCACTTTTCCAGCCATTTCTCCCACGTTCCTCTCCCCCTCCAGTCAAATTCAGTGACTTCTCCAGCCTAGGTTCCTTCACTTACATCATCCCTTCTTCGTGGCAGGTATTCCCATGCCCCACATCCTACCTTTCCTTCAAGACCCAGGTCCAGCTCCTCCTCATTACTTCCTAGGTGGTCTTCATGCCACTGCATCTCATACCTTGGTCCCTCTCATACTTCCAGTGGGGAAGTCAGCAATGACCTCTGTGTTGGGGAAGTCACCAATGACCTCTGTGTTCCCAAATCCAGCAGAAACTCCCAGACTGCCTTCTCTGCCCACCACTCTCTCCTTCTGGTAACCATTTCTTGCCAAGTTTCCATGGCTCCTTGGGCAAGGCGGCTCTTTCTGGCCAAGGTCAAGGCCCTGAAAGTAATGCAGCTGTGAGCCATTATGAACCTATAGCCAAACCAGCTGGGAGAAGGAGGGCCTCAGTCCTGACAGGGAGATGGGCAGTGTACACCGCATGCCTCAAACTCATTTGGTCCTGACCATTCCACTTCCCAATTATTTCTGATTGTCACTGCCTTGGTTGAAGTTCTCATCACTTCCTAACCAGATTGATATGCCAGCACCCTTCTTGGGGGCTTGACCAGCTCCATCCATTGCATAGTCACCAGTTGGCTAACTTTTAAAAGACAGGTTCGATAATGTCATCCCATGCTGGGAGGGAGGGAGGGATGGAGAGAGGGAGTTAGAAGACCCCATGATGTCTTAGATTAGCTTCTAATTCCTTAGCATATGTGGTGGGGGCCACCAGCTCTTGAGTCATCACCCCAAATAGTCCTCCTTGCTTCATCCACACTCCCCCACAGATAAGATTTAATGCATTCAACATTATCTACAGGTGTGTATATAATTGGTAAAGTACGAATGCTAGTAGAATTCATAAGCTAATAAGGTTTTAAGCTCATGCCACCAATGAGAAGCAAAAGTATGGGCAATCATCCATCATGAACAGAGCAGCGCTTAATAGCCACCTCTCCTTGAGAGACTACATTATTCCACATATGCAGCAGGAGGCAAGATGCAGACAAGAGCAGGACAGTGCACCTGTGTGGTGTGACATGGGAGAAAACGCCAAGCCCCTCATCCGGCACAAATCCCAGATATACCATCAAAATGTCTCCATATTGGGGGAGGATACAGCTCAGGGGTAGAGTGCATGCTTAGCATGCACAAGGTCCTGGGTTCAATCTCTAGTACCTCTATTTTAATTAACTATTAATTAATTAAACAAACCCAATTACCTCCCTCCCAAAACAAACAAAAATTGTTTTTAAGTCACCATATCTCAACCTTCAGGAATTTTTTTGTAATTCTGAAAGCTTGGAGTCTTAAAACTTACTGCAATACAAAAGCTTATCACAAAATCAGTGATCTAAGCAACACAAATTTATTCTCTTAACGGTTATGGGGGTCAGGAGGTCAGAAGGATGAGCCTTATGGAGCTGAAATCAAGGTATCAGCAGGACTGGTTCCTTCTGGAGTCTCCCGGGGAGAATCCGTTTCCGTGCCAGCTCTGGAGCCCACCTACATTCCTCAGTGAGCACCCCATCCTGCCTCTTCATTGCCAGTGACCTGGCTCCTTCTCTCTAGTTCTGCTTCTGGCATCACGTGGCCTTCTCTCTACTCCTCCTGCCTCCCCTTTGGAGAGCCCTTGTGATTATATCAAGCCCAGCCAGATAATCCAGGATAATATCTCCTCATCTCAAGATCCTTAACTTAATCACATCAGCAAAGTCCCCTTCACCATGTAATGTCGCATATTTACAAGTTCCAGGGATCAGGACAAGGACAAATTTAGGGGCCGTTGTTCAGCCTACCACAGTCTCTGAGAAGGACATTTGCTGATGCCTGAGGTCAAACCCCTCCTCCTTAAACTTTGTGATGCTTTTCTCTGAGCTGCAGCCTGTGATAATTTGGCTGTTTATTTCCATCCCCTCCCACCGTGGGCAGAGTGTGCAGCCCCACCCCATTGGTGTTGGGCTGGGTCATGTGACTGACTGCCCAATGGAAGGCTAGTAGGAGTGAGATGCACAGCAGCCTTAAATATGTGGATGCAGTTCAGCTTGACTCATGTGCTCTGGTGAGGCACTAGGAGAAGAGCCCACCCTGTCTGGCTGCTGCCCCCGGAGCCTGGGCACCAGGAGGAACACACAATGGATAGACCTGAATGCAACCTCAGCCAAAACACCCCTGCCCCACCATGTGCCACCTATATGAACTGAACCACATTCAACCTGAAGATTCCTGAGTCTGAGAACATTTGTCATTGCCAAGCACTGAGTTTGGGGAGGGTTTGTTACTAAGCATTCTCATAATAATTGCTGACTTATCTAATACACAGCACCAATCTCTCCACTTTCCCTTTCCCTTATGCACACAAGGAGAACGTGCCATTGTATATGAAGATCTGCAAATGTGATGAATATGCTAGTAAATGTTTGGGGTGTCTGTCACCAATGAGGCTCTGAATACAAGGAAGAGCCCATCACCTATGACCTGGACCAGTAAGAGGTGATGGCAACCACTCCTTGGGTATCAAGAGTCAGACTCTCATGGGTGCACCACCAAGCCCACAATACAGCCAGCAAGACAGTGAAAACATCCCACCACTTCCCACAGTAGGACCTGCCCCTCATTCAGTACTGAACTGAGATTGCAGGTCTTTATTCCTGGAGATGGAATGCTGTCACCAGCTTAGCACCCTCACTCTGTCCCACTGGCTGCAAATATAATTTTTATTCCCTCTAAACATTCTAATGACCAAGATCTGGTCCTGGGACAACAGCAGCATCAATGAATCTGTCCTTCCACCTGCTAAACCATGGATACCCTTGTTATCTGCCCCACCAGCTCTCTGGGCTTGGAAATGGCCCTGAACCCAAAGTGACAGGACACAGGTGCCCCTTCCATCAGGCCATGAGGCCCTCTCCTCCCCCAGCCCACCCGCCTCTCACACACACACTAGACCACACCCCCACATCTGAGCACACATCTCTGTCTAAAATTTGCCTTTCCTTTTTCCTGCCTGATGGGTGTCTATTTGCTTCTTCAAAATCCAGCCCTAATCTCACTGCCCAAAGCAGCCTGCCCCACTGGTCACAGCCCTTGTGCTTTACATGTTGACTGTGTCATCAGCACCTTCAGGGCAGAGACTGTTCTACAATGCTTTGGACCCCGGGAGGAGCATGTCACCTACAAGGGTGCAAGCAGGAAACAACCTTATCTTTCTCACAATTGCTTCCTTCAGTCATCTCTGTGTTCAGTCCCTCTTCCCTGCCCTGGGGGAAAACCTCTGGCAAATCTCAGAGCTGCATGGTCACTTTGATTGACCTACTCCACAAATATTGTTGGACACCTATGTCCCAAGTTGCCTCAATGCATCAATAAACAAAACGGGCAGCAAAACACAGCCCAACACAACAAAAATAGCCTCACAGCCCTCAGAGAGCTTATGTTCTGGGGGCAACAGAGTTGTATTAAACAATGAAACACAAAGCAAGCTGTATGGAGCAGGCAGCTGGGAAGAGCGCAGTTATGATTTTAGTTGGGTTAAGAAAGCAGGCTTTGAGTGGAGACCTGAGGGAGAAAAGGAAATGAGCTGCCCAGACATGTGGGGTCAGAGCATTTGGGGCGGAGGGAAGAGCAGACACAGGTTCTGGGCTTGGTGCTTGCCTGCATGGGACAGCAGGGAGCCTACGTAGCAGGAGCTGGGGGAAGAGACGAGAGGATGTGGCACAGAAGGGGCAGGAGGGGCTGGCTCTCACAGACTGTTGTAGGACTGTGGCTTTTAATCCAAGAGAGAGGGCAGCCACTGGAGGGGTCTGAGCAGAGGAAGGACCTAATTCAACCTACATATTAATATGTTCACTCTGGCTATTGGGTTAAGATGAGATCAAAGGGTAATAAGTGAATTGGCCCTGTTTTGTCAGGTTGACAAAAACACCAATGTGATAACCAAACTTACCAATTTGCCCTTCTCCTAGCTCCAGCCCTCCGTGGGAGAGGTGTTGCGAGGGCCTCCCCCAACACTGAGCATCCAGCCCCCCAGGATGGAGCTGGGGTCAGAGGAGTGTAGGTTAGAGGCTGAAAACATAGGGTGGCGAAATGTCAGTGGTGCTGTCTGATGAAGAAGTCCTGAAGGCTGGGTCTTTCTGTGGGCATTGGAGTGGGGTTATGTCTCTATTTCAGAAGCACCTTTCTCATCGCTGGGGGGAGAGGGGTCTGCCACCTGCTGTCTTCTTGTAGGGGCAGTGCCTCCTCTTGCTGTCTGCTTCCAACCTCTGCCCCAGCTAGCAGTTTCTGAAAGCCAATCAGAACAACCAGTTTCTGTGTGCTGAGGACTCAATCTACCCCTTGCAGACAACAGTCTTAGGTGGGGTTGTTCTCAGGTTTCCCCTGCCTGAATCTCTCATTTGGATGGCAGCCCTGTCTGGCTCTTCAGATTCACAGGAATCATGGACAACAGGCCCAACAAGCTCTGGAATCTCTAGCCCCTCCCCAGACAACCCCCTCTTTGGCAAGACCTTCACATGTGGTCTAACTGTGCACTGTCCGCAAGAAATACAACGTGAGCCTCCTGGGTGATTTTGAAGTTTCTAGTGGCCACATTACAAAAGTAAAAAGAAACAGATGATGTTAAATTTAATAATGTGGTTTTATTTTTTGAGGGGGGGAGGTAATTAAATTTATTTAATTAGTTAGTTCTGATGGAGGTACTGGGGATTGAACCCAGGACCTTGTGCATGCTAGGCACACACTCTACCACTGAGCTAGGCACTCCCCCCACCAATAATGTGTTTTATTTAACCCTATTTGGTTAAGACATTATCATTTCAATGTGTAACCAATATAAAAGTCTACTAATGAGATATCTCACATCCTTCTTTTTTCAATCATACTAATCCAGAACCCAGTGTGTACTTCACACACATAGGGCCTCTCAGTTTGGACTCGCCATGTCCAGTGCTCAGTAGCTGCACTTGGCTGATACCTACTGTACTGGACAGCACAGGACTAGCCCCTCACTTTAGAGTGTGGTGTACTTGTGTTCTGCACCTCGGGGCCTTCACTAGACTCAGAGAAATCAGGAAAAGGTGCAGCCAGCATCATCATGTTATGCATGTTTGCTGAGCTAACTGAGCCCAGGGCCCTGCCCTCGGGGACAGCTCAGAATGTGCGGGGAGTAAGGGTTGGGGTGTCCTGAGCCTTTGCTGAGTTGAAGGAACTGTAAACACAGAGCCTGGTGCGTGAAGCAGAACAGACCTCAGACCGACACCCAAGGAGCTAGTTGATTCAGGGAAGCATAATTTGCATGATTTTCACATAAATTTAAATGCTGAAGTCAAGAGGTGGTAACTCCACATGTGTACAATCTAAAACAAAGCTAACTAATTTGTACTGCATACAAGGGATTTCAAATCCAAGGATTGACACATCTGAAAGGGAGTCAAAGCTCACTGCTCTGGAATGAGGGCAGCCTGGCTCTGCCAGAGCTGGTAAAACAATTCATCCAGGTACCGTATGCACCTCCTCTTAACACAAGCTTGGTTACTCTGAGTCGAGGGAGTCAGCATGCTTGGGTTTATGTCCTCCTCATTATTAGTGAAAACAACAGCAGCAAATATTTCTGACTTGCTCACCATGTCTCAGGTCCTGCACTTTACCTGCACTGTCTGATTTCATGTTGAGAACTCATCCACCAGGCATTAACATTATTATCCCCATTTTAGTCAGGGCACTAAGATTCACATTTCACCCAGGTAGCTGAAAATCTATGCATCACTGAGTTCATCAACTTTCAGTTACTCTTACATTGTCTTATCATTAATAATCAAGTAAAAGTTATGTGCTCTGTTGGTATATACTGCACATTACTGGACCCTATGGTTGGACTTACTTAACCCAGCAGAGCTAAGATATTACCATTTCAATGTGTAATCAACATAAAAATTTACTAATGAGATATTTTACAGCCTTTTTTTGCATACAAAATCTCCAGAATCCAGTGTATATTTGACACTGACAAGGCCTCTCAGTTTGAAGACTCCCTCTGTCCAGTGCTCAGTAACCACATGTGGCCGGGAGCAACCATATCAGACAGCCCAGGTCTAACCCCTCACTTTAGAATGTGAAGGACTTGGCGGATAAGGTTTGTTCTCCATCTTTGGGGCCTTAGCTAAACTCCTCTTCCATGCGGTTGCAGTTAAAGGTCAGCCAAGCCTGCAGTCATCTGAAGGCTTGGCTGGGGCTGGAAGATCGACCTCTAAAGTGCTCACTCATGCGCTGGCAGGTCGGTTCCGCCTTTATTGGGAGACCTTAGTTTCTCTCCACACGACTTTCACCTCTACTTCAGTGGGCTGCTTGAGTGTCCTAACAACATGGCCACCAACTCCCCTGGAACAAACTGTTTCAGAGTGTGAAAACTGCAGTGTCTTTCCTGGTCAAGACTTGGAAGTCACTCATCATCACTTCTGCCACATTCTGTTCTTTAGAAGTGAAACACTAAGTCCAGCCAACACTGAACAAAATGGGACTTACTCTCCACCTTTTGAAAAAAGAGTGACAAAGAATGTGCAGGCATAGTTTCAAACCATCACACAATCCAATAGGCAAATGAGCAAAAGATATAAGCAGGAATTCAGGAAAGGCTAACATGCATATGAAAAAGTTCAAACTTGAAAATAACCAAGAAATGTAAATTAACCAAGCAGATGCCATCAGACTACCAAGGATTAAAAAGAATGACACTATTTAGTGTTGGTGATGATATGGAATGTGGGCTCATGCACAGGGTGAGGATAAACTGGTACAATCTTTTCAGAGAAAGGTGGTGATTCATATAAACAGCCCTAAACATGTGACTACCCTTGGCCAAGCCATTCCACTCTAGGAATTTATCTTAATAAAAAAATCAGAAATGTGCTCAAAGATTAACCTAGACAGCTCTTCATTGTGACAATGTTTATAAGAGAGATAACTTGTTACTGGCCTTAAAGCCCAGTAACAGGGCCCACTAACACACGGAATATACAAAGAGAGTACGACACAGTTAGTTAAAGTTTTAAACAAAAAAACACTTATATACAAAGGAATCCTATTACTACGATTCTCAAATAGTACACCAAAGTAACCCCAGGCACTCTAGCAAACTCATAGGAAGCCAGAGGGTATTTTTACTCTTTGGAAGAAACACAGTGATACTCAACATTGTCGGATGCCACATGAACTGCTGGCCAGAGTCCGTTCACAATTTCAGCACTAGATCCTTCTACACTTCTGTAGATGGTTGAGGGATGATTTTTTGGGTTCTCCATTATGCTTCTGTTTAATAAGCATGGCAGAAAAAAAATAACACTAAATGCCAAGATGTACTTTGGTTTTGGCTGATGTGGAAGGACTAGACAGACTGAGCACTTTCTCTCCAACTCTCCATCCTTCCTGACTCCAGCCTCCGTGGACCTCTCAGAAAGCCCCTGAGGGCAGTAAGAGAGAGGGTCTGTTCCTGGAGACAGCAGGGGGCTGGCAGAGGCAGGCAGGGAGTAGCAGCCCTGCCATGGCTACATCCTGAGATGGCACCAGGCCCCCAGGTAGGTTGGACCAAGGACACCAGAATGGTTGACTTTGGCCAAGAGTCCTTTCAGTGGTGAATGGAAGCCACAGAGTCACTGGACGACAAAGGTCCATGGGGTCAATCTGAGGCTCCTATTCTCTCAGTCCCACCAGAATTGTGCAGTTCCTAGAAAGGGGTGGAGACTCCAATCTCTAGAATCACTGACTGGCTACTGAATTCTTCATCACCTCTTCTGTCTGGTGAGTGGCAGCTCTGCCGCCTCCACACCATCACACAGGAAATATGGGGCCCTGTGGCTGCAGCTCCATCTCTAGAGATGCATCATGTCTGGGGCTTTTCACCCACCCTCGGGCGCCTAGACAGGGCCATCGCATCAAGGGTGATAGGCAGATGCTCTCTGCCTCTTGCTTTTCCCATGCATTCTGCCTTTATCCTAAAATCCCATCCTACACCACAGGTTTGAGCTTGTAGAAAATAAAAGAAGTCATGTAGGTGACTTCTGCTTGCAGCCTGGCCATGCAGTTCCACTGAGGCAATGAAGCCCCAAGCCTGCTCCCTGCTTGGATGGGAAGAAGATGGAGCAGCAGAGGGGAATACAAGAAAAATTAATATCTCAAAATATGATTCAGCCCACAGGCACAATCTGTTCAGCCATGATGGCATGATACGTTAGCACACCAGAGCCACAGTGAGTGGCATTTCATCCACTGACCTCCAGATTCAAGTGACATCATAAAACAACGAACACTGTGGCCAGCTCCAGGCAGAGGGATGTGGAGAAGTGACCTTCAGGTTCAGCACGGTGGAAGTTCCTGGCTCGCCCGCTCCAGCCCATTAGACCTGGGCCATAATTGATCACTGCAGCAAATCAATGCAAGTGAGGTCCCTTCCAAAGCTCTGTACAAACTGACTTCATAATGAAATATGAGCTTGTGAAGTTTCTCATTTTGTACTATTCTGACATTTCTTGCAATGTGATTAAAATATAATAAGATTCAATAGAAAAGACTATTTGCTCAATCACCGCCAAACCTAACACAGTCAATAGTCCAATTCCATCCAGGAAAAAAAGTCATTTCCAAGACTCCATAAAGAAGCCTACATTTAAATTTCATGTTCTCTGCTGTTACTGTGAAAAATTACATGTTTTAAATATAGGACAAATACAGGGCAGACCAATTCTTGCTATAATAAATTTTTTTCCCAACACTCTTGGTAAATAAAATCTCCAAGTCCTAGCCAATGACTGGCTGCTTCAAGGTTCATTCTATAATACATAATTCCAGTCCAAATAATAATTTGCTCAATTCCTTTGAAGTTTAATTCAAGCCCCATTTCCCCTGAGAAAGCCCAGATCCCAACCATTGCTTCCTTTTTCCAGAATTCAGAGAATACATACACCTGCAAAGTGCGCCCGGGGTGGGAGGCATGTGTGCCTTCTCTTGCTGGCCTGACACGGTAGCTCCTCAAGGTCAAGGGATGCTCTTATACCCCTTTAACACCATCCAGCACACATGGATTCTGGGTACCAGCCCGATGGTAGGCAGGCTGCAGGTACTTGACAGCTATTTCCTGATTGAAAGAGCCTATAATGATGGTGCTTAACCCATGGCAGGCTTTCCAGCTATCCAACTCCTGCGTGACTATCCCACATTATACCAATCATTTCTAGTGAAGACATTATGTTATCCTCCGAGACCTCAACACACATGATCATTTTACACATTGTCAGCTGCATCTATTAATTTTCTTACCGTCAGAGACAGTTAAGGGAGCCTTTGTGGAAGTATCTGAGGATTTGTAAAATGGAAGCTTGTTTGTTTGGCTTCCCCTGACATATGGGCTTAGGAAGCGTACAATTTCAAGTACCAAAGTGAGCTCTAACACTTACAGATAATTGACTCTTGGAGGTAAGAACACAACTTAGAAGTGATTATTTTCTCAACTTACTAGTAGTTTCCAATCCACAGATCATGTGAATAACAAACCTCAACTTTTAAGTTGGGTTCTAGACCATCTCCAATGCCCGACAAACCAACTGCAAGCTAGACCAGCCTCTAGACTTAGGTGCTCCAACAATGCAAAGAGAGCCTCTCCATGCTTGCAAAAGGAGATGACCTGAGATGACCTGGTCCAAGAGGTGCCAGCACAAATCAGCTTCCAGCATTCCAACCTCTGAAACAATGCTTGGGTGTCTAAGAAGAACATGAGCCCTAAGTGTTCATTTCCACCTGCTTTGGGCTGTAATCCCAGGACATAAAAAATAGTTAAGCCACTGACTTCTAGGACTGAAAGGGTCCTGAGAAACCACAGGTTCTACACGTCAGTTACAAAGCACTTGATGCAAAAATCAGAAAAGCCAATGCAAAATGACTTGAACGATAATGGAGATTAATGGACTCATGGTTCCAGAAAGTCCAGCCCCATTTCTGTGTGATCCTGTCTGCTCAGGGGCCCTTCAGGTGTTAATTTTGTCTTTAGATTGGCTTCCCTCATGGTCACAAAATAGCTGCCAACAGCAACCAGGACTCAGTGCTTCACTGTTCACATCCAGTGTGGGGAAGAGTGCCATTTCTCAGACCACTGAACTAAAGCCCTAAGCTTTGTTCTGATTGGACTGTCTCTCCATCCATCCCTCCAGCAAGGTGGGAGTGGGATTTCTCTGATCGACTTGGACCAATTAGGGCCACTCAAATCATGAGGCTGCTAGACCAGGAAGAGTGTGGGTAGATGCTGACAAGACAACCATAATGTCCATTTCCTCTGTCTTTAAGCAGGATGGAACTACACCTCTAACCCAATGGGTTCTCACCCCATTCCTGACAGTTTTTCCTTCTCCCTTGGAAATGGCCTTAGAGTCCAGGAGCATTATTTGCAGGATCATTCAGTTTAAACCAAACCTCAGGAGGGTCAGAAGTGCTGAGAATCACTCATCTCCCATCAGGATTCTGAATCAGGAAATTCCCAGCTATTTGGACCCAAATCCTTCTATTAACTGGAACACCCCACCATCTCCCCCAACTCTGGGATGGGCCACTGGCCATATTCACCCTCAAGAAGAGCCAGCACCTGCTCTTCCACTGGAAGTGTGCTAAGACTGTCTTGCTCAGCTCAGCATCCTGGAATTAATTAAGTGGCTCTAGTAACTGACTCTTATCCTCATTCTCATCAGCTTAGGGCTGGAGCCCTAGCTCCTCCTTCCTCAACTTTCCTGACAAATGAGTCTTCACCCATTCCACTGAGGAGCTGATAAGTTTCCTGTGACAGTGCCCCAGCCCTCCAAGCCCCCTCCATGAGTTCCCAGGCTCCTGACAACTTTGACCCCATGCATTTCACAGGAGCATCTGTTTGATCAGCTGACTACAGGGTACAAGCCCACCGACCAGACCCCAGACAGGAGGACCCTTGTCCAGCACATTCAGCTGGATCTGTTTCCCCAGGTGTCTTCTGTATTTTACAGTTTGTAAAACCCAGTTGCAATGGCTCACCACCTCCCGCAATGAGGCCTGGGAAGAATAAAAATATACACTGCGAAGACTTCTACAGAAAGAGTGAAATCCAGAGGGGGAACCGGGTGATTCAAGGTATACTGAGAGCCAGAGTCAGGCCCAGAGACCAAGCCCTCAGACCTTCTGTCCAGTGCCCCTATCTCTGCAGCAGACTGCCTCCTTCAGCACCCACAGCAGCTCCTGGCAGTACTTCTGGAACAAAAGAACGGGCCAGCAGCCTGGCCCATGCTCTGCTCACCAGAGCCAGAGCCCAAGCCAGCCCGAGACAGCTGCTTCCTGCTACAGTCACCTCAGAAGCACTCTGCTCTACATCCCCTGCCTGCCAGCATCCAGGGCTGGCTAGAGCCCAAACCTTCCTGGGCTCAGAGGCAACTGCTCAGAGTGAGCACCTCAGAAAATCCAATTTGTATTTTCTCTTGAAGTCTTTGCTTTCCTTATTGCTTTGAGATTTCTTTTGCAGCTATCTGGGTCTTAGATTCACAAGTTGGATCTTTAGTGAATGCAGCCTTTTCCTTCCTCTTCTGTGTCCAGCTCCCAGCCCAGCCTTCCTGGAAAACCAAGTAGCCTCTTTCTTTCAGGAGGAGGCAGGGCAGAGTGCTCTGGGATCAGAACAGCCCAGGTTCAAGCCCCAGTGCAGTCATTTTATTTATTCACTTATTGAATCATTCAACCCATACATATACATTGAGAGCCAGCTATGCACCAGTCAGCACTCCAGGAGCTGGGACCCAGCAGGGAACAAGCCAAAGGATCCAATCAACCTCATGGAGCATCTCAACACCTGAGACCCTGCCACCGGTGAGGATTTTGGGGTCCAATATTCTTTGCAAATCTACAGAAAGCCCTAGACTCTCCCTAGAAGAATGCAGATAGCATGAATATGCCTGGCTTTATGCACTCCCTATGTTCCTGGAAAGTTATACCTGAATCAAAACCTTGCAAATAAGACCACTTAAAATGCACTAAGAGAGCTCACTACTTTATAAAAGTTGGCAATGAATTCTTCTGCAAACCAAGGGAAACTTTGGAAAGTGCAAATTATTTCTCCTCTAGCTACAGTGGATTTCTGTAAAATGGGTAACTCTGAGTGAAGAATCCCAGTAGGGAATGGGGGCAATTTAAGGCACAAGGTTTCTATTTATCATGTATCTTTGCCTCCAAGAATGGCTTTTTCATAGGAAATGTTATTTTTTACTATCTATTGCAAAAGCCAAATTAACTAGCACATGACTAAACTCTTTGAGGTGAAGAGGGCAATGATGCCAAGGGATCTAATTCATCATGGAGGCATCCATCATGGTGAATAGTGTAGGGCAGGGCTCTGACACTCAGGAAACTCTGAGTTCAAAACAGTGCCAGGCTGCAACCAGCAAGTGGACACCGCATCGGGCACTGAGCAGCTGTGACTTCAAGCTGACATCAGGGCCTGGACCACTGCAGAACCTTGGGAACCAGTCATGGAAGAGACTGATTGTATGTATGAGAGACAGAAAGGCCATCAGTGATTCTGGGGAAGACTCCTGACAGTCAGGAAGGATGAAGCCAGAGGCAGAGTACAGTGAAGGAAGGAGGCCATAAAAACAAGAGAAGGACATATAGCAAATGTGATGGGAAAGGGGTAAAGGATGGGGGCCAGGTGGAAGGTTAATATGGAGTCAGTTTCCAAAGTAAAAAGATAGATAAGATTATGCCATTACACAGAAAATTAAATCAAGCAGAGCAGCCATTTAGGAAGGAAGAGATAGCTGACCTCCAGCTGAAATTAAAATTACAATCAAGTGGAGAGAACCATGTTCTTCCAGAGCAGCCATGCAGAGAAAGAGCAAGGCGGTGTGGGAAGGGAACCCAGCCCAGGGCAACGGTCAGCACCATGGTCAGCTCATTGCAACACCTCAGGAATATTTCACAACCTGCCAGGTATGTACCCAGCCTGGGAGGAGATCTGTCAGGAGTAACTTTGCCAAAGAGGCACTCAATAAATGTTGTTTGGATGAATCATTGAAATAACACAGGGGCAGCTCACAGTCTGTTTTTGTACTGCCTGAGAGCTAAGAATGGTTTTAAAATTTTTAAGGGTTGTGAAGGTGAAGTAGAAGAGGAGGAGCAGGAAGAGGAGGAGGCAGCAGCGTCAGAAACTATATGTGTCCCAGAAAGCCTACACTATTTACTGTCTGACTCTTTACAAAATAAGTTTGCCAATCCCTGAAGTAATGGTTACTGTAAACATTTTGAATTTAAGACCCACCCTTGTATTTTTATCACTGTAGGCACTATGCCTAGAACACGGTTCACTAGCTGAATATATTGGTTGCCTGAAGAATTTTAAGAATCCTGTCTTGGCCTCTAGTTTGGAGGATGGTTCAGAGGAGGAGACTCAACTTGCCTCCAAAGAAAGAATGCAGGGCACTAGGCCACTGAGTCTCAGGATGGGTATCTTAGCAAAGTGGGTATAAGGAGAGGGTCACAATAATTTGGGGGAGCTGAGGGAGTCTAATTCAACAAGCATTTGTTGAAGGCTCCAGGGCCAAGCTTCAGGTTAGATGAGGCAGGGGATAAAAATATTTAGAAAGGCCTCATTCCCACAGTGAAGACAGACATCAAATCCAATGAACAACACTATAATGCAGAGAGGGATACGAGCAGAATGTGTGATGGGAATGCTGGGTGGCGTCCTGGGGAAGGCTTCCTGGAAGAGGCCACCTTTCAGTTAAACCTAAGAAGGGTGGGAGTCCAGAAGGCAGAGATGGGGACACATCCTGGGTGGAGCACCTGGCTTCAGCAAAGGTGCAAAGACAGATGGAATCAGGAGATGGTCAGAGAAAGGCAGCGCCTCTGGTGAGGGGCAGAGTAGGAAGAAGTCAGTTGGTGACTTAATCTGGGGTCCCGCAGAAGCAGACCCTCAGATAAAGACTGGAGTGTAAGTAGTATGTTTGCGAGGTGGTCCCTGAAACGCCAGCTGTGAGAGAGACAAAGCAGAACAGGCACCTCAGAGTTGTCTCACCCAAGAGCCAAGGAAGCAAGGGCATTTGTACATCAGCTCCCATCAGTCACTGATTATTGAGGAATGCTCCCAGGGATGAGGGAGGCATTAATTCCTGGCCCTTCTAGCCTATCCTGTGCTCTGACCGGGTGGGCTCTGCAGCCAGGGCCCAATATTTACATACCTATGCGAATGGGCGCAGAGGCACAGAGCAGGAGATACTGGCAGGTGGAGGGCACTGCTGTGGTAAGACCTGAAAGACATGAGCAGCATCTGCTATAGGTGGGTCCTGCTTGTGGGGGCCTAGCTTCTGTGCTAGGGATCTACTGGTCTACAGTGAATGGGGAGCAAACAAGGCTTCTCAGCCTGGGGGTGACATGGCTATGACTTAGAGTATGACTCAAGGGATAAGTGAGCTAGGAACCTTCCAGAGGGTTATAGTGGGGCCAGAAACAGGCCATGATGATGGGGTGGAGAAAAGGGAACACACACGCAGGGATGCCCTGGAGGCCACCAGTGGTGGCTCCCACAGTTCCAGCAGGCAGTCAGCTGGGAGAAGCCGCACGGAGAGGGAAGAGCGGGTAGGTTGCAGAGGGTGGGGGCTCTGGAAGGGTGATGGGTTTAAGAGGCATTGGCTCTGCAACTGGAAAGGAGTCTGGAGCTCAAGTGAGAACACAGAACTGAAAAGTCTGTTGAGAAATCAACGGCAAAAAGGTTGAGTGATGGTCACGATTATTCAGGGAGGGGATTCAGAGAGAAGAGACAAAGGCTGAGATCAGAACTTTGACAAATGTTGATGGAAGAGGAGGAGGAATATGAGTCAGAGAAACCACAGAAGAAAGTTGGGAATGCAAGGGAGAAACACCAAGAAGAGGATTTTTAGCAACTAAACTTGCAGCATAAGGTAATTCTTCAAGTGGGGTCCACATCCGGGCCCAGCACCCATCTCTCTGCAGGCAGCTGGTAGGGGTTGTGTTGGCTCCAACTCTGCTCCACACAGGACCAAAGATGTCACCAACCTCAGCATCCTGAACCTCAGGCACACGGATTTCTGTATAGCCTGTGAATGCTGACCCCCACCGCAACATGTCTGCAGCATTCAGCCTGTCTGTGCAGTGGGCATTTTGTGTAGGAGATGACGCATCACTTTCAGTGATTCCCAAAGGGCTTTAAACCTGCGGCAGGTGAGAACCACAGCTGGAAGTAACCAGTGAAGAAGTTGCCTCTTGGCACTCACATTCTGTCCATGGTAGGGTCACAAGAGGGAGACCAGAGACCTCCCTGAATGAATGGGAATGGAAATTTCCATACTCTTTGCGGAAGAAAATCATCAGGACCAAAACACTAGACCTGCTGTGGCTGCAGGCACATCTTTCGTCTTTGTGGAAATTTCACTCTTGTGCCTGCCCCGAGACCACTGCCATCTCAGCTTATCTGCTATGCAAAGGTTGCAGACAGAGTCACCAGCCAGCAAAAATATTACCCTGAAACTTCCTTCAGAGAACAGAGAACCTTCTGTTGGGGGGAGAAGGGGAGAAAGGGAAAAGAGACTAAAGCTCCAATTTAAAAGGCTTTGAACAGCTTTTCAATGCAAGGAAGTTAGCACCACTTCTGGGGCTCCTTGACTTTTCAGAAAGACAGCAATTATTTCCTACATCTTATATCAGATGTTTGAGGCTCTCGGGTCTGTCCTGTGGGTCACAAAGATTGTTGTGTGGAAAGCCACATTGCTTCTCGTAAGAGGACACAGCCTACCCATTTCAGCTTCCACTTGCAGGCCTTATCAGCAACTCCTGGCTCCAAGGAGGGTCTTTGCGTGTTTGCTTTCTAATTCCATGACAGAACCACACATACCTAAATCTACTCAGTTCCCCAGGTACATAAATCTCGGGATTTGTAATCACTCCTGGACTCCAGAAATAAATGCACATCGTTGTCAGCCCCCCAGCCTCAGCAGGCCACTTGGAAAAGCCACTATGCCTGCCACAGTAATGAGGATCCGGAATCCCCGTGGAGGCGGGCAGGGCATGTGCTCAACAGCAAACATTTTCCAGAATCATTTGTAAGGAAAGAAGAGATAGTACTAGCTTTCATCACAACTAATAAATCTCTGGGATTGTTTCCTCCTCAGCACAGAATATTAAAAGACATCTGGACCATATGACTCCAATGCCTCTTCCAACTCTGATGTGTTGGACATTTGGCCTCCTGGGGGCTGATTCTTCATTTCATGGGGCCAGGCCATCCCTGCCTCCTGCAAAGCTGTTGCACCCACAGCATCATTCATGGCAAAACCCAGAGTGGAACCAAAAGTGCTTCTTGCTCTGTCTGACCCAAAGAGCACCTCCAAACCTTCTGGAGGGTTACAGAGGGTAGAAAGTGTTCATGTCCACAAGCAAGGATTTTCATTTCCCTTAAAAAATAGTAATAACACAAAATAATTCTTTAAAAGTTAAAGAACTCCTAGGCACAAACTACTCTGTATAAAATGAGGATGTATCGTACAGCACAGGGAATGTGGCCACTATTTTATAGTAACTATACATAGAGTATAACCTTTCAAAACTGTGAATCACTAGGTTGTACCCCTGAAACTCATATAATGTTGTAAATCAACTATACCTCAATAAAAGAAAAGTTAAAGAACTCCTTAAGGTGCATTAAGAGAGCAAGAACGGCAGTTAGTGGAGATGAGACAACTTGCTAACAAACCAGTTTCTTAATCAATTGGTAAATTGGCTGAACAAGTGCTAACTGCGATAGTGGGGTTGGTCATTATAGTCTTTTTTAATGTCCTATTCTTATACATTATTTAATTTATACTCATAATGGGCTATTGGTTAAATTCAGGAAGCATAAGAAACACTGATGTTAAAATTCAACCAATTAATGAAGACAATAAGAAATGATAATAATTCTGTGAACTCACCCTAGGATGGTTTTTCCCAGATGAGGAAGTTGCAGCCATAGGATCAGAAATCACAGATAGTACGTCTAGCTATCTTTACTCCTCCAAAATTTGAATATTTAAGAAGAAAATATAGTGACAATTATATCCAATTTTGTTTTTCATTTGTTGAGAACCAAGACTGCCCATATGCACAATATGTTATTTGTGACAAAATGCTTACAAGTAACAGTATGAGGCCATCTCTTTTAGCTTGTCATTTAAAACATAGTCAAAATAAACCATTTGTGCTTGTTAGTGCAAAATGCAAGAATCCAGAACACCAGGTCATGAAAGCAGCTCTTGTCTGTTTGATGTCAAATCATATAATTAAATTTCAATCTGCACTTTAATATATATGCAGTCCCCAATGAACATGATAAATGTCATATTTATTTGTTGACAAGACATGCTTTTTCTTGCATAACTAATTAAAAAGAAATTAAATTAGCTAATGCTTGCAAAGCACTCACTATAGCATTTAATATGGAGAAAACACAAAATAAATGTTAGCCAGTACTTTTATTATTATTAAATATTATTAGTCATTAAATAGGAAAATTATTAATTTATTCTAACATATAATTAATATTATTAAATGCTATTTGTGGAATCAACTTCATAATATAAACTTTAACAATTATGATCTCATTTTTTAAATTAAAACTATATTAAAATTATCTAATCTGTACCCAATTTTATGTATTTCTTCTTAATCTCTCAAAGTAGATTTTACTTACAGATTATAAGGGCTCATAAATAATAGACAATCATTTTTCTGTTCTGTGTTAGCAATAACCAATTAAAAGGAACACTCGGGGGAGAAAACTATCTCATTCACATAGCCACAATGATATATCTAAGTACTTTTTAACATCTGATGAGTGTACCAGAATAATTAAGAACATGGGCTTTTGGAGAGACTCTGGTTCTGACTTTGGACCCAGGGTATCAGGGACAAATTACCTAATCTCCATGTTCCTCAGTTTCACCACTGTTGAATGAGAATAATGGCAAACCTCTCTCTTACAGTCTTAAAAGTTAAACATATTCATAAGGTAAAGCATTTACAACAAAGCCTTGCACAGAAGTAATTTTCAGTAAGTATTGTCTATTTCCCTATGATGTCGGAAATTATAGAACTCCACTGAAAAATATAAAAGGAGAATTGAAGAAAAGAGGATACACATTATGTTTCAGGATGGAAAGAAAGTTTATTATAGAAATGTCAATTCTCAGATTATTCTGTAAGTATCATTAACTTCTGATCTGAATTCAAGTAACAGCAATTCTTTTTGGAAATTGATGACATGACTATAAAAATGCAACTGGGAGAACAAATTTATGAAAATGTCTAAGCAAAAATGAGAAATTAGAGTAATGCAAGTTAATTGTTTTACTGGATGTTAAAATGTCATAAAGTCATTATAATTATGTCAATGATGACAAAGCCAGAATAAACCAGCAGATAAATTTAAGACACTAGGTTTCCCAGAAGCGGATCCTAAAATGTGCAAAAGCAAAATATTTGGTAAAAATCATGGCACAAACTAATGAGGAAGGAATGTACTATTCAATAAAATATACTGGAATATTTATTCAGCTATGTGGAAAATAAATTAATTTAGAGCCTGTCTTCATACCTGACACCAAAATAATATCCAGGAAATTTTTTTAATTAAACTATAATAAAGTTAAAAGAAAATAGAGGTAAAAATATATTTGATCACCAGACAGATAATGAACATTAAGTAATGAAAGAATTGTGTATTCATTATCATTGTCATAGATAGTACTTATTGAACATTTAGTATGTGCTAGGCAATACAGAAAGTGCTTTGCATACTTTTCTTTTCTCAAAGCAACAATATCTCTTCTTGACTCTATTCTAGAAATATGGAAACTAAGGTAAAGGAAGCTTGAGGAAGGTCACGTGGCCAGGAAGTGGCAGAATCAGGCTATGAACTTTGGTAGTCTGAGTCTAGAACCTGTGCTGTTAGATTTTTACCACCGAAATATACATATAATGGAAATAAAATTGGAGAGGAAAAGACAAAATGATTAGAAGAAATAAAGAAAAGGAAAGAAAGAAAATAAATGAGCCAAGATATAAACAAAAATTTTGAAATAGAACAAATCCAAATGAAAAATAAACTTGAAAAAAAAAGTTGAACTTCTGTAATTAGTTGCACACACACAAAACTTAATACACTTTTTTAAAAATATAAAATCTATGCAGCTTTCTTTGTTTTCCTTTACAATGATCATACTTAGAACTAGTAACATCTTGCAGAGGCATCAATTAGACATTGCCAAACCACTTTCCAGAAATGACAACCAATTTATACAAAGAGCAAAAGAATAGAGGAAGCCTTAAAAGTATTCATAGCTTTTGATATAGAAACTCTACCTCTAGGAATCTATCCTAAAGAAAATTTTGGAAATGCAGTCAGTTAGAATCATAGAGATGTGTTTAAAATTTTTTATTAGAATAAGAAAACTTGGGAAATAATCTAAATGCCCAGCAGTAAGAAAATGGTTGAGTAAATTAAGGTATATCCATGAGATATTATACCGTATTATACTGTAGCTCAGGGGTCAGCAAACTATGGCCTGTGGGCTGAGTCCAGTCTACTGGCTGTTTATTTCCTCCTGCTTTTGTCCATAAAATTGGAACACAGCCACATAAAAATAAATAAAGAAGAACACACAGAAGGTGCTCAGTAAATGCTTATTGGATGATAAAGAAATAAATAAAATTATGCGTCCATTATATACCACTTGAAAATAATTAGGTGATCTTTAAAATTCTTTGGGGGCTGGTAGATTAAATTATTGCAAAAGAAGTTGAAGAGAGAGAGAGAAAGAGAGAGAAAAGAAAGAAGGAAAGAAAGAAAGAAAGAAAGAAAGAAAGAAAGGAAGGAAGGAAGGAAGGAAGGAAGGAAGGAAGATACTGCAGATGGTCCTGGCTATAAGCTGCTCTGTGACTCTGTTATTTCTAGCACATCCAATTGTACTAGAAATATCTGTGGCAGCTAGAGATGTTTTATAGAGCCTCTAGCAAGCCCTAATATAAAAATTACAGCACAGATCACAAGGTTTTAGAGTCGGAATTTTGCTAGTAATAGAGCTCAATTTGTAAAGCAGCTTCTGGCTTCCTGATAAGCCATGGAAAAGACTGAACACCAGAAATCATAGGACACCAAGTGACTACAGGACACAAACCACCCATCATGAACTGAGTGTTATATGATCTGCTGAATCTAAAATTGGAAGTACAGAGCAGAATTCCATTGTCAACTGGAAATGGTATATAGAAGATCAAGCCTGAACAGGTCAGAAGGGAAGAGCAGATTGTACAGCAGGTGGCTCAGACTCGCACGGTACTTACTTCTACTGCTTCGGCACAACCCATACCTATGCCTCCTACTGAGCTCCCTGCAGTCAGTAAAAAGAGAAGGGAAAAGCATGGCCGGGTTTATCGCTGGCTTGCACAGTATGCTGAACTGAGTCAGAAGTAACTGGACAACATACTGCAATCCCACTCAAGGGTGAACCTTGAAAGTCAGTGGTGAGGGGAAACCCTCCCAATGGGCAGAAACTCAGGACATACCTGTAGTTGTCTCCATTACGTGGAAGGAGAAAGAGCCTGATCAATCTACACAAATTAGTCAGTCACTCAAAGGTAGACAGCTTCTGAGAAACATACAAAGAACAAGATTGGAATATTAGTAACACAGACATGTCTGAGGAAGGATGACTTGGCATGAGTTCGAAGTATGTGTGAAGATATTCAGGTCCCACAGGTATCCTCACCAGAGGGTATTCATGGCACAAAGGCTTCTCAATAATCAGATGGATGAAATGGCCATCTCTGTGTATGCTGTCACCTATTTTTCCAGTCACCCCAGCACTTGATCAGTAGACCCATGTACAAACTTCTAACTACTAGGTTAAAAAAATAAGCCAACTAGCCAAGGTGCTGGCAGAGGATGAGTGTCACGTGGAATGGTTGGTGAAAAATCAAAGCTCTGATTATCAACTTATGCCTCATAACCAGCTGCAGAACAGATTGCAGCTCCTGTGTTTTATATTAATTAACTGTTTATTTCTCCCCCACTACCTTATATGAAGTATACCAGTAGAGGCCAACGCTTTAATTGGTTTCCTGGTGGGAATATAACTGGATTGATCTCATCACGCTAAGATCCAATAGCTGATGGACTCTGCATTTCCATTGTGTTGGGGCCATAGCTTTTCCCCCTGACAAAGGAGTAGAACCCTGTTCTGTGCCACGATGGCTGGCCTAGGCAGACTACCTTTCTCAGGCTCCCTTGTCGCCCGCTTTTGGTTGGGTTTGTCAATGACAGGAGACTGGGAAATTGGAGGAAAAAGAGGTTGTAGTGTTTAACCCCCCCAGCTCCCTCTATGCCAAATCTCAGTGTACAAAACAGATTAAGGCCACAGGTTCTGTTCAGCAACCTTTCTCTTATGACTGCAGGTCTCGTGAGTTCCTAATAGTTCCTTTCCCCTCCCCCTTCAAGCCCTAGGGGTAGAAATTGTTTCCAGGTGATGCAATTACTAGCCCTGGGGTGCATCACCATCCCCTACTGGTTCCTTTAATCCTGCCCACAACATTGTAAATAGTCCCCCCTTTAAACTCTCTTTAATTGCCCCTTTTGGGGTTTTTGTCTCTTTCCTGCTACAGGCAGCTTCATTTCTGAGAGCAGAAAACTGGGGCGCAGAAGAAGGTTGGGTGCAGCTGCTCCCTGACTGCCCACAAGCACCTCTCTGGGGACCAAACCACAAGATTCTGCCTGGACCCAATCATCCAGAGAACACACCTCTGGAAGTCTCCTTTTCTGTATTCAGATCACAGAATGGTTTGCAGGCTAGTGAAAAATCTTTTCCAGAGAAGGGAAGAGGGTTAGTGGAGAGTAAGCCCCCAGCACAGGACTGTAGGGCCCCAGTGTGGAATGTTCCCATGCCATCTGCTGTCATTATTTCACAGAAGAGACTTGTGTATCCAAAAGGTAGCACTGACCTGACCTGTGAGACTCTGGCTTGAATGTGTGGCCCAGTCTCTTCTGCCTGAGTTACTCTGGGACAGCCAGGGCTGGTCCACCTCTTAGGAAGCACCCCCGCCTCCCATCACCCTCATCCACACATGCACATGTGCACACACAGCAACCACACTCCATTTACTGCGTTGCACCACGCACGGGAATAGTAATGATTTTAGTTGTCTCTCAGACTGGTGGAAGATTTCCTAGGCAAACAGAGATCACTTTTAAAATGGGAAGGAAAAATGGGAAATGGCTAAACACTCAAAGTGGAAAATTATGCAGCTATTAAGGATATTTATGGAGAGTTTGAAACAGTAGAGAAAGTGTTTATGACGAATGTTAAGAGGGAAAGTTTCAGGGTATAAAATGATATCTGTATAGTGTGCTCAACACTATGTAAAAATGCCAAAGGAAAAAATGGACTGGAAGGAAATGCACCAAAATGCTAGCAGTGTAATGTAGGGTGACATTTCTCTGTATTTAACGAATCTTTTATAATGGGCATTAATTACTTTATGTCCTGTCTTAACCTTCTTCACTATTCAAGAAGTTTTGGAAAATATTCTCATTTTTAAAATACTCCAACTGTAGATATGAAACAAAAGTCCCCCTTAAGGATGCCGCCCCCAATCCCAGTCCCCTCCCGAGATAATCACTGTTTTCAGTTTGCTTTGTCTAATTTCTTATATATACAAAGAAATAAAGTTATCATTTATGGGAGGGTTTTAACATAAATGGTATGTTATACAAATTATTTTGCATCTTCCTTTTTTCACTTAGTAATAAAACCTGAGGGTCTTTACATAACACTGTGCACATATCTAGCTAAAGGATTTTTTAACCTTTAATGGCAGGTCCTAATATGACTATTCCACAGTTTAATTAATATTCAGGACACTTAAGCATGTTTCCATTTTGTCACTGTGAAAAACAGGTTGGAATCTTTGCACACATTAGGACTGTGTTATTTCCAGAGTAGACACTAAGAAGTGGATTTCTGGTTGAAGGTTGCATATTTAATGTTAAAAGTTGCCATAGACAAGTCAGACCCATCTAGACACCATTGGCTACTTCTGGGGAAACTGGGGTCTCAGCCGGTCAGTTGGTCCTATGGCTCTAGAGGTGGGGTTTCCTAGCTTCCCAGGGGCCCATGGGGGTCACTGAGAGGCTGCCCAGCACCCATGTACTCTCCACATCTGCCCACCAGATGTGCCCTGGGGATCAAACCAACGACAGCCTTGTTCTAGCCACCTGCAGCATCCTATGTCATATTCAGATCATGTAAAGTTCCGTAGCCTAGGGGAAAAGGTTTCTTGAAGGAAGCCCACCACCTACTAAAGCTCACCATGAACTTTTATGTCTTAAGCAGAAAGGAGTTTATTTATCTTAAGAACTGTGTCCTGGGGCTCTGAAAGTCAGAACCAAGTGTTTTAATATTCCACAGACTTCATACCTGGAAGAAACAGATCTTATAAAGACTGTCTTGCTTTTTGAGGAAATGGTGTCTTTATTCACAGAAGCAAAATGGATTCCATCTCAACCCGATCACAGCTAAAGAAGGTTCTGTCTGACCCTTGTCCTCAAAGGAGGGTCCCCAGGAGGGCCCATAGGAACCGCGAGCCTGTGAGAGGCTGGGCTGCACACCACTCAGCTCGGCCCACGTGATACAGGCTGGGTCTCAGTGGGGGCCCCCTTAGCCTCACACCTCAGGCAGAGCCCTCAACACAACCTCCCTTTAAAGGCCCCTGAACAGACTGAACAGGCCTCAGAAGGGCCTCTGCACTCCCACCTCTGATTTCCTTCAATCCAAGACAAGGGGCCAGGCCCAGGGAGGGGGCAGGACCTGTCCGAGACCTCACTATCCTGCCAGGGCTCTTCCCATGTGACCTTCCAAAAGGGCCCAGTGGGCCTGCAGCCAGGGTGAGATACAGTGACGTTGGAAAGGTTCCAACAAGGGGCTTCCGTGTTCAGAGGAAGGAGAGGTTTCCTCCTGTGTCTGTGGTGGGCGGGGGAGGACCCATGAGGAGCACCACCTCAGGACCACCGCCAGCCCATGGGCCCCATTTTGAACTCTCAGACTTGCTAGGACTTTGGGTAAATTATGAAACTGAATCCATGTGTCTAAACATTAACAGTGACTAATCACTACCAATCCTCAGAACAAACCCCAAATCCATCCCCTCAGCTACCCTCCGAGTTCAAGCCCATCACGGCCCTCCTGGGTGACTACCGCCACCTCCTAACGGGACCCCCTGACCCACTCTTGTCCCCCGATAGTCTACTCTCTACACAGTAGCCAGAGAGGTTTTTTTTTTTTTATGAAATAAATCATATAATGTTACTCCTTTGCCTAGAAACTTCAAATAACTTCCTATTGCTCTTGGAGAACATTCAAATCTATCACAGCCACCAACTCCCCAGGTGATGCAGCCCTGCCTCTGCTCCACTCAGCCTCTTCCCACTTTCTGCTGGTCTCTTGTTATTCCTTCAACATGTCACAGTCCTTTCTGACTCCCAGTCGGAGTTAGGGTCCCCAGAAGCTGACAGGAGGTTCAAGTGAAAGTGATTTATTAGGGGACTGTTCCAGGAAAGTCAGTGAGGAAGCGAGCCAGAAGGATCAGGAAGGAACGAAGCCAGGTGAGTGAGCACCATCTAGCCGAGTCCCATGACAGTGGCTCAACGCAACACCTCTGGGGAGCCCAGGAAACAGTGGAGGTCACTCCCCATTAGGGGCAAAGCACTGGGGGGTGGACCAGTGCATCCAGCAGTCACTGGTTAAAGGCGGCCTCCAGCGGGTGAGGGGTTGAAGATTCCCGGGTACCTCCTGCTGTCCTGGTGGAGGGAAAGGAGCCCCAGCAGCCTGAGGTCAGTTAGCCAATAAAGAGCCACAGGCACTAGTGGTTGGGAGGGAAGGCACAGACGCAGGAGAAGTGTGCATGAGCATGGGAGGGGACCCACGGGACAGGGCAGAGCAGCCACAGCCTCAGCTAAGGGACTCTGCCTGCTTTTTCCTCCGCCTCTTCCTATGACAACCTCCCCCCTTTCACTAAGGTGTCCACACAAATGTGGCTCCACCTACTTAAAATATCCTTCCTTCCTGTCCTGTCATTCCTCACCCCCTTACCCTGCTTTCCTCCTCTTCATGGCACAAACCCCATCTGCCATGATCCTGCTAACTGACTGGTCTCCTGGGTCTCCCTTAGACTGGAAGTGGGGACCTGGTCTGGCTCCTTCACATCTGTGTCCCCAGCACTTAGCACAGTGGGCGTTTTAAGCACTTGGTTAGTGCTGCCTGTTACAGCTCAGGCAGTTAATGCAACTTTTATTTATTTATACTTAACAAGCACGCATGCAGCATGTACTTCTCTAAAGTCCTTACAATCCATTTAATTCTCCAAGTAATGCAGTGAGGTCAGTACTGTTATTATCCTCATTTCACATGTCAGGGAACTGAGACTCAAAGGCTGAGTAACTTGACTGCCACTGCACAGATGGAGAGAGGCATGGACAGGGACTCAGGCCGTCCAAGTGGCTCCGGAGGCTGGGCCACCTCTAAAGTGACCAGCTGCAAGATAGGCGTCCTCATCCGCTGTTTGTGGAAGAGGGAGCAGTGGCCCAAAGAGGGGCTGTGACTTTCCAAGAACTGGTGGGAGACAGGGCTGAGATTCTGACCCCTAAGTCAGGTCCCCCAATAAGGTGCTGCCATGAGTGGATGCCCCTAGGCAGTGTAAACAGACCATCCCTCTTCCTGTGGCTCCCCACTGCACATTCTTAGCCATCTCCATTGGTCCCTGGTGACAATTTCTAGCCCACTTCCCAAGGGGAGAGAAACACTGCCCCACAGCTGAGGAAATCTCCCAGAAGGGGATAACTCAGAATAATTCCCACTGAGACAGTGGGCCCCAGGACTGAAGCCCCTTCCTCCTCCCACAAGCTATACACGTCGGGTGGCTGGAGTTGGGATGCTAATGTGATCCAGACACACTGCAGCCAGTAACTGTCACTGCAGGATGTTCAGCTGCCCCTGCCAGAGGCAGAACAAAACTCTCACAAAGTAATACTACAGAAAACCAAGCCAGTAAGGCTTATGCACTGGTGTGGCCGGGGGAGGGGTGTATGTGTGTGCTGGAAGGGATAAAGCAGGGCTGGAGGGACACATATACAGGCAGACAGATGAAGCAGTGACTGGTTGTCCCACCTCTCAGGCTGGAAGCTTCCCACCATTGTTAACCCAGCTAGCACACGACTGGGATGGAGGGTGCATACAGCCTACCAGGCCGCCCACCAGGCAAGACAGCTCAGCCGAAGGGAGCCCTCCAAATCAGCAGAGTGATTCCTGCCCCAGTGCATTTATCCTGCCCATCAACTTGGCTTTGCTGCAGACACACGTGCACCACCCCTGCCAGCATGCCCACCTCCCAGCTCACGCTGCCAACAATTACAGCCAATTCCCAAATTACTACAGACAACTCATTGGGAGTTAGTACCTTCTAATTAGTGTTATACAGTGATTATCTGAGGCTACTGATATTGGCCCTAATCAGCAATTACAATTCTCACATAAAATATTTAATAACCATTCATAATATGAGAAATGTGATTAAGGAGAGAGCAGTTTTCTCAGATTTCCACAGTGGTTTCCTGAAGACTCAGCTGGCTTTTTCCAGGCAGAAGTAAATACAGTCAACACAATTATGCACCAAAGGCGGTAGAAAATAGCAAACTCAGATTCAGCCGCCCCCACTCCTCTGAAATACTCAGCAACAGCCACCCAAAAAATGGCAAAGACCACAGACAGGCGAGTCACAAAAGAGGAAACACAGATGGCCAGTGAATCTCACTAATAATCAAGGAATACATACATTCGAACCAGACATCGTTCCTTCAAAAAACTGACAACTATACCTCTGCTACTGTTGGTGAAATCATGTGCCGGTCCACTAGAGTTTTCTCTGCCGTGTTCTTTCCCTCTGCTAGAAAATGCACCCCCACTACAAGGAACTCCTTCTCCCCTTCTTCAGCCATGTGGCAGGAAGTGCAGCTGCCATGTTCCACCTTTCTGTCACCTACAGCTACTGCGATTGCCCAGAATTGGAGCTGTGGCCTAAGCCAGGCCCCCGCAAATCCCTCCACTGCCCTCCGTGATTGGTCAGGACAGCCCAGTAAGACAGTTCCCTGTGAGTTTTCCATTTGGGACAGAAAGGATGGCTTCATTCCCTCTCTGGTGGCAAAGATGCAAGATACAAGCCAGCGGAAACCATATTCCGTCAAACTCACTGTGACACTTACACACAGGATTATAAAACTTAGGGCTTGGAAGAAGGGAGAGCTGCGTAACAGTGTGGTCAGACACAGCAGGGAACAGGTACCCAGCCACAGCCCTCCACCCCTGCCTATTGCCCTCAGAAATAATGGCAATTGCCTGAATTCTCATCCCAGGCACAGTGAGAGGACCACCCAAGGACCCCAAAGTGACGTTGTCATCAGGTCCTCACATTGCCTTTGGGAGGTGGGAGGAGCCCTCCTGCAACTGTCACTGTCAGCGTTGCTGGGGGAGGTCTCAGGGACGCCAGGAACTCCCTCTCGAGAGAACTCCAATCATTGCACTATCAGTGCTCAGCACAGATACCACCCCCACCCCCACATACAAAAGAGTACAAAGTTTAGAGTCTGAGAAGTGACTCCCAAAACTCCAAAAGTTCCCTTTAGGTGGAAGAACCTAAGCACAGAAACTCTCAAAGTCTCACAGCTTTGCAGCCCCCCCGCCTTCCAAGGAGCTCGGTGGCTTTCCTCTTCCAAGTTCTCTTCTCTGCCTTTTAACGGTCAAGTTCAATGCAGTTACGTAAACTGTCACACAACTTCTAAATGTGGACATAACTCATATCAGATTAACAGGGTCCTGCTCCTGACAGGCCAGAAGGGTTGCTTTAATAAACAAATAGGAACACAATCTACAACTGTACCAAGGACGGTCTCATTTAACACTATCATCCCAGTGCAAGTATTAATAATACCTGTCAAGCAAAGGCATCCTGGTTTGGGCAATAAATTAGCCTTATCTATATATAAATCTACAAACCACCCAGCCCCAGACCCACAAACACACCCCCCTCCACGTGCCCTCTTGCTTCCTTCATCATGGTGGAATCCTCCACCCAGTCTGAGCTCCAGGCAATATCTATCAAACTTTCCTTCCGTCATGTGCAAAATGCCCAAGAAGCAAAATCCAAGCTCTTTTCCAGCCATCAGCTCGCAAAATGGCTGAGCCAGCCCTGTGCCCTTTCCCTCGTTTGTGTGCTGGGCTGCCTTGCCCTTTTCAGCATGCAGGCATCTTCAAGTGGTTTGGGGAAGTATTTCTCTCTCCAGACTGGTCTTTAGTTCAACAAAAATTACCACAGCTTGACTGGTATGAGAATCCTGGAGAAAACGAAATCACCTTCATGGGGCTCCTTCTTCTAGGTTTGTTAAAAAACAGGAGAAGTTCCTTCCCACCCCCTCCCCTCACCACAGTCCACTCCTTCTAGAATGATGGGCTCACAGGCAGGACTTGGGAAAGCTCCTCCCATGCCAGCCTGCCTGTTATTTCTCTTCTCTGGAGTCAGACTGCCAGGGTTCAAATCCTGCCTCCATTACTCACTAGTTCTATGACCTTGGGCTCACTTGACCTCACTTGGGCTCTTGACCTCACTAGTTCTAATTCCCTTAATATTTCTAGGCCTCAGCGCTATCAGCTACTGAGTTGAGAGGTCAAATGGGAGAGCACATGCAGAGAATTTAGTCCAGACTTTGTACCATGAGAAATTTTAGATCAACGTTAGCTACTGTTGTGAGTAATAGTAATGATCCAATAATGCACATTTAAAGTCGATGGGTAGGGTATACCCCAGCAATTAATGGCTTCAGCATTTGGAAAGTTGACTTGCTGATATTCATAACTAATCTAAACACATACTATATCTATTTCATGGATGCACAAACTGTGACCAGGAAGGCCAAGTGCTTGCCCCTAAACTCCAACCTCCAAAAGTCCAAGTAGGGATAAAGGTCCCACACTCATCTCTCCACCCTGGGGAGAACACACCATTCCTTGAAGGGCACCCACCAAAGAATTCACTTTTTATGTATATATGCATAGGGTGATAGGCATCATTGATAGCCCCATTCTGCAGCAGAGATGGAGGCCTTGAGAGGTTAAGGAATTCATCCCAGGTCGCACACTCTGTAAGTGGCAGAGAGGGATATGATCCTACATCCATCAGAATCCCGAGCCTCCGATATTAACAGGGAGCTCATGTCATGGTTTTCTCCACTCCAAGGAAAAGCTTTTGGTCTTGCACAGCAGTAAGGCAGAAATAAACAGGACCCAGGGAAATGATGACTTTCTGGAGGAAGGACGAGAGGTCCAGGGGAACAGGGCCACAGGGGTGATGAGAACCCAGCTGATGGGGAGCATGCTCGTACACCCTGACCTCCAGCAGGAAGAGACCTTCCCCGTCCCAGGGCTAGCCCACCTCCTGCTCTGTCTCCCCTCTGAAAGCTCTTGGTTCACACCACACTCTCACTACACACCCTGCTCAGTCCCCCTACTGAGGGCTGCACTCCTGCAGCTGCTACCATTGGCCTTTTCCTTCTCATGGCCATGGGCAGCAGTGCTCCAAGGGCCGGGAGGGCCTAAAGCAAGGAGATTGACTCCAGGTAGGCACACACCCTGATTCCAAGATGGCCAAGAGTGACCCGCCACAGGGCAGGCGGGCCTGGGAAAGTCTGTCATCATCCCTTTAGCTGGCAAGCGACCCCCACCCCAACCCCAGCAGGCTCAGCTGAAACACGACATGCCTGGCCCAAAGCCCACAAGGGCAGGAGAAGGAGGAAGAAGGTGCCCACTTTCCCGAAGCAGGGAGGTCTGGGAGACCCTTACCATGGCTCAGGGTAACGTCTGGGTCTTTCAGAGATAGAAATCATGGCCAGGCGGGGGACCAGCCATGCTGGCTGAAGCCTCACAGTGGAAGCCAACACAGACAGTTTGTTTGCAGGGTCGGAGTCTGCAGTCCTTCTCCCTTGATGCCCAAGTTCACCAGCAGCATCAGGCCAGGAGGGTCGGCAGATGCCAGCCCGCTGAGGGCCAGGTCTGTGCTGCTGGTGGGCAAGACACAGGACAAGCGTGACACCTGTGGGGGATTTTTGAGGACCCAGGGTCACATTGTCTAATGACCCCTCAGCATGTTCAGGTGCGCACCGTTGTGCTCTGGGCTAAGAGAGCCGGAGAGTGTCTGCTGAGCCCGTGGCTGGGCTCCCAGGGCCCCCAGGACTCTTCTCCACCCAAACCAGCCCCGTCCCAGGGCTCGGCACCTCCTGGGTGGCGTTATACCTCCAGACGCCCAAAAACAAAGGAGGTCATCCCACGGTTTATACCCTCCCTTGGGCAAAGCTGCCTCCCCAACCATCCCACTTCTTTGAAGCAGGGAGCAAGCAATGTTTTCTCCTTTAATGGCCGCAATTAAATGTTTCATGGGCCGAAACTGAGGCCAGATCACTTTATAATCATTCTTCTGGTTCCTGCATAATTGATGTCCCTTATGCACTTTTCATGATCTCATTTATTTATGTCCTAATATATTTTGTAAAACCTGAGTCCCATCTGTAATGATCCC
The DNA here is from genome assembly GCF_048564905.1 of Vicugna pacos. Taxonomy (NCBI): domain Eukaryota; kingdom Metazoa; phylum Chordata; class Mammalia; order Artiodactyla; family Camelidae; genus Vicugna; species Vicugna pacos. The sequence goes on along the minus strand of NC_132989.1, from coordinate 27,711,862 downwards.
TGTCCCACTATCAAGTCAACCAAAGGATTTGCTACCCAAGCCCCGTTTGTGGGCATCAACTAAGCTGCACTGGGTGGAGGCATGATTGTTTCCAGCAGGAAGGGAGGTCTGATGGGTCTAAGCAAATCTAGAGAGTTTCACTTAAAAAACACAATCAGGGGACTCAGAGGGTTGGGGGACTCCCCAGAGAGGCCTGCCTGGAGGAAGAGAGGCAGGAGGTGAGGGAGCAGAGGGCCTCCTGGGGACAGCTACACAGCACCCGGAGTAGTGGTGACAATAATAACGGAGGCCACCACTCGGCTGAGACCAAGGGGCAGGCACTGCGCTAGCACTCTCCAGGCATTATCTCCTGTGTTCCTCACTCATCAGAGAAGGACTCTTGCTCTTCCCATGTCACAGGTAAGGAAACTGAGAGAGCAGTAATTTTCTCACATACTCTTAGTCCCCCTAGTTAGTAAATGAGGAAAATGGATTCAGTTCTGAGCTGTCTGACCCAGAGCTCAGGCTCCTAACCTCTGTTTTAGCTGTACCTTCTAGGCGAGCCTGGTTACTAAAACTTGTACCTCCCATGAACCTAGAAACCCTTGAGTTTCAATAACCAATCAGCAAGCCTTTTAGCACAAGGTTGCCAGATTTTGCTATACAAAAAATAAAGGACACAACTAAATATGAATGTCAGTAAACAATAATTCTTTAGTATAATGATGTTCCAAACATTTCATGCAATAGCCCATGAAATATTTGGGGCAGAGTTATATGAAAATTATTATTTATTGTTTATGTGAAATTCAAATTTAACTGGGTATCCTGTATTTCATCAGGCAGCACTCAGCACGTGTCCAGGCCTGTGCTGGGGTCTTTGGGACATGGAAGACTGTCCTCAGACAACCCAGGATGCCTGGGGAAACAAGATGAACCCCTGGGCAAGAGACAGGCACAGACAAGTGTCACAGTCTGCTCCAGACCTGCCTGCTAGAGGGCTGAGGGCTGTTGGGGGTCAGAGGTTTACAATGGACCAATGTTCTTGAGGAGCAGGGACTATGCTGGCCCCTGAAATGGGAGGAAGGAGAGAAAGAACAGGAAGAACATCCCCCCCCCCCAGCCCTGGAGACTGGCATTTCAGCTCCCGGGTGCAACCCAAAGACCCCAGGATGACATCCAACACCCAGAGCTACAAGCTCCAAAGGAGAACAAAGCTCAGCCTACCCCACAGGTGACACTGCCACCCCACAGGTGACACTGCCAGGAGTGGCCCGCCTGCGGCCTGCTTTGCCGCTCCAATTCGACGCAACTCCCACACTCACACGCCTGGGCCTTTCTTATTCTGCCCTCCCATCTGGAAGCCACCAGTCCTCCCCAGACTCTGCCTTTCATGAAGGTCCAGCTCGGCTCCATCTTCTCTAGGAAGTCTTCACCGACCCCACCCCCTACAAGCCATCTCAACCCTGTTGGGCCACCCTGAGAACTTTGCCCTCATACCAAACACTAATTATGCATTGAGCACGTAGCATAAAACTAAAACACAGCTGGTACTCAATAAATGCTTATTGGATGAATGAATGAGTGAGGGAGAGTTACTGTGGCTTTGTCCTGCACGTTGCCTTGTAAGTGTGCAGTTCTCAGGCAAGGGAACAGGGGGCCTGCCAGGGGAGGTGAAGTAAAACTCTCCCACACCTTTACGTCTTCCCACAACCCCGGCACCCAGCCAGGTCCTGGCAGAGAGCACATTCAATACCTGTTTGCCGGAGAGGTGGAGGTAAGACAGGGAAAGAGGAAATGTGGCAGGGAGAATGCAAGCCAGTACCACTGGGGCCAGGCCCTGGGAACCACTGGCTCTCCTCCAGGTTTAACCATGCCTTGGTCTAGGATGCAGACAAATCACAAACCCCTCTTTGCTCCAGTTTCCTTAGCTGGAAAACACACATTCGCACCTCACTTGTTACTGGGATTATGCGATTACTGTGATCTCAGTACCTTCCCACCACAAAAAGTCAGTGCTCCTTGGCAAGCTCCTCCCCCACGGGCAGCCCCCAGAGCCCAGACATCTCCCTGCCCTGGATGGTGATGAACTCCCTCTCACAAACCCAGCCTAGGAGCCCTGCCGACATCTGTGCTTGTCCAGGTCCAGCCTCCCCGAGCAGAGGCCAGATAAAGATGGATGGTCTCTTTCACGGCAAGCACTACACCTCAGTCCATCTCTTGGCACTCGAACCACGCTTGGCGTTCTTGTGCAGAATTCCACAGATGCTTATAAATGCTTCCATTACTTCTCAAGTTTTATTTATGGTTTTTGTTAAACCTTTACTCTGAAATTTGCCATTTTAAACACTCCCTGACTAAGATTTATACAGGTTCTTCACACAGAAGCTACCTGGAACAGACAGACAAAATCAATTTATAGGGCCTCAGGAGCAGCTGACAACTCATTTTTATTGAGAAAGAGTTTTCTCAGAAAAAGGACAGAAAACATTAAGATCCCAGGAATAGCCGCGTCCCAAGAGGCTGATGGCAATGAACACGCCTCTCTGTGCCTCCTTGAAAATTAGCTCCAACAACACCAGAACCTGCTCCTCCTTAAACAGAGGGTGGAAACAAGGGTTCCAGCCTCCTCGGGGGCCCCTGCCCCTCAGAGCGGAACGCTCAGGGATGCACATGCTGCCAGTGAACCCAGTGATTTGATGGAAGCCAAGAGCAGGAGTGGCAAGAGTGGTGGGAAGAAGTCAGCCTATGTTGCAAATTTATGTAATGTTCTAAAATCCCCATCCGGAATATTGTGACATTTCTCAATTGCAGGATATAAGTTACCATCACATCATTTGTTGGCACAGGGGTGATTTTAGAGCTGGAATTGGGCCCTGGATTGTGATCTGGTGCTTTCAGTCCAGAGACAGTGGAAATGCCTCATCTAGAAGTCCAGTCCCCTGGAAAGGGAAGGTGAACCTAACCTCCTACACTACAGGACCTCCAGGAAAGGGAGGTCGGCTTCTCCGGATGACTTCCTCCCCCATATGTAGTACAAGCTGGCACAGCTTTTCTTACTCCTCAGATGTGTCCCTCTACCAGCATTTCAAAAAGTATGCTGCACTTTCATCAAGGCACATCATTATGATGTCTTTCCCCAGTCTTCCCCAGTCTTCTGAAGGGAATGGAGGTAAAAGTGGGATCCCAGGACTCCCCCACCCTCTGCTCAGGGTCGGGTCGGGGTGCCACTGCCCCACCCCTCCTCTGGCTCAGGAACTGTCTCCTTGACCACAGCATTTCTGTAGGGGAAGGTTCTTAATCCCCTGATGTGCCTGCCTGTCTCTTTAAGCTGCATGCCCAGGAACCTGAGCGGATCTTTCTGCAATAGTGAACCCCTAGGCCACTGAAGAGCAACACGGCTTCACCGGACGCAAGAGATGGAATCGACAGGCAGGGCCTTTTCAAGCCTTTAGAGAAGAAAATGAAATTATTTCATCTTTGGACTTTTCAGTACTGTTGGAATGATTTTCTTCTTTCTCAACAGTGATAATAATGTTATAAAAGCCTCTTTTTTGTTATTTGTTTGCATCCCTCCCCTACACGTTGGTGTTTTCAACTGAAAAAAATAAAAACAGAAAAAAAAAGACACTACTTTTTGTACAAAAACGCTCAAAAGATTCTTAAAAAACAAAATTGAAATAAAATCCCCATCTGAAAGGTACCTCACCCACCTTTCTTCAGGGCTTGTCAAATAAATTAGGAAATATCTTCCTTTGAAGATCAATGGTACAGAGATGACTTTGAACTCTTAATATCAGGCATTAGCAAGATAATGTTAGGTTTTATTAAGAATGAAAAGAATTTACCCAATTTCTTCCAGCAATTCTCTGGGCTCCACAAAGAAGCTAATCACTATGTAATTGTTTGATGACTCCTCTGGTCCACTCAGAAATGTTTAGAGCAGAGGAAGAGAAGTTCCTTAAGAGACCACTTACAAATCTTCTGGGCCCTGCAGCTTGGCAAGAAGACATAGATCCTGCAGCTTGGCAAGAAGACATAGATCCAGAAAAAGCCAGAACACCAGAGAGTCTGGGTGTATTAGTCTGCTTGGGCTGCTATAACAAAACCCCAGGTTGGGTGACTTAACCAGAAGACATTTACTTTTCACAGTTCTGGAGGCTGGAAGTCCACGATCAAGACTCTGGTGATTGGGTTGCTGGTGAGAGCTCTCTTCCTGACTTGAAGATAGCCGCCTCCTGGCTCTGTCCTCACAGTGCCTTTCCTCAGTGAGTGTACACAGAAAGAGAACGCGAGCTCTCCTGAGTCACTCCCACAAGGACACTAATCCTATCAGATCAGGGGCCCACTCTTGTGACCCCATTTAACCTTAACTAACTCCTTAAAGGCCCCATCTCCAAATATAGCCATGTGGGTGTGAGGGCTTCAACATGTGAACTTGGGGGTAAAACAAACATTCAGTTCATAACACCGGTTCACCACAACCTGGTTCTCCTCTTTGCAGGGAAAGGGTTCCAAGCCCTGTTTCTAGCCTCCACTGGGTGGTCCAAACATTCTCTAAGTTCCTGCCTCTGGTCTCTACCTCTCCCCATCCTGGTACTTCCTTCAGGAGTCCCTAGGTTCCAGATGCCTCTTCCTGACCCACAGCTCTGAGTCCTTTCTCTGCACAAACCCCTCAGTAGATTCTCTACTGGGCATGGAATTTCGTCCATATTTCAGAGCTCATAAGTGCAATGATTAAAAATTTGGACTCAGACAGACCAACATGCAAATTCTGGCTCTGACCTTTAGTAGCAGTAATTTACTTAACACCTCTGACCCTCAGGTTCACCCTCTGTCAAATGGTGAAATAAGAACTCGCACTTCAAACAGCTCGTGGTGGAGACAGAGAGGCAAAGCTGGGAAGTACGTAACACGATGCCTGGCACTTAAAACTAAACAAAACCTTAGCCCTGATTGTCACCATGCTCTATCAACCCCTTGGCGATCTCATTCCGTCTCACAGCTGTAACACTATCTACAGGCCAATGGCCCCCAGATTTACATCTCCAGCCCAGCCTCTCTCCAGAACACTATGGGCAAAGCCGGCTGCCCCACACTCCTCCATTCAGACGTCAATGGACATCTCATCTCGGGCTTGTCATGCCTAAAGCAGCTCCTGATCCAGCCCCAGCTGCTTTTCCCACAGCCTTTCCCACCCCAATTGCTGAGGCTGAAACTGCAGCATCCTCTTTAATCCTCCTGTCTCTCACACTCACATTCAGTCCATTAAGAAATAGTCCATCTCAAGAACAGAATGACTCGTCACCACCTCCCCGACACCGCTCCAGCCCAGGCTGCCACCACCTCTCACCAGGGGCTGCAGCAGCATCCCAGTAGGTCGCTCTGCTTCCAGATCTTCACACGGACAGGTTTTCACACAACACATAGAATGATACTTTTCAAACAGAAGTCACATCATATTTCTCCTCTACTCAAAGTCCCCCAGAGGCCTCTACATCACTGAGGATAAAGCCCAAAGCCCTACACTGGCCTTCAGGACCCCCAGTGGCTCTCTGAACTTTTCTCCTCACTATCACAACCACATTTGCTCACCCACTGTGCCAGGTATGCCTCAGCCATTCTAGAAAAATTTAGAAGTGCACAAGCATGCATCTGTATATCAGCCTGCAAATTGAAAAGTCAAAAGTAAACCCTAGTTTTGAAGAGTCAGCTAATTTGGCCCCCTGAGACAAGAGTGACATGTAATGATGTAATTACCTTCCTGGCTCACAGCCCCGACAACAGCCCCAGAAGGAATACACTGCCTCTCCTTGAGATGCAAGGTTCGTCTCTGTAACGCAGCCCGAGTGCAGCCCATACCCCACTGCAGCCTATGTGCAACCCTCCCCTCCCCTCGAGCCCAACTGGGCCCAGCAGGACTGTTCCTCTAAGCCCATGAGCTTGGAGAAAAACCCCATGCAGAACTCTGTGCACTTAGAAAAAGAAAAATGATACATATAGTACAAGCATGGAGGTCTACATGGCACCACACATTAGTTCAACTGGATTTTATCCTTGAAGTCATGAGTTATGTTCTTTAATTTCTTGCCTCAGAGAAGGAATGGGACATCCTCATGCACATGATGAAAAATATATTCTCCAGCCCTGCCCTGAGACCTCATTCTGTGGGAAACCAGCTGACACATCACTCATGACACCCCAGAGCTCATTACATCCTGCAAAGGTTGCTCACCATACATGTCCGTGTCATTGTAGGAATGAGTATAAAAGCAACATCTGTGTTTGCGACACTTCGTCTGACTCTCATCCTCCTCTTAGCAGGGAACCGATGGCGCCAAGGTTAGGTGAGGAGGCGAGGCCTCTGCTTTAATCACATCTCCACTCCTTTTCTCATCTTCCCAGAGGGGAATGCAGTGGAAGTCACAGAAAGTCGAAAGAGCAGGATTATGTTAAATTAGACATCCCTGCCCAAGTCAACAGTGATCCCATGGCCCAAAGCAGCAAACCAAATTTTATTTGCTCATAAACATTAATGGAACCAAACCTCAGGGAAAGGAACAGGAAAAGCCAAATGCCAGAGAGCAAGCAGCCCTGTGAAACACCGGCAAGGGGCAGGGCAGGGAGGTCAGGGTTCGGGGGAAGGGGGCTCCGAATTCTCCCTCCACAGAGGGACTGGCTTTGCCAGTTTAGAGGGATGGATCTGGGTAGCTTTTCTAATTCCTTAGAATTCTATAAACACTGGGTCTTGAGGAGTAAGAAAACATTTAAAATAAGAGCTGTGTTCTCAGTGGTCCAACCTCTGCCAAAGAGCAGCAGCGACAGAGCTCCGGCCGGCAGGTGCTTCTCCCAGACCAAGCCAAGACCTGGCGAGAGACCCCTGTATCAGAGCAGGGCCGAGACATCCGCTTGGAGAACTGAGAGACCCCAATCCCAGCCCTGCCTGACCAATAACAACCCTAGTGATTTTAGGAAAAATCACACAGCCTTTCTCAGCCTCTGCTTTGTCATCTCTAATGCAGGACACATCCCCTCTGCCAGCCACAGGGGCCTGGGGCTGTGTGATTAATGACAGTGTATGTGATTAATGAGAGTGTATTATAAACCAGGCCCGTGCTAAGCCCTTTGTATGTCCTAACTTATTTGATTCTTTCAACAATCCTATGAGATAAGTACTATGATCTCCATTTTACAGACAGAACCTGAGGCTCAGAGTCTAAGCCCCTGGTTCAAGGTCTCACCACTAGAACACGGCAGAGCTGAGAACAGAATCCAGATCCATGTCAAGGGCTTTTTAAGCCATAAGCTCTCAGACCTGATTCCATACAGTGCCAGGCCCAGTACCTGCACACAGCAGTGCTTAAGCAAAGCCTGTTCAATTAAACTGAGGCCCACTTCCTTGGGCTCACATGTCCCGGCAGCAGCCTTTGAAGGCCTCTTCACCAGGCCAGGTTAGAAGCAGCTCCAGGTCTGTTTTTCTCTCTCCTACTGGGAGAAGAATCTCAGGAAAGTAGAAGCTGTTTCTGACCCCCATCCAGCTCTGTATCCAGGTTTTAACTTGGGGAGCAGGGGGGAGACCATATTTTCTTTCCCAATTTCTTCTCTCATTTGAATGTTGGATTTCCACATGTTTTGGACTTGTAGAAGCCCAGTCCCCCAGAGGAATTCCCTAAGAAGCCATCTGCTCACGTGCTTCTGAGACACCTTGGCAAAGGGAAATGCAGGATGCTAATCAATCATCCGAGGGGGGCTGCTCACTCTTTCCCTGGGAGAGATGGGCATGCACATGGCCTTAAGAATGAGGACTATGTCACCAGAGAGACACAGATTCAGGCCCTGCAGATGCTCTGACCGTTCCAGGGTCAACTCTGACTTGGGTCAGGTCAGATCTGTCCAAGCCAGGGGCCAGGGCAGTGGAGAGCCAGGACAGAGGGCCAGGCAAGGCCTTGGAGAGGCTGACACTTTGTATCAGAAATGCCAGGGGACTGTTGCCATGTCTGTGCCCAGAGCAGACCCTCTTCCAGATGCATGCAGGGATACAGACATAACACTGTGAGGACACTCGCCAGGAGTCAAGTCACAGGGATACCCTAGGAGGTCAGGAATGTGGCTAGCCAATGCCACACTGACCCTTGGCTGTGGCTGCCCCAACTCCGGTACCATCTTGGTGGGCATAAAAGCCCGGGTCTATCTGAGCCACAGTCACACAGGTGGGCCCTCTAATGCAGCCCTTTCTTCCAGGACGGCCACTGGGTCCAGTGTGTCTCACTAAAAATCAAGGCATCATTGGCAACAAATGTATAAACAGACAAACCAGCTTCTGAATAGATCCTATTAACTAAACCTTGACAAGCCCTGAGCACCTAGTCCACCATGCAGTTTTATCAGTGGAAAAAGCCAAGCCCTGAGAGGGACAAGAACTCTCCCAAGGACACACAACAAGCTTTCCAGTTCAGGACTCCATCCCAGCACTCACCAGAACCACGTCCTCCCAGGCTCCAGGTCAGCGGTGCCCACCTTGTGTAGCCAGCAGGGACAAGGCGGGAGAAGGTGACCACTCTGAGCCATCCTTAGCCCCTCTCAAGGGAGTGCCAACCTCTGGAGTGGTTCCTGCATCCTCTCTGTGTCCCTCTGTTCCTCTCTCCAAGCTCCAGGGATTACTGTCACATGTTCAGGCTGTCTCTGTGCCTTAACAAAAATAGTTTTCAAAACTGGAAGCATTTCCTTTAATATTTTATCACTATATACAAAACAAGGCAGTCAGAAGAGCCCGGGGCCTGCGCTGCTGCAGCGGAGAGGGCACTTGGCAGACAGAGTGTTTCTGCTCACATCCAGTCCTCCACCAAGCAGCCTGGGCCCAGGTGAGCGTCATTTGGCCAGGAAGGTGAGCACACAGACCAGCCGTTGGGCCAAATGCTCTGGCTGAACCAGGAAGTGTGAACCAGGAATCGTGAACCAGGAAGTAATCGGTCTGCAAACTCAGGCAGGCAGAGGGGCGGGCTGATTGGTTGGAGTGAGCAGATGCGTCTGCGCTCTGGCTTGGGGTGGCCTGCTCCAAGCTCAGAGGAGGCCACAGCAGGCCAGGTGACAAATGCCCCGGCCAATTTTCACTGTGGGAGGAAATTCAGAGTGTGTGATTCCACGTGGTAGTTAGCATGAGACTATACAGCGATCAGAGGGCCCCAAGGGGTGTGTAAGGAACAGGATACTTGCATGATAGGCTTTCTGTCGCAAAGTGATCTGTGGTCAAATGAGTTAAAGGATTAAAGAAAGTTTAACAGATTTGTTTTGCAGAAGGACTTCTCAGAGCCTTTGAAATACTACGGTTGACTGGGAACCTCCAAGAAGGATGCAGAGGAAGCGGCATCTCTCAGTATTATTCATCAGGCCTTCGGCAGCTTTAACAGAGCACCTCCCAGGACTTGCACCCTTTAAAAGGATCCTTTGAAATGGAGTGAAATGGTGTCTAGAGGAAGTTCTGAAGAGAGATGCAAATATTCATAGGAGCCATGTCTCTTGGGACTCTGCCTCCTTTCCTGTGAGCCCTAAATCCCCCACCTGGGAACCACCAATGAGTAAGGGAAGTGCACCGCCCAAGCCTGGTGTCCATGTGGACACATGGTGTGGTGCGGGAAGGTAGGTATGTGGGGGGAGGGGTCCCCGAGGTCCTCTCTGGGAGTCACAGGGCTCCCAAGCACCAAAGACCCTGACACACCTCTGAGGCCCTGACAACCCTGCCCCAGGCACCCCGTTCTCTCCCTGTCCCCTGACCTTCTCTGCTCCCAGTCCTCCCTCCTCCCCCAATTACTTTCCGGTATGTCCCTTACACAGCTGTCTCCAGTAAGCACACAAGTTTCTTAGAGACAGAGAAACAAATCTGTGCTACCAGATTAACAAACAAAGCCAAAACACTTTGAGAAATCTGAGAAATGAACAAACCACCCCCAGCTCTCCTGAAGACCAGACTGCACTGAGCCCAGGACTCCTTAGTCCCCTTCACGTCTCGTTCTCCTCTCAGCCCTTCCTAGGAGTCAGCCTCAACCCCGTCTGTCCCCAGGGCCAGGCACCTTGTTTCCATCTTTTGTCACTCACTCCATCATCTCGGCCCTCACTCCTCTCGGACCCCCAAACCCATCTCATCCCTCGGGCAGGGCTACACTTCCCAGATATGCCCTGAGGTCAACCAGTATCCCCAGAGACCCTCAGCAAACCATGAAAGCCCGGACGTGCCATCCTTCTGCCCTTGCTTGTCACCCCAGGACAGGACCCAAAGGCACTTCCATCGCAGGGGACCCAACAGCCCCTGAGCTGAACAGAGACCAGCGGCCACCCAGCAGCGTCACATCTCATCTTGCTGCACCCCACTGCCCCACAGGCCTGTTCCCCACACTGTTTTCTCCTTCTGGGGTGACAAAGTCCTTCAGAGGTTTCTCCTCATCAGGCTGAAAAGAGGTAAAGAATATTTAATTCATGCACTTTAGGGTCCCAAAACAATGGGTTCTAGAGGTTCATAATGTTATCATCTTTGAAATTCAGCTAATCCTGCCACCTCATCTCCCAGAGGAGCACACTTGGGCTGCGGGGGGTGAGGAGAGCTGCAGTTCTGATAGGAGGGGTCTGTGGAGGGACGTTTTTAAAAATACCAATTTTATTATTGTGCACACATGAACCCTTCTCCTGTATGTGGTTCCTGGGCATGGCTTTACATTAGCTCAGCAATGAGACTGGGTTATAGAGAAAACTTCCAAAACTATCACACAAACCAGCGTTTACATGGGGAAAACAGAAGAGAAACAACACACACCACCTGCAGGTGTGAGACTCAGGGAGATGCCAGGGGCTGGAGACTGGCACCCACAGGTAGTGCCTCTCAGCACCTCTCAGCTCCTGCCAGGTCGGCAGATCTGCCTTCCCAGAAGCTCACCTGTCTGCAACCCCCTCCTGGTCACAGGGCTCTGAGGCAGGTCTTGGACTCCCACTGGGACCCAGAGACACTTGGTGCCACGGCTAGAGTCTCCTCTTCCACCCTGGTTGTGTGCTATATGCAGTCTTAATGATCTCGTCTTAATCCCAGTGATGCTTCTGGGCAGTCCTCCCCAGCTGCTCTGATCTTGACAACCACAGTAAAGCTGAGGACACACACACATACACACACACACACTTCATTCACCCAGCCTGCATTTGCCCCGGGCAGCCTCCCCTGGGACATAACAAGACCCAGGACAGAGACAGGATTGGTGCCGAGTACCAGCTTCCCCACAGCACTTGGCCCCTTAGCAAGGAGGAGAGGAGCCTGTGAGGTTCTGCAGAGCTCATCCCATGCCAGCCCCTTGAGTGCCCTCTCTCAGCATGGACACAGCCTGTTGGGGGAAGCAGAGACGTGCATGAAACAGCAGGATGAGGGCCCCCAGCCATGAACATGCATGGGTCATGCAGGAGGTCAGTGAGGATACTGTGGGCACGAAAATTTAGGGAAAGGAATCCACAAAATGGGTTAATTTTGGAAAGGATGGTATTGACAAGCGGTCATTCCAAATAGGGGAGCAGTGAAGGCAAGGGTGAGGAGGTGGAGGTACGGACAGGGCAGGAAGCAGGGAAGCCCAGCCCTGCCCAAGGCCAAGGTAAATGGGAGACCTCTGCTACCTCCTCCCACCACCCACCTCAAGCCCCCCAGCTGGCATTTTCTCCTTCTCCCCCAACAAAAAATATTTCCCTTCCTCAAAACGACTACCTTGCAGCACTTTCTTGAGGGGCCTTCAATGGCTTTTGCAATTTAAGCCCAGAGCAGCAAATGCCACCTGACCCATTTGCTGGGATGCATCCCCTCCCCAGAAATTCCTTCTAAAATGACTTTCCTTCTTCCACCACAAACAGAGCCTTTGGAGCAATGGGCTTTTTAATCAACAAATTACACAAAGTTTTAAAAGTCTCTTGTAAAAGGCTGTCACAATGAGCCTGCTCAGCTCTTTTCCCTATTCCTGAGGGGCTGCCTGGTGGCGGCGCGAAGTGTGTGCCAGCAGGAGGCGGGTGGGCTTGAACAGCCCTCATCCATCACCTGGTGACAGGCCCCTGGTGCCTGGGGGTCCTCAGAGTACACATCTGCAGCCAGGACAGCGCAGAAATGATTTATCACAGGAGGGTTGTCACCTGTGATCTGTCGGGTTTATCTGTTCGCTGGCCGCTTCTCCTCTCGCAGACCTCCACATGCTCCAGTTCCTGGGGACCCAGGCCTGGTCTCCCCCAAACCCACAAACAGGTGCCAGAGCCACGACATGACTCACCATCTCTGGGCTGAGAACTCCCACACTTGCATCTCTAGCCCAGACCCATATATCCAACTGCTTCTCTGATATCTGAGGATGTCTCAAAATGTCCAAGGCAGAACGTATGTGCCTGTACTTATTTCCTCCATATCAGCTGCCACCAAGACTTCTGCACCTCAGCGAATGGCACCGCCATCCACCCAGGCTGCAGCCTTGCAACCACCCTTATTCTCTTTCTCCTCATCACCACACCCTCCTCCAACTCCACCCAGGAGTCCACATGGCTTTTCCTCCAAATCACGTCCTGAATTGGACACTTGGTACCACCTCCACTGCTAACAGCCTCCTCCAAGCACCACCATCTCTCAACCCAACAGCCCAGCCCCCTCTTCCTCTGCTTCCTACACAGCAGGGAGGCTGTCTTGCAGTTAGCATAACTACAGCAGCACCCCCACCCCATTGCCACCCTGGCCTTGACTTAAGAGGTTCAAGTGCAGTTAGAGGAATGCCCTCCTCCCTGCCAGGTGATGTAGGGGTGAGGAGCATTTAAAGGAAGTATGTGGGAGCTGGACAGCAACTATTCCCCTGGTGCTTACAGCTGAGTGCTCTGGTGGGATGGAATCAAGGTCCTACTCCCAGGCAAACGACAGGGTTGGAGAGAGGAGACCCTACCCCCCATTGTGGCCTTTAGGCCCTCAAATATTGCCCCTTCCAACCTACTCACCCAGCCCTGCGAGGTAGGAACCCTGCTTTCCTTGCTCAGAGCCCTGCCATCCAAACACATTTTCCATTCCCTACTGCCTTTGCCTCGTCGAAAACCAAAATCCAGCCATCCGCCAGCTCTCAGCTTAACGTCCCTCCTCAGGGAAGCCTCCTGCCCCAGAGCCAGGTCAGTCTCGAATTGTCTGAACACCCCATGCTTTCCCCTTGGAGCATGTATCCGATCACTTGGGCCAAAAATGATGTTTATTGACTCATGTAGCTGACAAATTCAGGAGTATTCTGCTTCAGACAAGGGTGGATTCAGCAGCACACAGTTCCGAGGCTAGCCATAAAAGGTCAAAAAGTGGGCAGGGGCCCAATTCCTGGGAATCCTCGCCTGTTCCCCACAGTAGCTGGAATAATCCGCCCACTTGTTAGCATGTGAAATAACCAAACTCATAAGAACTAACAATCCCGCACCTTGTGGGAATTTCTCTTGCCTTTTGAGATGGCCTGCACTCTGTGGAGTGTGTATCTGTCTGAATAAATCTACTTTTACTCAACTGTGGCTCGCTCTTGAATTCTTTCCTGCGTGAAGCCAAGGACCCTCATTTGGTGGGGTGCATCCCTGGGACTTGCCTGGGACCTGGGTCATAGCCATCCTCTCGTGCCCCATTTTCCTGTATCATTCTCATCAAACACCCAGCAGGTACCCAGACCCCCATTCTGCCAAAGAGCCTGCCCTGGGCATAACCTTGCATGCTATTTACAGAGACAGTCTCGAACTCCATTCGCCCCTTGAGGTCCCCCAACACGATGTAGGCCCCTAAGGAAGGTATGTGTGCCACACTCCAGCAAGAGGGGAATAAAAGAGCAAACAGAAAAACCAGCCTTCACACGCGCATATGGTAAAACAAAGGCAAAACTGCCACTGTTGTATCAAGGTGGTAAGACGGTGGAGTTATTTTTTAGGATTTCCTATTATTATAAGATATTTTCAACAAAAAGAAAGTAAAGTATAGAGAGCACTAGATCTCTCAGGGCTTCTTTAAATGGGTGCTGAAATTAGCCCACACAGTGGGAGCAGTGCTTTCCCAACCACTCCTTGTCTGAAAAAACTGTCCCACTTCCAGGATGTCCTATGACCTACTCTCTACTCAGTTCCCCAAAGGACCTGAGAATTCCATGGACTGTTATCTGAGCACTGTTTTGAGTTCTATAAGAAACATCCAACCATGTGGAAGCTGTGGGTGTAGCCCCTCCCCAGCCATCAGTTTCCTACCAGATTTCTTAGCTCAGGGTCCCTGCTCTGGATCTCAACATTATCATCTCCATGGGGCAGAGTGTGCAAGCCAAGTTTGTATCACTATGGAGACTGGAGCCCAGGATCCCACCAACCTTCATAAGGAAGATTCTTTCCAGGTCACCAAGTTGCCTATATCCCCATGTATGGCATACAGCCTAATGAAATTTGCTGGAATCCCCCGCCCCAGCCAATAGTGCTAACTTTTCTCTTCTGTTCTAAAAACCTGTCAAACTCATCATCTCTGCCCCACAAAACAAATTTATTTTTTGAGTCATGTAGGAAAAAAATTGACGTTGAAATGCTATGAGGGTAGAAGCTTTTGTCTTGGTGTCAGGCGTCTGTGAAATCTAATGGAGCCATTCTTTGACAACATTATCTGTGTTTGGCTAATTTGGTGGAGCAGACACTGTCCTCTATTGAGCTGAAAGAATAGAATGCACAGTCCTAGAAAAGCAGAGAGTTGGCCCATCGTGGATAATTTGCTTCCACTATTCATCCTGCAGATAGGCCCTCAATTATAGAGGCGTTCATAGGTAAATTTCCATTCATTCTTTTATCACCTCCACACATTCATTTCATCACCTTCATTTTATCAATAAAATAGTCATTTTCAAAATAGCTTGAAGCAGAGATGTATGTCAGTAAACAAAAGGGCAAGCTTCCCAATCCCACTGCATTTTGCCCTGATTATTCGTTCTTCTCCCCTCAGAAAGCTCTGCGGCTAATTTGCTTTTGTGGTCCCCTCTTGCCAATTTTTTTCCTATTAATGCATCCCTGACTGGTTCTCAAATGAGCAGTAGCAATAGTAAATCTTTCCTAAGATCCATGTTCAAGGGCCTGTCCCCTGGGCTGAGGCTAGCTGAGGGGACAGGAAGCACCTCTGTCCCTAAGGGACCCAATCAAATCAGAGGCAGAGCCAGGCAGCCCAAGCAAGGGAGCCCAGGACTCACAGGTGGTCTGTCACGGGTGACCATGCAGGACACGGATGGGGGCAGCAAGCATGGCTCACTGCCCAGAGGCACGGGTGTCTGAATGCCCCAGGATCACTAGGAGAACTGCCCACAGAGCCATGCCCCAGGAGTCAGCTCAGCATATTGTCCAAGCTCTTCCTCTGTGCAAGGTCTGATGCTGGGTACCAAAGGTGCGAGGATGAGTCAGCCAGGATCCCAGTCTCCACGAGGCTTTCATACAGGAAGAAATCAAGATGAGGGAGGGTCATCTCTGCCATAAACTCAGGTTAAAACTGGGACTCAGACCCTGGAAGGTTTTTCTTCCAGGATGAAGCGCAACTTGAAAGAGCCATGGCAAGAGGCTGGTTCCAGAAAATCCTGACAAGCTCAGTTATGAGTGTCTCATAGTCCCACACCATGGTCACAAGAAGCCCCTGACATCAAATATCAGGGAAGCCAAGTGTGATGGTTCATTTTATGTGTCAACCTGACTAAACCACAGTACCCAGATATTTGGTCAAACACTATTCTAGATGTTTCTGTAAAGGTATTTTCTAAATGAGATTAACATTTAAATCAGTGGCCTCTGAGTAAAGCAGAGTACCCTCCATGACACAGGTGGGCTTCATCCAATCAAATGAAGGCCTGAGTAGGAAAAGATTTGAGTGTCCCTGAGAAGAGGCAACTCTGCCAGCAGACGGCCTTTGGACTTGAACTGTACTATCCACCCTTTGCTGGGTCTCCAGCCTGCCAGCCTATCCTGTGGACTTGGACTTGACAGCCTCCACAGTCTGGAGAACCAGCCAACACCTTAATATAAATACCTAGGGAGCTGAGTGGATCTCTCTCACCTAATCCAAAACTCTATTATAATAGCCCCCTAGAATAAAATCTGCTTACTCTCTTTAAAAGTACATAATAAAGAAACTTAAAGACTGAAACATAAGACAAGACACTGTAAACCTCCTAGAAGAAAACATAGGCAAAACATTTTCTGACATAAATCTTAGCAATTTCTCCTAGGGCAGTCTACCCAAGCAATAGAAATAAAAGCAAAAATCAACATTTGGGACCTAATTAAACTTATAAGCTTTCGTGCAGCAAAGGAAATCATAAGCAAAATAAAATGACCACAGAATGGGAGAAAATATTTGCAAATGATGTGACAGACAAAGATTTAATTTCCAGAATATATAAACAGCTCACACAACTTAATAACAACAACAACAAAAAAACTACCCAATCCAAAAATGGGCAGAAGACCTAAACAAACAATTCTCCAAGGAAGACATACAAATGGCCGTTAAGCACATGAAAAAATGCTCAATATTGCTAATTATCAGAGAAATGCAAATCAAAACTACCAAGAGGTATCACCTCACACCCATCAGAATGACCATCATTCAAAAGTCCACAAATGATAAATGATAACTGCTGGAGAGGCTGTGGAGAAAAGCCTACACTGCTGGTGGGAACACAGCTCAGTGCAGCCACTGTGGAAAACAGTATGGAGATTCTTCAAAAAACTAAAAATAGACTTACCATATGATCCAGCAATCCCACTCCTGGGCATATATCCAGAAGGAACTTTAGTTTGAAAATATATATGCACCCCAATGTCCATAGCAGTACTATATACAATAGCTAAGACATGGAAACAACCTAAATGTCCTTCAACAGGTAACTGGATAAAGAAGCTGTGGTATATTTATACAATGGAATACTACTCAGTCATAAAAAATAAAAGAATGCCATCTGCAGCAACATGGATGGACCTGGAGATCATCATTCTAAGTGAAGTAAGCCAGAAAGAGAAAGAAAAATACTATATTATATCATTCATATGTGGAATCTAAAAAAAAGGAAAAAGAAGACACAAATGAACTCATCTACAAAACAGAAACAGACTTGCAGACATAGACAATCTTATGGTTACTGGGGGGAGAGGGGGTGGGAAGGGATAAACTGGGAGTTTGAGATTTGCAAATATTAACTACTATATATAAAATAGATAAAAAACAAATTTCTTCTGTATAGCACAGGGAACTATATTCAATATCTTGTAGTAACCTATAACAAAAAAGACTATGAAAAGGAATATATGTATGTATATGTATGATTGAAACATGCCACACACCAAAAATTGACACATTATAAATGACTATACTTCAATTTTTAAAAAAAGGATTTAAAAAAAAAAGAAACCAATAAATGAATGGACAGATGGTTATTTCTCTAGAGAACCCTGACCAGTAACATCAAGCAGCAGAATCCCACACATTCTGTGGCAGGTGTGGAAAGCACCTAGACAGCCTGCCCCAAGACATTGAGCAGGTTCGCATCCCACTCAGAGAGTGCTGAGGTTTCAGACGTGGATGAGCAAGGCAATGGGAGCTGCAGGTGAACCCGAGAACTGGGAAAACAGGTGTTCCACGAGCAAGGTCTGGACCACTGCGTAGCTTCTAGACTCTGCCAACGGCAGAAGGCAAACGGCACTGTCTTGAGCCCACAGCATGGGTCCCAGGATGGTACGTGGGTTGCCTAAGCTCCCAGAATGAAGAAAGTACCTAGTGAGGAAGGGCGCCTGCACAGGCTTCTCGCCTCCTCCCCTCTTCTGACCTGAGAGAAACCGGCTCCTGGGTGCTGCTGGGTTAGCCACATCGTGCGTACTGGCTTCTGTTACCAATTATGCTTCCCTGTCATGGGGAAATGTTTATTTTCCCAAAGCGGGACTTGGGAGCAACCTGGAGGAGGGCACCAGCTGTGCATGAGAGGGAAGACAAGTACCCCAGGTGACCCTCCAGGCAGACAGTACCTGAAGGGGCCCAGTCCCTGCAGAGCCCACCCGGGTCAGGGCAGACGCCCAGGCTCCTGGCTGAGAGGCCTTTTGAGGGTGCACGCGAAAGAAATGGTTCAGGTGTGGGCTGTCAATCACACTCTCACTTTATGAATATGCATAAGTGCCATGGACATGCACGAGCATCCCATCAACCTTGCAACAATAACACAATTCCTTTTGCTGTTCATCAGCCTCTTAACATCAAGTGGTCTGCTGCGTTGGGGGAGGAGGTCGGGAAGGAAGGACACATCTCTCTGTTCCTCAGTCTCCCGACAGCAAGACAGGGCTAATATTTACTTACTGTAGTTAAAATCTAAAATGCCCCACACCTTTTGGGAGAAGCTGCTGCATTCCAAATACAAGCAGGACCCCACGAGTGCTGCTCCCCTCCCCCAGCTCTTTCAACAGAGATGGTGTTCAAATCGTATCTCTGTAAATGGAATTCCACTTCAGAGTTTTTCTTAAGACATTCTTTCATGACTGGCCTGTAAGGGGTCAAGAGGGCTCTTCATGCTTTGAATGGAGGACAAATGCAATAATCAAAGAGGATGTTCTGCAAACAGACACTTAAACGAACAGACAGATGCTCAAAATTTACAGAAGCCAGTCATGCCACTTCTCTCCCTTGGAACTCTGTTCCCTCGCTTCTCACCAACTGACTATTGCCTCTGCAAGTCCTGAGAACACTCTGTAACCAGAAAAGAGCTGCAGACACGTGGGCGTTTCAGGAAAAGCTGTGGAAACCAGAGGCCTTGAGTAAACAGGTGCAGGGGGAAAGAGAGCCACAGGGCGGCCTCTTGAAGCTTCCATGGTCAGGTCCTCTCATTGCAAATCCAGATGAAACTAAGGGAGGCCCTAGTCACACTTTTGGACAGCAGCTGCCCACAGTGCATGAGCCCATCTTGTCCCTGGATGGTAAGACAGCATCTTCCCGTCATGCTCTGGGTGGTACCTTCTGGGAGAAACTTCTCCATCTCCAGTCTTAACCCTCCTCACCCACAGCTCCACCCAAGACTTCCTGCACTTCAGGTGCTGCCTTCTCACCTCAGGTTTCCCCTCTGCTGTCTCTCCACCAGACACTATGAACTTAAACGAAGCAGTTTCCCCACCACACAGCCTCAAATAAATCCTTGCCAGTTGCGCTTTGTTTTCAAAGCATAAAATATGAAATCCTCAAGTGACTTTTTTTAAAATATAGTCAAATGTGTTTAACCAACACCTAGAGATTAAGCTCTCTAAGTGTTGTTGCTCCAAACTAGAAGGCAAGGTTCCGCCATTTTTAAGATTTAGCACTTTTCCAACAGAACACGACTTAGGGTGCTGAGTACACATGGAACCCACAGGACTAGATTCAGGGGAGATGCACAGAAGCAGGGAAGCGGGGAGCATCTCCCAGACAGAACAAAGTCATGTCATTTCAATCTGGGGCACATCTGGCAAAGCTCAGTCTCCAGTCCTGATGGTCCAAACCAATTAACTGCTACCAGACATGCCTCTCGTCATCTTGCCCTCAAACCCATCCAAGCTTGAGGGCCAGCATGGGGCTGGGAACCAAGGATAACACCTGCAGCTGCAAGACCAGATGTTAAGGGACTCGGTGTGAACTTTGCAGTATTTAAAAAATAAAAAATTCAAAAAACGAAAGAGAAAAGTGAAGTATGCTATTTTGGCTGGTATCCTTCAGAATGACTTTGAAAGCCTGATGGCAAAATAGAGCCTTTTGGAATTTTCTTCCCTCATGCCTCCCCCAAAGTCATTGAAGGAAGATGTCAAGGAGCAAGGAGCCCGCTGGGCTTCTGCACTCATGGAAAAGGTGGAGACCCCAGAGCCCCGTGAAGACACAGACGCCACGAGAGGCACACACGCCTTCACTCCTCTGCCGCCCATGTGCACAAAACCTGACAGAACCTGGGAAACAGCACAGAAAAAAATGAACTCAATGAAACCACCAGAACTGTTACTCCTGCCTCAGGTTTTGGTTTCTTACCTAGAGGGCCCTCTCCCATCTTAATTCTCCTGCCCTTCAAGGCTTATTCAGGGCTTGCCTCTTCTGTGAAGTCTTCCCACATTGCTCTCACCAGCAGAGACCTGGCTGAAATCCCACGCTGAACAAATAGCTGTTCCCACAGCATCCTGGGTGTGCCAATCCCTTGAGAGAGAGTGTGTGTTCAGCCTTCACATCAGCACATAATGGGCTCTTTCTTGTCATTCAAACCTATACTTAAACTTCACCTCCTCAGAGAAGCCTTCCAAGACCACCAAATTTAAAGTAGCTTCCCACATCTCCCTCCATCATTTTGGACTCAATGTCTCTGCTTTATTTTACATCCATACAGCTGTCAGTCTCTAAAGGCATCTTATTCACTTACTTACGTACTTGTTTATCGTCTGTTTTCGCCAGTGGAGGGTAAGCTCTGGGAGGGCAACAGCCTATCTGCCATGTCCACGGCTGCATCCCAGCACCCGAGACAGTGCCTGGCACTCAAGAGGCACTTAATAAATGTTTGTTGGATGTTTCCTGAACTCTGTGACATGGTTTCTAGGTTGGGTCCTGCAAGGTAACACTCCTGGCCTGATCAAAGAAAAAGCACAAACTGGGATGGGGCTTCCAAAAGGAAGTTCATGGGCAGACGGCTTCCCGTGGGTCATCTCATTAACCTTCTGGTGACTGGCTTTCCAGAAAGAGCAGACTCAAGCAAAGGACAGGCTGAGACAAACAGGGAGCATCTCAACCACAGGGCCATCCTCATCTCTAGAAGTCATCAGCCACCATCCAGCATGGGGAGAGCTCATCTTCCACATCGTGCAACAGAAATGTAACATAAGCCACAAACAAGAGCCAAACAGGTAACTATGAATTGTCTACTGGCTACATTTTAAAAAGGAAAAAAAGAAACATGTGAAAGTAATTTAAATAATACATTTTATTCAACCCAAAATATCTCAAATATTATTCCAATCAATATAAAAAATCAATTGGCTATTTTACATATTTTCTTCATACCAAATCTCCAAACTCGAATGTGTATTTTACACTTACAGAACATTCAGTTTGGACAAGACACATTTCAAGTGCTCGACAGCCACGTGCAGCTGGTGGCCATTCTGTTGAATGATGTGGATCTAGAATAACCAAGCTTTACCTGTGGTAGGTTTGAGAAAAGCACTTTGTCAAATCTGGGATGCAGTTCATTCTCGTATGTATAATCTTTTTCCATGATGCAGGTTTTCCTACATTAAGACCAAAACACAGAGTCTGCATTGATTTTTTTTTCCTTTCCCCTAAAGTTCTGCAACAAAAGCCTTTGCAGTGCCTTGAATTCACTGCCTGTACAAGTGGCAGAAGACAGCCCTCCCCTGCCAAGGAACAGAAGCAGCATTTCCCTCATGGCATTGCTGTGATCAGGCTCCTGTATTTCCTCGCTCCAGGTCCACTGAGAGACTACCACAGTTTATAAGCTGACTTTAATAGGGATCTGTTTCTAATAGTAGAATTAATGAAACCTATAAACCAGTTGCAAAGGGTGAGAGCAATTCCATTCCAAAGAGAGAAGAGGCTTATTTTGAAACCTAAGAGTGTGCAGACTCACACACCTTCATATTAACAAATCCCACCCCTGGCTGGTCTAAATCTCCTCCAACAAACTCATTTCCTAGGCTAAACACCACACAACAGGGGCTGTGAAACCAGGTGGTGTCACCAACAAGGACAGTGACAACCAGCTGAAGTGGGAACACGCCACCTGACGATACTACTCCTCATGCTCACCTCTTATAGGGAACCCAGTGCAGGAAGAGCATGAAATTCAACAGACTTTAATATGGTGAGTGTTTCCTGGGGCTGGCTGGCTCTTAGCACAAGGCTCGGGTTGGGGAAGGAGCACGTGGAGGAACAGAAGAGATGTGCATCTTCCCCTTAGAGACGGTAAGGAAGCCACACTCGGTTTTAAAAAGCAAAGGCTTCCAGCACTCAACATAAGGAACATGTTCCTCTTTTGGAAGCTGAATTGGGCAGGAGCTGGAGGGGTTGGCGGGTAACTTGATTGCAGGCCAGTGGCCCTCACACAGTGTAGGACAGCAATACCCGCCACTCGGAAGATGTGTCAGATGCAAGGGGGCGGTGAAAAGAAACACAGCAACAGTACGGGCTTCCTTCTTCCTCCTTTCCTCTGTGATGCTCTGGGGAGACAGCATTTGAATTACTCAGAGGAGCAGAAAGGTCGGCCTCCCATCGTAAAAACATAGGGGCCAGAGAGGGCTCAGACAGTGAAAAGGAGAGATAAGGAAAAGCAGTAAACCAAGCAGCTCTGTCAAGAGCAGGAGTTCACCGTTGATGGCAAGCAGGGGTCTGGGGGCTTGTCCTCTGTCGGTGTCGTTTTGAAGCATCAAGTGCTACAATGAGAAAGATCGTTTCAAATTATCTGAAAAACTGAACAAGGAGCCTTGGGGACGAGGAAAACTAGAGTTTATTACGGAAAGTTCTAACTGCCTCAGTGTTGATATTTTCTCAAATTTTGCTCTAATTTAGCCCCCACTGTACCTCATACACGCATGTGAGAACATGGCTTGTTCTGGGTGCTGCTCAGGTCCAGGGGCCTGGGGCCAGAGCCCCACCTCGACCAACTGGATCAGAACCTCAGTGCAAGGATCCTGGCTACCAGTATGTAGTTCTAACACGCAGCCAGGGTTAAAAATCCCTGCTCGAGCAGGCTGAAAGGGACAGAAGGAAGGACATCCACTCTAGGAACAGAGAAGACTCTAAGGCATCAGCCACCCGTGGGGTCACCGACACAGCACGGAGGAGGGCTCCTCTTGCTGGGATCATTCTAGCACTGATTGAATCGTGCAGAGGAGTTTCTTGGATTGCTCTTTGCTAAACCTTAAATTCCAAGAGAATTGAAAATCAAGTGCTTCATGATTTAACTATTTTTATGCGCAGGCCCCCATTTCCCTTTTTTTTTTTCTTTTAACTCAGGAGAACATCCTCTGCCTTACTCATGTCTGAGAGGTGGCCTGAGACGCTCACCTTGGGTAACAAAACCTGGGCGGTTCTGGGCTATTTCAGTGGCCTGTGGGAGCAAAGGAACAGAATATGTGGAGTAAGACTGTCCCTAGTAATGTAGGATGTGGCATAGTTTTAAGGGTCATTAGCCAGCTTGCATGTTGTTCTATGCCAGATTTCCCGAACTCCACTGGACACCAGAATTATCTGGGAGTCTGCCTTTATAATACACATTCCCAGGCCCTGCCTCCAGATTTAATAAAACAGAATTTTGGAGGATGTGGCCTAGAAATTGTATTTTTCAATATTTGCCCAGGCATTTCTGGCATAAAGTCAAATTAAGAAAACATTTGTCTGTGCTCCTCCCCTATCCACAGGTGAGGAAGGCCAGGACATTGCCCCACACAGCAGTTACCTGAAAACTCTGTCTTCCTGGTTAGAGTACCCAGAATTGCACCCAAGGCCCCAGCAGGAAATCCACATCCCTATAGAGCTGGTCGTGCAATCCCGAGCATTACAGAAGCCAGCAGAGACTCCAGCCTCACATTTGCAAAGACCTGGAGAATCATTTCTGGCCAAATCTAATGAAATGTTTGTTATACAAGACAGAGGAGGCAGTAGATGGGGAGGTAAGTGGGCCTCTGAACAGCAGGGAAAGCGCCCTAGAGCCTTAAAGATCAAACAAGACCTGCACTCACGGAGAGGAGAGGGCATCGCCAGCAAGGTTGGGGGGCATGGCAAAGGCCGGGGACAGGAAGGTGCACCCTGGGAGCTAACCTGCCTGAAGGAGAGGATGCTCTGGAGGCCGGAGGGCTCCCAGTGAGGAGGGCAGAGGGTAGAGGGAGGACCTTGTACTCAGGGCCACTGGTGCTCTTCTGAACACTGGGTCCCACCTCCAGAACCCCAGGAGCGTCCTGGGAAAAGGCAGGTCCCCACAGAGTGCAGGCAGGTGGCAAGTCAACACAGTCCAGATGACCTGCTTAGGATGCAAATTGTCACAACTCTGCTGATTCAGATCCTACCAAGGTTGGCCAAGGCTCTGTGTGCTCATCATAACCCCTCCCTCCCCCAGAAATAAAAAGCCCAGAGAAAGCATTCACAGAGACTGACCTGGCACTCCACGTGGGCCTGAGGGATGGCCCTGCATTCCCTCCCAGGCCCTATGACTCTCAGATAACTCCCAGGGTGGAGCCAGCACCACCCTCCCCACTGGAGAATCTAAGTAAGAAGTGCTGGGAAGTTCGGTCACCCAGCAGCAGATGAAATTTTCCAGCTCTCCAAACCCTAGGAGTGTCATTCTGAGGGGAAGATAATATTGTAGGCTAGTGTGAGGTCATTGGCTAATTAGGTAAAATGAATGACTAAGTAGATTTTAAAAGCCACGCCACCAGTGATGCCTCACACTGGGGCACTGACCCAACCTCACTTATCGGAGCCCTGGAGACTTGCAGAAAAGGCCATTGTACTTATGGTGGTCTCCTATCGGGCCAGCCCCAGGGAGGGCCCCACTTTGGTGCTTAACTGAAGCTCTGGGCTAAGCTGGGAGAGGATATTAGGCAGCTCCAGCCACTCCCAACCACACAGCCTCCAGGCCCCGCACAGCTCCCTGCTGCCCACAGATACCCCGGCCCAAGCCCACCACTCACATGCCCTTCCCAGTGGCCTCCCCAGCACTCCCTGGGCCAACTGAGAAAGCAACAAACACTTCTAGAAACATCTCCTCATGCCATGCTTGCTGTCCATTACCACACTACATGAAGTTCTCACTTCTGTTATTCAAGAAGTGTGTCTCATTAAATCCTCCCAATAAACCCAGGAAGCTGAGTCTACTATTGTCCCATTTTACAGGGGTACACGTGGTGGCTCAGGTCACACAGCAGGGAAGGGGTAGAGCCAAGATGTGTGAGCCTTGCCTTGTGTGATTCTGAGGCCATGCTCCTGTTATGATTAACAGGAGTTCCACTGCCTCGATCAGAGTCAAGTCAGGGACACAGAAATCACGCAAGGTCCTCCACACAGAGGAGACTGAACACGGCGAATTGCATACACACGTACCGGAACAGCGTGAAGGAGCAGGTGAGGTGACCCAGAGATTAGGAAACGCAAGGAGCTGATACCTCTCCCGGGGCTGGAGACACAAAGGGAGAAGATGAGGTTACCCCAGCTGGAGGTGGAGAGGAGGGGCTTTGGCCCCAGGAGCTGGGAGCATGGAGGAAGGGCCGCTGCAGGGGCTGCCCACCTCGGAGACCCCACTGGAAGGAGAAGGAAGAGAGGGAGAGAGCAAGGAAGAACCAAGGCCCCCCCTTCCACTGCCTGCCCATCTTCAGGCTTCCTATGGGCAGGACCCACCAGGAGGTCACTGGTAAGGAAGCCTGGGAGGCGCAGTCTGTGGACTCACCGGTCCAGAGACACAGACGGTTGGGTGAGGCTGACAGACAGCAAGTGAGGACTTGGTGTGGTTTCTATGGTGCCTGGCACAGGGCTATGTGCTTTCCAGAACTTGTGCCCCATAATCCTCCCCAAAACCCTGCACACTAGTATCAGTATTGTTTCTATTTTAGAAACAATGAAACTGAAGCTCAGGATAACATGCAACATCCAGCAGAATTCGGATTCAACCCCACGCCTGCTTGGCTTTTAACTGGAGAGCACACAGGGAATGGGCGCAGGGGTGGACATAGCAACCTTGTCCTGGGGACCTGAGACCCAAGGATCTCATGGCATGTGGCCAACCTGAGTGAGTTATCGTCCCCATGGTGCAGGCTGGTCACTCCTTCAGGGACCGTAAGCACGGGGCTGACTTCTACGTCACCATCACACACTTCAGCTCCCACCGGGCACTTCTGACAGCAGCAGCAAGAGCCACGATGGGCAGTGGAACTAACATCATTTACTCAGCCAGGAGCCATGAACCGAACCCCCCGGGAAGGCCAGACAGCACTATTGGCCCAGGCAGAGCCCGGTCAGGGCCAATCTCTGAAGGCTTGGGTCTCACCATTTTGGGTCCCTGCCAATTTCATTCACCCTCTGACCCCAAACTCCACTAGCCCCCTGCCACCACCTCCTTCCTGGATCCAGCAACTGGAGAGGGGAGCTGGCTTTGCCACTAGGGAATGGAACAAGGCTAATTCCTCTGAAACCCCCATTAACTTTACTACTTCTCTGTAAGTGCTTCATTGTAAATAATGATTCCACACCACGGAAGCACACTGCTGGAATCTCCCAGCGGACATAAAATTAAATTCATCTCCCACGGCCTACTCAGGCAGCATACTGTGATAGCTGTATCATCTTCCAAGCCTCAGACGGCTGCAAAGTTCTTCCACCAAGTCCAGGGGAGGCCCTGGTGTCATCTGCCCTAAAGAACAGGTCCATGCTGTTTCTCCCACCCCACACCAAATCCCCTCCCTCTCCTTTTCTAGAAGGAGGAATTAGACTTCAGTTGTGAGCACAAAAAGAACTCCACTCTTCTGAGAAGAGATTTGGCTTGAAATCCCCCACCCAGCCCCTGAGCCCTTCTCTCCCAACAAATTCTAAGAAAGGATGTTTCTGAAGACAAAATAGGTGCACACAATTTCCAGGAAGATCAACAGGATTTCACGAACCATGCGAATTTGCCCAGCCCTTCACCCCGATGCCCACCCCACACACAGCTTTCCAATCTTTTGTCAATGCTCCAGGCCCTGCCTGCTGCTTCCCTGTCTCCTGCATACAGTGAACACCTCCCTCCAGCCCTGAGGACAGACACCATAGGGTTCAGCTAAAATAAGAACCACCTAGAACAAGAGACTAAAATCAGCTTCACTTAGAAAATAAACAAGCACACACTCCATCTCCTACCAGCTAGGTGGGAGCAGGAACAGCTGGCGGATGCAGGGCCCTGGGGAGAAAAACTTCCCTCCTGACAGTTCTTAGACAACAGGTTCCAGTGACATCAGAGCCCCAGGTCTCCACTCTGCTCGGCAGCTGAGAAGCACCAGGGTCACCACTGAGCCCGCAGGACCCTTGTGTTTGGCCTCCTGGACCACAGGCAAGGCTTCTCAGCCTCTCTACAGAACAAAGTGCAGCCTGGGGGGCTCTGGATCTGCAGGCTCTAATTTACATGTCTCTCTGTGTCTACGCATGCTTTACTTGCTAAACTCATGGAAGCACTGGGGTTGCAGGCAGGTTTAGGTGACCTGACACATTCACAGCCCATCCAGAGATCAAGATGAAACCCGGCTGCACACACACGTTGTTCTGGATGAGCCCTCCTGTCTTCCAACTTCAAATTTCCAACTCTGATGTTTAAAAAAAAGAAAGAAAAAGGCTGTTTTTCAGAAATACATAAAGAATAAATAAAGCCTTGAATAGGAAGACTACTCAGACTGGGGGACCCAATGCAAAACTCCTGCGGCCGATGCCTTCTTATTAATTAACTAACAGTGTGCCTGCCATGCTTCCTGCCCTTGGAGACATGACTGCACTGAGTCCTCGCAGCAGTTCAAGCGGGTATTAGCTTCAGCTCCATTTCCAGATGAGGGAGTGCCGACTCAGGCACGTGACTTGCTCAAGGTCACTCAACTAGAGTAAGCGGCAGAGGTAAGACTTGAACTCTGATCTTCTCACTCCGGATCCTCTTCCCAGCTCAGCACAGCTCCTGCCCTGTGGCGCCCCAGTGCCAGCAGTCCTGGAGGGGTCACTGCTTTGCTGAGGCCTTGTCTCCCACGGGGTCACTTCCCAGCGAGCACCTCATCCCCGGAGTCCTTCCCCACAGAGCCAGCGCAGCATGGCGGGCAGGCTGGGAGGGTTCAGCTGTCACACCGCATTTCTCTCCACTTATTTCTGCTTCCCTCATGACCTCGGTTTCACCAAGATGTTCCTTTAAATTAGATCCCAGAAGGAACTTCAAGGCCAATTCCTCCATGTGTGACGTTTATGGGACTTGTCACTGTTTATGCTATTTATAGTGCCATCAGATGCCCGGGAACGCTCCTCCTGGTTACCACGGTGGTTTTCTTCCCCTCGGGCAGGAAGCACACTCAAAAACAAAGGCTTGTCTGGCACAGGCCTTACTTCTTCATCCCCTACCCCACTCCATGTCCATTTTTCCCCTGTGAAACATTTAAATGGTCCTTCAGTTTGACCACTCCTAGTGCCTGTGATTCATACATTACATCATCTGTTGGCCCATGTACAACAGCAAGGAAACAGTTACTTTACAGGGAGAGCAGAGGTCCCCAAATCTACAACATTCCACCAAACCCAAAACCACATGCAGCTTGAACTTAATCTTAAGTGCTAACGTTCAGACTTTGTGAGTTACTTCTTTTCTAGGCAACCGAAAAGCAGTCTACCAACCCACTAGCAATATTTGTGGCTGGCCCTGAGCTGAGGGGTGAAGGAAGGAACCAAGACATATAATATCTCATTCTTTCTCTGGGGGCTTCTATAATTGTTGGAGGGGAAAAAATCATGTTAAACTATTGCAAAACAATGCCATGTATGTTTATATAATTAAGGGGCTATTTTCAGAAAAGGGAAGGAATTGACAGAAGTTTAAGATTTGCAAGCAAGTTATAAGAGCAGCTACTATTTTATTCGAAAACTATGTCTTCTGAAAACTTATTATAATGCTTCCCTCTAAACATTGAATACAAACTATGTTATAGGCTGTTGTCAAACTTTGGAGAATTCATGAGGAGGTTAGGAAAGAAAGTGAATGTTAAATAGAAGAAACACTGATTAAAGAGAAAAGGCCTTCTCTTCAGAGTAAAGAGCTTTCTTCTGATTAGTGGCAGAATTTCTTGAAGGATGCATGATGATGTCATGCCTCCCACATCTCTTTTTCCTCTGGTTCTTGCAAAGGCTGAGCTAAAAACAGATCCTCCCTAGGACCTGGGGACATCAAGGGAAGAATCAGAGAGTGGGCAAGATGAGCAACAACTAGCAGAATGAGAAGTCCACATCCAAAGGCTATAACAAATGGAAACCATGCAGCAATCACAATGCCCTGAGTTTCCACACGTGGTTGCACCACTCAAGCCAGGCTCTGCACAAACCAAGAAAGTCATGGCAGAACTGTCTGCAAAAATGTACTCTCCCTCTCCCACAGTGCAGCATCGTCCTGGGAGGTGGGGACAACAAGGGAATCCACTTGCCCTTCTTGCCTCTAGGACGGATCTCACGACTGACTCTCACTAACAGAATGAGAAACTACGGGTGTCACTTTCTGACAGGTAAGAAGCAGGTGTGCATCCTCCACCCTCTCTTCCTCCTTCCAGCTCGACACCAAAAGTCACATGGCCCTCGGAAACAGAGAAGTCAAAAGGAGCAGAGCCTGGGACCCTGAATCACTGGGTAGGGCAAAGCTGTCTGCTGACCAGGTACATCAATAACAACTAAGCTGTCACTGTATGAAGCCAGTGACACTTGGGGGCTACCTTTTACAGCAGCTAGGGTTGCCACAACAAATGCTAGATCCAGGTGAGTTAT
Organism: Vicugna pacos; assembly: GCF_048564905.1. NCBI lineage: Eukaryota > Metazoa > Chordata > Mammalia > Artiodactyla > Camelidae > Vicugna > Vicugna pacos. The sequence continues at coordinate 27,682,347 of NC_132989.1, read as the reverse complement.
TCTCCCCAGACTCAGCCAGCAGTTGGTACAATTTTTTTTTCAACAAAAAACACATTTTACATTTTAAAATGGAGTTACTATTTGTAAGCAAATCACTCTGGTGAACGTAAGCAGAAAAGAAAGTATGAAAGAACAATGAGTAGACCATGATGATCAATGGAGGTGGAAAGAGGTGAACAATTAAAGGGGAACTGGATATTCACAGGCTGCCAGCTCAGTGTCCATGGATGACCTGCTGCTATAAAGTAAAAAGCCCAGTTTTGTAATGAAGGATTCAGGCTGTCACCAATAGAACCTGCTGATCAAACTGGTAGCCCTGCAAGTCGGGGCACAGATGCTGGGAGCCCCCAGTGCAATGCAGAGTGAAGCACACAGCATTACCACCAAAGATTCTTGCCAAAACAGTTTAAACTGAATCTGCTCAAATCTCTACATCAATTTCTTATTTGCAGTAAATGCCAGGGATAGAAGAACAAAAAGAGACCCCATTGCCAGGAAGTAGTCATTTGGATTTAGAGTGTGAGACTCTCTCCAGGACAACAGAGCTGATGTCTTCAGCAAAGCAAGTCATGGATGATTTTACAGTAACAGAGACTTCTGAGACAGAAAAGCTACATGCAAAGTGTGGATCTTGACTTAACCACAACTATAAAAAGGCATTTTTGAAACAATCAGGGAAATATAGACTGCACAGTAAACGATGTTAATGAATTACTGTTAACTGTATGAGGTAAGGTGCAAATCGCAAGGCTGTATAAGAAATTGTCTTCATAAACAGCCCACAGAGTCACCAGGAGGGCCAGAGAACCAGTCTTGGGGGTACACTACTGGGAATACATCTCCACCTCTCCTCCAGAGCTGGTCCAGAGAAGCCACCCCCAATGCCCCCGTGACAGGTGCAGACACCTCAGCTGAAGCTGCCACCAACACCTGAAAGGAGACACCACCGTAAGGACCACTGCCTGCCGTCACAGTGGCCATGCTCGCCAGACTGGAGTCCAGATGGTCCCTTCCTGCACCCTGTTTTCAAGAGAAGCTAGAAAGTGAGTAGCTGGCATTTTTAATTATATCAGTAAGAGAGACAGTCTGCCTCAAAAGGAGGAAATTCCTTAAGAATAAGAAGGTTCAGATACTGGAAAAACAAAAAGAATGGCAATGACCGTGACACGAATATGTCTGAATCATGAGTGACGACATCCTGTGCTCTTACCTGCGCTCCAGTTCTTGGCACTAATGGAAAGGACCCCTCCTGATGCAGAACCCAGGCTCTGGGTCTGGGAACCACCACTCACCTACTGGGAGGTACTCAGATGAGAAGTACAGAGCCAGGGGAAATGAAGAGCCTCTGGCACGTAGCCTCATAGTGGAGACTTAGAAACTCCAACTCACCAGGAGAAGTTCCCTGAAGTGAGCCATCAAGGACAGCAAAGACTTGAGCTGAACTTAGCCAGAGGGCAAGAATGAATTTGGAAAGTAGAGAACGAGGGCAGGACACAGCTCAGGTGGCCCACGTCCTGGTTTCCTGGGACCATCCATCTCACACCCATTGTCTCTCCAAAGTTATTAATAGTGTCCCCTTTCGTTATCAAAACCATTCTAGTTTGAACGATAGACCACATGGGCCAGCCTAGCAGGAATGGGGGCAAAAGTTTTAGAGGCAGAAATTAGCAGAGGGGTGGGCGGCAGGGAAGGGCACTATGAAAAGCCAGCCCAAATGGAGAGTGGAGCACATTTGGGGAAAGGAAACAGGGTGCTGTGGAGGAAGATGATGACTGGGTCAAGCTGGACCTGGAAGCCAGGGGTAGGAGTTCCCACTTCCTCCTATGGGCAGTGGGGAGTCACTGAGAATTCTTGAGCAGGGTAATTAGAGACATGCTCAGAAAGGATGGGGAGGGAGAGACTGGAAGCAAGGAGAGCAGCCAGAAATCCAGGTGCCAGGAGCACGGTGGTTCAGGAATGAGGATCACAAACAGCAGGTGTAACAGATGCCACATGTCTTACAGAAGGGGGCTGCATATCTGACGGGCTACAGTGGGAGGGAAGTGTGGGGAAAGTGGCCGTGGGGTCACACTCATGCACGTTTCTAAATCACATCTGCTGCCCTCCTTGAGTGACAGAGACGCCCCTTCCTCCAAGACTCTGTGTTAACCTAAGGAAAGAGAAAAGCTGATGTGACAAAACACTAAGAATTATGTCTTTGATGTATGAACATGCCTCGTCCCTTTGGACCCTGATACACAAGAGTTCACTCCACACCCACCGATGTGTCTGAGGTGCATGGCTTCAATAACAAGAGGTCTCTGAAGGCAGATTTCCTCTTACAGTCGAGGGGCTGTTTCCATTTTAGGGGCTTCGAAATGCTTCCAATTGTTAATTTAGCCTTTTGAGACCTCAATTTATATGTGGCATTGACCAGTGTCTGCAAACAATGTGAGCCGAGGAAGGAAGAGGTCCTGAGGAAATTAATGTAATAAGTTCAGCTCATTACAAGCAGAGCTTGTTCTTAGAGCCCAGCAACTTCATTCATTTCTTCAAAACCGATCTAAAATCCAATTAAAATCGGAGGCCACACACAGCAGTGTTGTTTATTTCCTCATTACTGAGAGATGAGAGCGGACTTCAAAATGGCAGAAACCAAAGGAGGAGAGTAGAGCCCGGTGAATTAACACTGAGTCCAGCGTGAAGCAGGACAACTGTGGACACTGACACTCCAGGCACCATCATGGAAATGCACAGGTGCAGTCTGGGGAAGGCATTTCAAAAAGAATATGGATCCCATCTTGAGGAAATAGCTTTATATTCCTTCAGCAGACATCAAGCACCCTTTCTTGGAACCCACAAATTTTAACTCCACCCAAAAAGAAGCCAAAAAGAATTAAAGAAGCAGAGAATGAAGGAGAGGGTTATAGCTCAGTAGTAGAGTGTGTGCTCAGCATGCACGAGGTCCTGGGTTCAATCCCTAGTATCTCCATTTAAAATAAAAAACAAAACTTTTTTTAAGAAGCAGAGAATTAACCTTCCAGAGAAAGGCCAAAGGTCTGCAGATATGTGGGAAGGAAATGTTAGTCCCTCATTCGTTTATCCTCCTGACAATATCCATTGAGAGTTTACTCGGGCTACAGCAGTGAACAGACAGCATCTCTGCCGTGGAGGTTACATTTGCAGGCACAGGCATGAAAACAGAGCAGAAACAGCAGACATAATAAGTAGGGAGAGTGTATGGTATGTTAGAAGGTGATTAAGTGCCTTGGCATTCAAGAGACAAATATGAGGCAAATTTTCAATCAAGAAGCCAAGAGTTTCTCCAGGGTCAAAGAACAACGAGTAAGGACAAGTAGAAAGCAGAGCCAGATGTGGTCACCACCAGGTGCCTGGGCACCCATATTCCCCATCAGTTCCTTCCAAAATCAGCTTCACCTCTCAGGAGACAAGTCAGATGGAAAACATCAGAAGAGAGTGTCCCAAGGCAGCCCTGCTGGTCTACTGAGCTACAATCACATTCCATAGGACAGGGTCCTCCCTCCCCTGGCTCCCATCCCCTCCCCGCCCCTCCCCTCCCCTCCTCTTTCCTCTTCTCTCCTCTTGAGGGCCTGAATCAGGCCTCCCCAGACAGGAATGGTGAGGCCTTAGCCTGACATTAAGTCTTAGGGGACTAGTCATACAGTGGGGAGATTTTATTGGAGGCCAAGTCCTCAGGAAATCAGAGATCCAACTCCCAGCAGGGCTGAGAACAACTCCCAGAGAGGCAGTGTGGTGTCAGAGACAAAACATCCCTTCTGCCTCCCTCCCCACTCCTCCACCAACCCAGAAACCAGGAGAATTCTGCTTGGCCATGAGCCCAGTGGACACTGGGCCTCTCTGAGTCTTGGGTACCTCTGCTATAACATCAGCAGGTCAGTCCTACCATGGGGTAGTTTTCTGACCAAGGTCGGCACACCCTGGGATTGGGGTGAGAGAAGTCCTTGGGCTCCCTCAGAGGCCAGCCTGCCCCGGGGAGGGGGTCAGCTAGGAAGGGCCCCAGGTCCCCCACTGCAGATCAGCCCCCATACTTCTTTTTTCGGCCTTATGTCTTGAATTTCCTCAAAAAGTTTTGTTTTTTTAAAGGGTGTTGCTGCTATACAGATATTTGAAAGTTACCTCTAGGGTTTGACAGTGAATACCCAAACATTTCACCACCATTAAACAAGAGGTGATTATTATTCAGATACAAAACAGAAGTAAAAAGACTGAGGGCACAGAAGGCTTGTGCCTTTCTATGACATGCTGGAAGTGTCTTGCCTGCGTGCCAGCTCCTCACCAGGATGCTCATTGCCAAAAGAGCCAAGCTTTTCCTGCCCTGGAGGCAGGCGAGGGGCGGATCCAGGAGCCTGCTGGGAAGAAACCGCTACCCTCCTGCTGGATCGCTGAGTCCTTCACCTGTCAAGATTGCTGAATGATACCTCTGCCCAGGACGCCCACCAAAGACAAGCCCCCAACTCCACAGACCAACAAGTTAAGAACATCCTGGCTCCCTTCAAGGGCGGCTGAGTGTCTGAGAACAAAGGGAGCATCCAGGCACCAGTCAGCCCTTTCCTGTCTGCCCTGGAATCTCTCATCACAACCACAGGGCAAGAGTCTGGAGTGGCAGAGATGGAGGAATTTGGGGGGCTAGTCCCATATCCCCATTTGGCAGAGACCCTGAGGTACGCAGGGCTGTAGAACCAGTCAAACCAGTCCTCAGGTTTCGCGACTTCCCAGCTCTTGTGTCACGTTAAAGGACACACACCCTAGAAGCCACTAGCTTGCTCCTTTTTCAGGGTTACATATAGAAGAAATAAGCCCAGACCCTCCTTTGCTCAAAATGTCCCAAGGCTGAGATGAAAGTCTTTCAGGTGGCACCACACTTTGGTCTCAAATCAGGAACTCATTTCAAAGTGCTTTTCAAGGTGGTTCTTGCATAAATTCCCCCAAGCACAAAGTGGGTCCTCACTGCAATTCTTCTACCACCCCAGCCACTTACCGCCGCACTGACCTTTGCTTCTAGGTTAATTATGAATAGTTTTGTCTATTGGAGAAATTGAACTGAATTAGCCTAGTTTTCATCTCTCATCAATAATTCAAATGACCATTTCCCACAAATGAAAATCCTGTCCAGGATGGGTGGAGGAGACCCCTACTCCGAGTGAGTGAGTTTTCATCAGGAGAGGGAAGGGGCACAGCTCTGGCCAGCAGGCCCACAGCCTCCCTCATTGGCCCCATGCTTCACTTCCCTCAGTCTGAGCTGGACCAGTGCCAGGGAGCACGGAGAATGTCCCAGGCCGGTCCGGCCCTGTCTGACAGCCTATTAGCCCCAGCTGCCGGAGACATCTGCCTGCTCTGATTACCGTCAGAGCGGAGGAGAAGCGATGGCCCCCAGTGTCCCGCTGTCTCCCCCTGCACTGAACTGTCATCAAGTGATTGTGCTTCCACTTCAAAGCACTCACAACCCATGCCTGGCTGCTATTTATAACTTTCCTGTGAGGTTACCTGCCGGTGAGGCTGGAGAGGGAGCGGGCCACTTCAGGGCTGAAGGCCCCAAACAGCACCAACTTTCCTGCCACTGCCTCCAGGCAAAAAACAGGCAACCTCGGAGCTAAGCAAAATCCACTCATAAAAATGTATGGGCAACATCAGGTCAGCTTTCGTTGGGTCCCAGGGCTGGGGACTCTGGGGCACACGAGAAGGACACCAAAACTATGGCAGCTTGTGATGCCACAGATGTCACGGGAGGCCTGGAGGGGTGGAGGAGGTGTTGCCACATGTCTCCTTGCCCAGGCTGCGCCCCAACAGGGCCACCGTGATGTCCAAAAGGGGGCTCAAAATCCCCAGCGCTGACGGGCTGGGCCACCCTGTGTTATCTTCCTGCAGCTGCTATAACAAATTACTGCAAAACAAGTGGGTTTTAACAACAGAAACTTATTCTCTCACATTTCTGGAGCCCAGAAGTCTAAAACCCTGCAGAGCCATACACCCTCCCAGGGCTCAAATGGAGAGTCCCTTCCTTGCCTCTTTCAGCTCCTGGTGGCTCAGGTACCGTGACTTGTGGCCACATCATCCTGCTCTCTATCTCTGAGGTCTGATTGCCTCTTCTCCTCCTGTCTGTGTCTTCTCCTCTCTGCCTGCCTCAAATCTCCTTCTGTCTTTCTCTTATAAGGACACTTGTCATTGGGTTTAGGGCCCATCGGGTAATACAAGATGGTCCCCCCATCTCAAAATGCTTAACCTAATTACAGCTGCCAAGACCCTTTTTCCAGAAAGGGTCACATCTACAGGTTTCAAGGACATTGACATATCTTTGGTGAGCGGGGCGTGGGGGTCACTCATTCAACCCTTTACACACCTCACCTACGGAAAAAGAGCAAGAGCAAGTCTTTCAGGTCAGGAAGCTCTGGGTTTGAATCCCATTTCGGCCATTCATACTTTAATAACTACAATTCACTCCTTTCTTAGGATGTGACCAACACTCAGTTTGATTCCAATAAGGGGCCCAGCAGGGCAGTGATGTGAGAACAAGTCTTGCCGTCCTCCTCTCTCACATGGACGCCCCCCACCCACCTACCGCCCACTCAGCGGTAGCCCCACCCCAGGCCCAGATGGGAGCAAGGACTTCCTGTGTCCTGCAGGACAGCCTGAGTTGGGCCATGTGCTTCCCCGCTGCAGGAACTCAGCCCCTCTGTCACCTCTCAGGACACCGCGTCTTCCTGGGTTCTGGAACCTGGCTGCCCTCCCACTTGTTTCTGCCTCAGCGCCCCCAGCAACACCAGAAGGCCTCCATCCAGCCTTTGTTTGCCTTTAATTACTGAGCTAACTAACGAGCCCCCCAGCGCCGCGCTGTGCAGACACACCTGGCTGCCTCTGACAGGTAATGAATCCTCAGCCATGTTCAAGGGCAGGCCTTCCTGACAGCAGGGGGGCAATCGACTGAACACAGTCTGGGTGAGCTGAGAGGTCAAAGAATATTGAATGAGGAGTGTGACCCCCCACCCCACAGGGCCCCTGCCTCCCTCCCACATCCCCTGGACTCAGCGAATATTGACGCAGACTTAGCCTCGAAACTTGGTGTTTCTGACAAGGAGGATTGATTTCTCTGGGGAAATGGAAAGTGGACATTGAACAAATGCTCTCTTATAAATCGGCACCAAGGCAGAGATCCTTTAACGTCACCTGTGAGAGACTGAGAGAAGAAAAGTCAAGTTTTTCCTAAGGCCAGGGAGAAGACCTATGCTTGTAAGACTCTAGTATTATTTTCCTCCACAAGCTCAAAGGCCTGCAAAGCCATGGCTTTCTTCCACCCCACCCCACCCCAAATTCTGCACCCTGCATGCAAGCCTGGCCACACACCTTCTGGAGCCATCCTCAGACAGATGAAGGTCATGTTCAATGATTCAGGGAGAGGCAAAAGGCGAAGCAAGAGACACAGGCACAAGTGAGGGTCCTGCGGGGCTCCAGGATCAGGACTTGCCTCAAGGCCAGAGAGGCCAGCCACACAAGGGCACTTTGTGCCCATCCTGGCACCCAGGCAGGGAATAGCCACCAAGAGGCTCAGAACAGCTTGGAATTTCCTGGGTGACAGAGCCATCGCCACTGAGGGATACCAGAGGGGACTCAGCCTCAATTCCTTCCCATGAGGAGCGGTGCAGAGCTTTGGGTGTTGGTGACACGTGGGCCACTTTCAGTCACCCTGCTAGGTGATAAGGTGGAGCAGATTCCCAAGGGGATGGTGGTAGCCAGGAAAAAGGAAGCCTTTGCATGAGCTGACAGGTTAGCCAGCTTCCTAGAGAACCAAAGACACCATGGCTGTGAGGAGAAAAGACAAGTACACTTTTGATCCCTTTCTTGTAAAAATTGTAAGTGCACATGTATAGGTATAGAAATACACACACACATAAACCCTGGAAGAGTCTCTAGAAGGCCACACACACTAACATGTTAACCATGTTTTATCCTCAGTGGCAGGATTTGGGATTTGTTTTTCATTGTGCTTTGTCTCTATTTTCCAAATCTTCTACAATGCATACCATATTACTTTTCTAATGTGGAGAAAGTGCTATTTTTTTTAAACTGCACAAATGTAGAATTGGCAATCTTAACAATTTTTACATCCCTGCATCCACTCTGCAAGAACTATTTCTAACACTGTGCCTAATTAGATTACAGCGAAAACCGAACCACGCCCTCAGCAGATTGTGTATGGGGTACCCCAGGCACCAGGGAGATGCTGGGTCCTCAGTTCTTCTCCCTTGCAAATACTGGAGCCCCTACACTGCTGTTTATCCCATTTAAGAATAACCAAAAGATTCAAACAGATTTCATAAATCATTTAGTCTTTACAGCTTTCTCCTCAAGGACACGCACAGGTTTCCAGCAAAGATGACGCAGAATAACAAGACAGATGTAGTAACTAATACAAAGTGCTTGGTCCACCAAACAAAGAGATGTTGATGCTGTAACTCAATTTATGTTGGCATAATAGGACCTGAGAGGGCTAAGAGGAGCTATATACAATCGACAGGCAGCCCTGAGGACAAAGGAACCCAGGAGAGCTTCCTGCCACCCACCTATCCCTGAAACAGCTCACTTGGGACATCAGAAGGACATTCTCCGTCAGGTGAGATTCAGGGGAGTTTTTCACTTTCCTCCAAGAAAAGACTCTGAAACAGCCCAAAGACCAAATCCAACCATCCTCTCTTCCATGGGTCCTCCTCACCCATCCATCCATTCATTCAGCACCTACTGTGTGTCAAACACCTACTGTGTGCTCCAAGGTGAGTATGGAATCTGACAGTCACCAGCCCTCAGGAGTTCTCCAGCTGATGGATACTTTCCTGGTGTTGTCAAGGGATGCTGAAAAAGGGTAAACATTCCTGCTATCCCTGCAGACCCCAGAGTGACAAAACAGAGCCCAATCTGCCAGCTCCTGCAGGTGCCCGCCTGGGGACTGATGGGAGAACCTCATGCCTAGTCGTCATATGAAGTCTGGTCTCCTCTCAGAGGCCGTTCCAGAGCTTCATGGCCAGCCCTGAGGAAGAAGGCCTTCCCGAGGACCCCGTCTGGTCTGTGCCAGGATGGCCTGTCATCTCTCCTCCACCCTCACAGCCAGGATCCCTCTGTGCTCACCTTCATGGTGAGAAGACCCTCAGTGTCTGGGGTTCCAGTGACCCGCCCTCCTTCAAGGCTCCTTGTGAGGCCTTGGACAAGACATTTCCTTCTCTGAGGGCCAGAGTGCCACTGGTGATAGTCAGGATTGGCCTGGATAGAGACTAAAGGTCGGTCTAGCTCTGCCCTCAGAGATTCTCAGAGGAACTCCCTAAGTGACCCCCAAAAAGCTGGCTCTAGTGACAAAATTAACAAGCATCTGCCCACTTCTTCGGGACAAATGGGCCAATGCGACTATTACAGCCCCAACCAAGCAGCCAGTAGTCCTCCTTCTGTCCTCGGGCTCGTGTGCCCAAGTCGAGGCCAGAGGTTCAGGGGTGATAAGCTCATCCCCAGCTGAGCAGGCTTCTTGGCCGTGAACCAGGAGGCTGTGCCAGAGTCGGTGTGAGACGAGCTGCCGCAGGGCACTCTGCCTATCCCCAGTCCCCAGTGCCCACCTAATACAGGTAGAAGCTGCTCCCAGAAGCAGGCCAGGGATCCATGCCACCACATGGAGGAAATGAGGGGCCACCCCTGCCCACCAAATGGCCAGGGCTCACCACACTCACACTCTCCCTCCACCCCCACCCAGCCTCGCCCGGAACAAGGAGGGGAGCACCGAAGCACAGGCCTACCATGCGATTCTCATAGGCACACAGGGAGGCCAAAGGAGTAGAAAGTCATCCCTATTTCCCAAAGGGGAAACTGAGGCTCAGCCATAGCAGGCGTGCAAGGGGCAGAGCTGGCACCTAACCCCAGCCCCAGAGCTCCCTCCTCCGTGCCGCTCTGCTGCTTCCACAGGAGTCTTCCTCACTTGGCAGGACTCTGGTGGGATGGCCTGAACCACCCTGTGCCCAGCAATGGAGCTGCAACAGCGATTCTCCTCTCTTCCCCCACCCATCCATTCCAAAGCTGGGCCTGGGCACTGGGAGAGATGTGCTATTCCCCACTCTGCACCCACTACATGTGACCATGGCAAAGTAGATCACCTCCCCAAGCCCCCGGTTCCCATCTGTAAAGTGACCAGCTAGACTAAAAGCCATCTGAGGACTCCCCACCTCTACCCCCTATACTCCAGGGGCACCCAAGAGGTGTAAGTCTTGCGGAATGCTGAAAGTGACAGAGCTGAGGTGTTCAGAGGGTGGAGATTCAAGCCTATTTCTTCCCCAATGCTGGAAGAGATACTGAAATGGGAAACACGGTACCCATTTCAAAGACCCCACACTCTTGTTGGAAGACGAGACAGCCCATGAGCCAAGGCCATCTACAATAGAGGATGGAATAATTGAACCCCCCAGTAAGTGCTCTGAGTGCTTCCTGGAGGAGGTAGCCAGAAGACTGGAGGGGTATATCCAGATGCACCATGGGCGGGCACCTCACGTAGGGGAACAACATCTGCAGAGGCCTGGAGACAGCAAAGAGCACGGTGGGCCCAGGGCCACTGGGATCTGTGCACAGAAACCTGCCCTGTGCTACTAGCTCAAGTAAGGACAAAGGCCTTGCATACTGAGGTTACCAAATTCCTTTTAATGACTCTTAAGTGCTTCTTTACAACTTTCTATAAATCCACCAGCTCATCCCCGTCCCAGAACTCCACACACAATCTCATTAGGAAGCAGTAAGTGGTGGGAAATATTGATACTTCTGGCTAAGCGCATTATTAATAACATTACCATTCATATCACCTCGTAAACCACCCTTATAGGACATTTAGCATGGCTAAGTCCAAATGAAGATAATACTATTGCTAATTATATCTCTATAAACGTATTTTATGGCAGAGAACAAGAGCTCTCATATCCTCTGATTACTCAGTTGCCAGAACCATAAGGAAGTAGGCAAGACTTCATGAAGACGTGCCCTCTGGGGATGATTCATTATGAATAACTGTGGTTAGCAAAAGCACAAGAGCTTTCGGATTTTTAAAAGAAAGGGAGTGTAACTTGTAAAAGGGAAGTCAGGGAGGAAACAGCTCAGGTAGCCAGAATAAGCAAGGCCGACTCTGTGGGCTCAGTTGCTCTGGAACTGCTGGTTGGGATGCCCAAGCTTGCTCTCTCGAGCCTGTGTGTCCACAGGACTGACAGTGGTCTGGGCAGGGCCTGCCCGAAGCTCATTGGTGGTGTCCATACACTGGTGTCAGTGACCCGGAGCTCACGAAGGAAAGCTGAGCGTGTGTCTATGTCTCGTGAGGGGCGTCTAAATCCAGCAGCCCTAAGATAACATTTGGAAATTATTCACATTTCTTCTTTTCTTAATGGTTTACTTAGCATCCATGGATTTAATGGGGGTAACTTGTCTGAAGCGGGTGGAGGGGCTTATGACTGTCTCAGGGAGCAGAGCCAGCCTCGCTAGTTCCCCTCCTGCACAAGATAAGGGTCAAAACGCTTACTCTAAAGGAGGCTGCAAATAAGAAAATAAACACTTTTCTTTTTCTCTTTCTAGCTGAGCTCAGACAATTTACAGTATTAAAGGTCCCCTTGTACTCTGGAGAACTGGAATTGATTGTTTTTTTCTTAAAATTGCTCATTGGGTTGGTTATAAATTTCTCTAGCTGTTGCTATCAAGTAGTAAATTGAAGTTATGAGACTAATCACAGATCGATTGCAGCCATTCTAAGGCAGGGCTATTCCGCACGAACATAGGCACTTCAGACTTTTGACAGGCATTTAAAATAAATTAACTGGAGTTCGGATTCAATTCATTAAGAATTGGTGAGACCTCAGCCAGACACTAGGGAGAAGTTCACTTTCCCTCTGTCTATGGGTTTGTCATCAGTGCCATTCACCAAATAGTTCCAGTTCCCCTTCTTACATGCATTTCTCCATCTCTTCTAAAGTTAGCCAAGGCCAAGGGACTTGTTTTGGCCAGTGAAACGTCAGCATGAGTGAGCATCATTATCAGTTCCAGGCAGGTGCTTTAAAACAGACATCAGCCAGCTTTTCCCCTGAAAGGCCAGATAGTATATATTTTAGGCTCTGTGAGCCACAAGGTCAGGGTCACAACTACTCACCTCTGTCATTATAATATGAAAGCAGCCACAGATGATACGTAATCAAATGGGTGTGGCTATGTTCTCATTAAACTTTACTTATGGACACTGAAATTTGATGTTCTTACAATTTTTGTGTGTCTCAAAAAACGTTGTTCTTCTTTTGATTTTTTTAACCATTTGAAAATATTAAAAAAAAATTCCTAACTTCAGAATGTACAAAAACAGGTGACAGCTCAGATTTGGCCCAAAGGCTTTGCCAAATCTGACCTGTTTGCCAACCTCTGCCAAAAAAGAATCATTGGGTGATTTGTTATACCTGCTTCTCCCACCAAACAATGACCACAGAAGCATGTGTGGAGACAGAGCCTCCATCAGCCTGGGTTCATAAGTGCCTCTAATGAGCAGAGCCCCCAGTCAGTTCCCACTGGACACAAAGAGTGAACAAAAAATACACTCTTGTTGCTTACATCACTGGGATTTGGGGGATTATTTGTTACTACAGCAAATTTAGCCTATCCTGTCTGAAACAATCTATGAAAGATTTTTTAAGTGAATTAATAAAATAGATAAAATCCTAATATAAAAGTTTTATTAAGAAATGATTTTCAACACACTTTAAACATCTTTTGTAGTACCCATTTTCATTAAAATCATAAATTATGCATAAACGACTTTAATCTGTTCATTAAAGCAAATCCTGAACACGCTGAAACTTGACTTCTCCTAAATCTATTTAGAATCACAGTGGATTTTTAGAGTTATTTCCTTTTCAAAGATATTCACATTCAGACTAGACTTTCTTCTAATCTGCCCCATATAGTGAGATTGACAGTTTGGGAATCTCAGACTCATACCCAATATTTCCATCCTTAGCCCAGGTAACAGGAAAGGAATAGCAGAAGTTTCCAGATAGACTGAGCCATTCCAAATGTCACATTTTAATAATACATGACTGAGAAAAAAGAGGCAAGTAGACAGATACAGAGAGATATGCCATGTGGCTTTGGGCATGTCCTTCATGTCCCTTGTCTTCTCTGGGTTACAGTTTTCCCATCTGTAAAACTGGGAGATGGAATAAATGTCCTCTATGTGCTCTTTAAGTTCAGACATTCCAAGACTAGATATAATTTCAGACAACTAAAAACAGACCTTTTTGGATCCAACAAACAAAACAGAAAGGAACTTAGGATACAACTTCATCTAGAATTTTGGATAAGAGCCTTCACCTAAAGAAGTCACACATGTCCCTATTTGGAACCCACAGAACTGAACTAGCATGGCAAGGAAATTAACAGAGAATGAAATACAAATGGACAATGAACATGTAAGAAAATGTTCAGCCTCCTCAGAAATCAAAGTAATGCCAATTTAAAGATCAAGATACCATTTTCCACCTACTGGATTTGCAAAGGTTCATTAGAAAGATCATGTCCCACATGGATTAGGGTAAGATCAGGGGGTAAAGAGGCCCTGTGCTGATGGAAATGTAAGTTGGCATGACTTTTATGGAAGGCAATGTGGCAATATGAATTGACAAGCATAAGCATGGGCATACCTTTTGACCAAGCAGTTAAACTTCAAAAATTTTTTCTAAAAAAACTAGATAAGTGTCACAAGATATAGATTACCCAACTGATCAATGCAGCATTGTTTTCAATAGCAAAAAAAAAATTAGAAAAATGTAAATGACCAAAGGTAAGAAACTATATAAATAAAAAAAGTCACACTGATACAGTGGGCTACAATCCAGCCATTAAAAGTAATGTTGCCATGTATAATATGAGCCTAATTTTGTTTTAGAAGGAAAAAAAAGTAGAAATTATATACATACATGGAAAAAAATCTGAAAAGTTTTTACCAAAAGTAGAAGTAATCATCTCTAGAGATGTTAATTTTCTTAATTTCCCCTTTTTTGTATTTTCTATATTATTATCAAATTAGGAGAAAAAATTAAATGGTACTAAAAATAAAAACTATAACCCTGTATTTATTGACTTTAAAAGGCATTCTTGATACAATTGAAAAGTTTTAAAAAGTAAGCAATCAAATAATAAGTAGTTAAAGTCTGTTCTGGAAAATAAGGAAAAGACTAGAAGGAAATGAAATAAAAATTAAATTATCACTAGAGGCAGAATTATGAGTGATTATTTTTCTTCTTGCTTGTCACTTTTTTTCTGGTTATTCCATATGGAATATAAATTATTTATGAAAAAAATAATAAAAGGAAAGCAACTTTTAAAAAATAAAGAAATAAACTGAAAAGGATCCAGATGGCTCAGGTAGGTTTGTTCTCAGTACTAAATAAAAATCACCTAGACCAGCCTCCCTTACCCTCCTTCCAAAAAGAGATACCACCTCAATGGTCCATATCACCACAGCCTGCAAGAACAGGCTGCCTGGAAGAGGCAGGTGGGCACATTTGAGCTCAGGACTCCATGATGAGGAGGGACACACCTTTGACACAATCATATACCAGTGTAACGGCTGGAAGTGAGGTCTTTTGGAAGGTCTTTAGATTTAGATGAGATCATGTGGATAAGGCCCATGATAGGAGAAATGTCTTTATAGGAAGAGGAAAAGAGACCAGGGCTCCTTCTCTCTCTGCCATGTGAGGACACAGCAAGGAGGCAGCCATGTGCAAGTCAGGAAGAGAATCCTAACCAGGAACCATATCTTCCAGCATCCTCATCTTGGACTTCCCTGCCTCAAACTGTGAGAAATAAATGTCTGCTGTTTAAACTTATGGTATTTTTGTTGTAGCAGCCTAAGCTGACTAACAGAGAGGTTACTTTCTTTCACCATTAATAATGTCATTCCATTGTCTTCAAGTTTCCACTGTTTCCTTGGAAGTCAGTATCATGCTCAGCACTGCTCTTAGAAGGTAATGAGTCCTTTTTTCCTCTGAATCTTTTAAGATCTTTTCTTTTTATTTCCAGCAGTTTTACTGTGATGTGTCTAGGTATATTCCTTTTAATTTATTCTACTTAGGGTTCATGGTGCTTCTTGATGTTTTTGCCAGTTTGGGAAATCCTTGGCCATTGTCTATTCAAATATTGATTCTACTCCTCCCCTTCCTCTTTCTGGGATTCAAATTGTACATGTTAGACCATTTCCTTATGTCCCATGTGTCTTATGCTTTTTCTGTATTTTCTTTCATTTTTGTCATCTGTCCTTCAAACTGAAAATTTTCCAAGTATCTTTCTTCTAGTTCACCAGTCTGCTCTTCCACTGTGTCTAACAGGCAGTTCAGTCCTTCTATTGAAGTCTCAGTTATTGATTTCTCAGTGATTGAGTTCTCAATTCTCAAATTTCCATATGATTATTTTATAGTTTCCAATTCTCCACAGAAAGTCTCTGTGTTGCTGTTCAGATTCTTGAGTATGGTAATCTCAGTTGGCTTAAAGTCCATGTCCAATAATTCCAGTTGCCAAACTTCCTTTAAGTCTATACTATTATGTATTTTCCCTTGGCTTTCAATCACTTGTTACCTTGTGTACACCTAGCTATTTCTAATGAATTCCAGATATTATATAAATAATGTCAGTTTCTGGATAATGCTGCCTTGCCTAAGAGAGGATTTTTGTTTCTGGTGGCAGAAAGGGTAGAGATAGATAAATTTAACCCAGTAGTGGTTGAGCTGACTTCAAGGCAGTCTTCAGCTTTTACAAGGGCTATTCTATTTCAAGTTCAACTTTACTCTTAGGAGTTGCAGCTGAAAGTCTGGGGTGTTTACCAGGGCCCCTTCTACTTGGCAGGATCTGAACCCCAATTTTACCCCAAAGCCCCATGAAAATGCCAAAAGCTGCGATCAATTTCTCAGCCATTTAGCAGCCACCTTCTGCTCAGCCTCTCAGCTATTGCATTTGAGTCCACAATTAACTTGAGGGTGAAAGTGGCTGGCTCTCCTCTTGAGAGTTCCCTTCGTTCAAGAATCCTGGCCCCTGAGCCAAGCTTTTGTTATTTTGATAGCTTTCCAAAGATTTCAACATGTTTTATGAATTTTGTGGATCTGCTTCCTAGTTATTATGGCTGCACACCAAATTTCCCCAAAACTTTCCCCAAAAAGCCAAAACTGTGGTTTTGAACAATATCTGTCACTTTTTACCTTTCATGGTTACTATAATCAGGAATTCAGGAGTAGTTCAGCTGGGTGATCCTGGCCTGGGATCTCTCATAAGGTTGCAATCAGATGGTGGATTTGGCTGGGATCAACTCAAATGTTTCTTTACTCACAGATCTGGTACCTGGTCTGGGTAGACTCAAATCACTGTGAATTGAGCTCCCCAGGCATCTCACTATGTCTTCATAATCTCTCCATGTTGCTGTTACAACATGGAGGCTTCAGGTTAGTTGCACTTCTTATAGGTTGGCTCAGGGCTCCCAAGGCATGTATCCCAGTAGAGAAAAGGAGAAGCAAGTGGAAGCTTTTATGACATAGGTTTGGAAGTCAAGCAACTTCACTTCTGCCACATTCTGTTAGTCAAGACTACTCCAAAAGTCCATCCATGTTCATGGGAAGAAACACAAAATCTACCTCTCAATGCAGGACTGTCAATGCCGTGTTATAAGAAGACATGACATGCATGGGTGTGTGGTATGGAATAGATAGCGTTGCAGCAATATGGAAAATGTAATCTGCAACACCTTTTCTAATTGTTCTTGACAGCAGTTTGGCCTGAAATAAGCTAGAATGTTACCTCCATGCACAGAAATTCCCTTCTCCTTAACTTGGGGTTTTCTTTAATTGAGCTAAGACTGCTATGACTATGTTTTGGTGAAAGATACTTCTGGAGCTATTCTCTTAGCTCAGACGAACCCACCTTCCAGGCAGGCAGCACCTGTCACATCAATACTGGGTAAATCTTTCCAGAGGCCGAGTGAGAGTTCAGGCACCATCTCGGCAAGGCTTTGGCTACTCTGACTGTCATAGCCTGACTCTCCCACTACCTACTCAGACTCACTCCTAAAGCTGTTTTCTCTAAGCCCAACACAGCAAAGAAAATCTGGACCATTTCTCATAGTCTAGTCTACCTTTGTTTTATTCCCAAAGACTATTCTGTAAAAACTCTGGTCCTACAAGATGTGAATTCTGTTTTTTAAAAAATTTACAGAACTTTATTTTCTTTATATTTCCTCCTCTTCCAAATTCATAATGCATATTAACACACAGCCTCTGAAAAGTCCTGCAGCAAAGAAATCTGTTTAACTTTGTTTCACCCCCATGTCTCATGAGTTCATTTAATCATGGAAAGTGGATTTGGAGAAAGTTATCTTTTTACTAACAGGATGCCAATTAACATCCCATAAACATTGTATAGAACAAATCAACATTGCCCACAACATCCTCAGATTTTTTATTCCATCTTTGTTCTTGTGGGACTGTAGAACCAAGTTGTTCATAATAAAATATTCCATCTCACATTGCCTGGTGGGAGCAAGGTTACGGCTGATCACGCTTTTGCTCAGTGGGATGCATTTCTGGGTGTTCCAAAGCAAAAATGGGCTGTGGACCGTTTTCCAAATTAGGCTGATAAATGCATCAACCTTTTCCACCTGCCAGTAACACAACGAGAAGTTTTTAAAAGGCTTGTGTTTACTGTCTGCCAATACACATGGGGCCATTAGCCAGTTGGCCGGCCTTGTGTAAGCTTCGTTTCCACCAGCCTGCAGTGAGCTGCCCAATCCCTAGTTGAGAGCCACAATCAATACCCCTTCCCTGCTAAAGGACTGCAGGGATGAGGGGTGAAGGAGCAATTTGGTTTGATGAGGGAGTGAGAAACAGGGAGATAAGGACAAAGCCTTCCTTCTAACCTCTGCATTACAGAGTTCTCCCACTTGAAGCCTCATTCCAGGCATTGCTGCCTGTCTGCTCTACCAATCTCTTGATAATTTAGATGTGCTTCCAATTGAGAGCTGCATTGTTTAATAAAGCAAAGACAATTGACTCTTCCTCAGTGTTATAATAGCCTCTCTGTGTGTTTACTTGAGAACAAATGCTGTTATAATTTCTTTGGGGAATCAATATCTTCTAGTGCATATGCACTGCCCTATTGGAGGTTCAGATTGTGTAAGGAGAGAAGGGGAAATTTATTGCCTTGTAAATGCCGGCAGAAGGTAGTAGTTTAGTGAGAGCTGTAATTAAAGTTTTGCTGATAATAAAAAATGGAGGCAATAAACAATCACACAGATTTTCCAGTCTTCAGCCCAAGAACGGTTAAACCACCACAGGGTCATGCACACTTGCTGGTCTCAGCATAATCAGCCTCTAAAAGTAAAGGTCCCGTGGCCCCCAAAGGCTGCCAGCTCCTTGACCCTCTACACGCTCCAGGGCCCAGCAAACTACCATCGCTCAACTTCAATCTACTCTCTTCAAGTTTAGGGGCAGTAGGGCCAACATTTGTTTTATCAACTACTTCCAAGGGTGGCTATTCAAGCCAGAACCCTGCCAGGTTAGCAGTCTACACAGGATTCGAGATTGGGGAGCACAATCTGGAGGCAAGGACCTGTGCTCCAAAAAGAACTCCAATGTAGGGAAGTGAATCACTTCCTGCAACCTGACTGAAAGGGACCCCTCTCTCCACCCCACACCCCAGGAATCTAGCTCAAGCTTTCCAGAGCAGCACACAAAGATTTCCCCAAAATGACTACTCATTTCTCAACTCCCAGTGAAGCACTTGCTGGGCAGTTTTGTGTCTGTTCTGGGCTGGATCGAGCCCAAGGAATGCATGGTTGTGGGGCAGAGGGAGTGAAGCTCTCTCAGCACCCACAGGAGGCTAATAAATGCTGACTGTGTCCACAAGTTTCCACCGACCCCTTGCCACTGGGCCAAGGAGGTCTGCACTAACTTTTCCAAGCAAGATAAAATCACAATCACCTCTCCCTGAGTTCCCGTGCAAAAGAATGTCAGGCAACAGAGGAAGGAGGCATTTCTCTGGCCCACAGGAATGGAGGCATCTTCAAGCCTTCCTTGGCACCAGGCACCAAAGAAAGATCAACCAACCTAAGGAAAACCAGAAAATATCTCCACTCACTGGTTCTAAACACCAGCACCATCCCTTCCCAGGCAAACTTCCCCAAGAGGAAGAACTTCGTCTATAATCTCTATAATTACCCACTCAGTCAGTATTCACTGACTACCTGCTACTTGCCTCACACGGTAACACCAACACCCAACACCAGACACTTGCAGAAAGAACAGATAAGTGGATAAACAACAAGGTCCTATTGTACAGCACAGAGAACTGTATTCAACACCTTGTAATAGCCTATAATGAAAAGGAATAGATATATGTATAACTGATTGACTCTGCATTGCACCAGAAATTAACACAACATTGTAAACCGAGGATGCTTCAATTTTTTAAAAAATCAATCTGAAAAGGCAAATAAATAAATAAACAAATGAGTGAGTAAATTAACCTCAATATCAGCCAGAAGGTTTCTCTTAGAATACAAGAGATTGAATTTTTCTAAAAGTAATAATATGATCTATACTGAGCACCTACTATGTGCCAAACAGCATACAAAGCCCTTTCCAGACATTCATTCTCTCTTTTGGTTGTTACAATCATCCCCTGTGAGGTGGAGATGATGGGCATCTCTGGCAGATGAGGGCAGTAAGGTTCAGGGGTAAGCATCGTGCCCAGGAGCAACATCACCCCACCAGCACAGGGCAGGGCTGGGGCATTAAGCCAGGTCAGCTGGGCTCCAAAGCCCACGTTCTTCTCTTATGCCATACTCCCTGTCACCTGTGCCACGTGAGCCCTCACCTGCCATCACACATCTTCAACTCCCCAACATCTGCTGGTGGGGGAGGGAGAAGGTGCAAAGAGAGGGTCAGATGAGGGTCCTTGAAGGCCCTTCCTGTAGGAAGGAGGGACTGACCCTTCCAAAAAGAACCACAGAGAAGCAGTGAAGGGAGCTGGTCTAAAGAAAAAGAAAAGCAGGGTGAGGGGCTTATCCATCCACAGGAAGCAGGCCTGGCTGGGCCTCTCGGCTGCCAGCATCTCTGGATTCCGTGCCTTTCTCTCCTGTCTCATAATCTATCCTATAGCCTTCCTCTAAAAAGATCCAAGGTCTAAGAACTTGCAAGGGCCTTCAGTACAGTCCCCTTGCCTGGTCCACTGCACAGAGCACCAAGGCAGCCACAGCCCCAAGCTCCACCCACAAGGGGCTCCTCCGGCCAGCACCAGGCATGCCCATCTCTCGCCTAGGCTGGACCACTGCAGCAGACTCAGCTAGCACCAGATGGGACAGAGCATAGGGCTTGGTGCACGAGCTAGCTGCCCCCACAACGCAAGACAGGACAGTTGTGTGGCTCCCTGCTGGGAGGCTCCCCCGAGAGTCAAGGTGGGCCTGCACCAGCTCTGATGCTTTGCCTGCAATCTCTCCCTCCAGACTCCTCAGAAGCTACCCTGACCTTATCGCTCAGCTCCAAATGAGTGAGGGACTTGCCCTGCCCTCACCTGCCCAGCTTCTGCCTGCAGGGAGCTGCAGGAACAGGGCAAGTCCCAAGAAAGTGCTCACCTTTGCAACTTCAAGCCCTGAAGCTTCTCCAAAGAATCCAATGGCCCTGGATGAGGAGGGTTCCAGAGCTCAGGCCGTGGTGGGACCCTGAGCTGCTGCTGATCCAATAAAATTACCAGCAGGCATTAAATCTATCCTCGGTTAACCCAGTGCCTTTAATAATAAAAAAAGATTTTGCACAGGGGATAAATACTATGTCTCATTTTCTCACTCTCACTGGTCTCCCGTTACCGTGCACTTATTAATACAATCGCTAATATACAGCTCCCAACCAGCCACTAAAAGGCCACTGTTATTCCTACTAATTCGACAATAAAATGTGGCTGTGCCAGGCCATAGAAGTGGGCCGTCATGTGATTGGGGGCTCTAGGGGAGGCGAGCCATGAGGCCCAGGGGTCTAGAACTGGCCACCAGGACCTGAGCCACCACAGCCACCGAGTAAGCCACACTCACGGCCCAGCCCCTGCAGGCCCTGACCACCAGAGGCCCAGGTGCCACCCAGAACTCAGACAGAGGTGCTCCCCATTGTATTTGTTTCCTATTGCTGCATGACATGTCACCACAAACACAGCAGCTTAAAACGACACCCACTCATTGCCTCACAGCTCTATAGGTCAGACAGAGCTCAGCTGGACTCTCTGGTCAGGGTCTTACAAGGTGAACATCAAGGTGTCAGCAGGACTGCACTGGAGGCTGGACTGGGGAAGAATCCGGCTCCAAGCCCATTCAGGTTGTTGGCAGAATTCAGTTCCTTGAACTTGTAGGACAGAGGTCCCCGTTTCTTGCTGACCATCAGCTAGGGGCACGCTCGCCCCTAGTGGCTGCCCTAGGTCCTGGCCACCAGGTCCTCTCCACAATGTGGCAACGTACTCCTTCAAAGCCAACAGGCAAAGCTCTCATCACTGGAGAGCTGCCCTGTCGTACTTACAGTCCCTCTTGTACTCAAGCACGGACACCAGGCATGGCAATCGTGGGGCCCATCTGAGAATTCTGTGTTGAAACCACCCATCTGTCTATCTTGGTGTATAGGTAGTGGGAGCAACTCCACTTCCCTTCCTCTGCACACCCTGGAGGGTTTGCTGGTCTGGCCCCAACCAAGCCTCCACGTCTGGCCAAGTGGAGACGCAGGTCAGAAAACAGCCAGCGTGAGGACTACGGTGGAGGGATGGAGGAATACAGGAGCAACCCCTCACTGGCGAGCACAGCATGGAAGAAATTTCCAAAAGTTGACTCTTGACTGAGTGATGGGAATTCACACCCAGTGGAAAGGAGGCCTTGCCTCAGACCTTCTTTCAGCTTCTCCTCCTCTGTCTCCCACCTTCCCCCAGTTACCAAGTTAAGCAAACCATTTATCACTTCCTTGCCCTGGATCTGGACATCCAGGATCTGGACACCCAAGAGCCACTGTAGGAGCACCAAGGAGGGTGGGAAACCCAGCCCAGGGGTGGGGC
This sequence comes from Vicugna pacos, assembly GCF_048564905.1. Lineage (NCBI taxonomy): Eukaryota > Metazoa > Chordata > Mammalia > Artiodactyla > Camelidae > Vicugna > Vicugna pacos. The sequence goes on along the minus strand of NC_132989.1, from coordinate 27,660,225 downwards.
TGAAGGGAAGAGGTATTGCTGGCTGTCTACATGAGCTGTGTTCTGGTTATCCATAATAAGCCGCCTAAACTTAATGCTATAAAATAACAATCATTTACTGTGATCATCTCCCATGATCCTTGACACTGACTGGGCTCATCTGTGGGTTCTCCTTCAGGGTCTCTGAAGTGGTTACAGTCAGATGGTGGCTGTGGTGAGCACCATTCTTGAAGGCTTCCTTACTCACCTGCCTGGTGTTGCAGGCTGGCTCTCGGTCAGAACCTCAGCTGGGGCACTGATGGCCTCTCTACGTAACCTGGGCTTCCCCCACAGGATGGCGGCTGCAGGAGAAGAGTGGTCCTGAGAGTAAGGCAGAGAGTAAGGCAGAGCTTTGATGAATTAGCCTTGGGGATAACGTAGCATCACTTCTGATGCACTCTCTTCACTACTACTTGTCAACCACATACTCTTAAATAAGCCATTTAACTTCTCTGAGCCTTTGTCTCCTCATTTGGAAATGTGGATGATGACGATGATGATGATGATGATAATTTCACTCACAACTATCATTAGGATTAAAGAGAGAATCCAGGTAAATCACCTAGGGAAGCATCTAGCAGAGGTAAGTGCAAGAGAGAGTGGTCAGGAAGGCTTCCTGGAAGAAGGGGCACTGGAGCTGGCCTGGAAAATGAACCAGGATCTGAAGAGGGGAAAGGGATGATGGGACAGTAAATGCCTCCTATGATTTCCATCCTGCTACCCACCTGAGGAAGGGAACTCCAGGCCTGGAGGTTGTTCCCCTGCCCTGGAAGGTCCCCTCCCTGCCCCTACCCCACTCTCCCAGCCCATGTGGAAGCAAACCCTTTCCCTCCTCCACCTGAAAGCAGTTGGGGTAGATTTCTCAATGTTGAAGTTTTTTAATTTTTCAAGAGAAAGACACTCCAGGAGAAAAGGAACACATAAGGAAAATGTAAATACCTAAGAAGAAGGCTTTTAAAGAACACAGGGTGCTGCCAGGAAAGAGGTGCTAATGGCCAGCCACTCACAGACATGCCGATGGCTGTGGCCAACTTCCTTCTAAAATCAGCATTTGCTGCCATGACTCATGTCTGCTCCCCCTGGGCCTAGGTGGGCCTAGGAGAGAGAGGGAAGGATGGAGAGCAAGTCACTGGGGTGACCCATCTTGGGACAGTACAGGAAGTGCACAGAAGTGCTTCTAGACTGAGCCCTCTTCTGACTCAGTGTGTGATCCAAAAAGAATCAGATAAACTCTGGACCTCACCCTCGCATCTATAAAATGGGGACAGCAATGCCTTCCCATCACTAGACCCAAAGTCCAGGCCAGACACTTCCCAGAACATGAGACTTGCCAATGTGGGATTCTGCAGAACAGAAAACTGGGGAGACTGTCCAGGCAACAATGCTGGGTTCCCCAGGATGGGGCCTGAGCCCTCCCCAGAGCTCTAACAAAAGTACCTCTGCTCACACAGAGCATCCCAGGGGCTGGGAAGGCAGCCAGTGCCCCGACTGGACACTGTCTAGTTCCACGTCCAGTACAGTGCTGAGTATCCAGACTTCAAAACCATCGTGAATAATCTGGCCCTATCTGGGAAAGGCACTCTGCTGTTACTGTGAATTGAGGAAATGCAAGCAGATGAAATTACTGTAGCCCACACATCACAGGGTGTCAGAGAAGCTATTTTAAGGACCCTGCTGTTGAGTTCATCTTCACATCCTTTGCTGTGACTTTTTCCTGTGCTCCAAGAGCTCAGTCACTAGACAGGCAGGCCCTGGTGGGCACTGTAGATCCTGGGGGAGGGGACTTTGCAGACTGCAGAGCCAGGCCCAAGGATAGGGCCGGGAAAACCGGCCTGTGCTGACACAGCATTGAATGTCACATGTAATCTCAGTCCCCCACATTTAAGATGATAAAACTGAGGGAGAAGGGGAAGTACCAGAGGCAAAGTCAGGTGAGGTGACCTGACAGCATAACCCAGCAAACCCCTAAGCTGGAAAGTACCTGAAGGATAACCTCTTCTCATCCCTCAGAGTTCAGTCCAGACATCACGTCCTCCAGGAAGCCTTCCCGAACTGCGTCAGGTGCCTCTCCTCTGGGCAATCCCAGCACCCGTATTCCCCCTTCCCAGGACTTGCCGCCCTACAAGGTTGACAGGTGACTTGGCGTCTCTGTACCGCCTGTGACTGGTACACAGTTGGCTCCATAAATTCTGGCTCAGAGAATAAGCATGCTTGTTAACAAATCCAGCCAATCTCATGGCCCGGGGCCCTCACATGCGCAAATATTCACAGACTCAGCAAACACCCTCCTGAGTCATTACTGCAAAGATCGTGCTGAGAGAGCCTTTGAAGTTCAGGGAAATGCTGGGCCCAGTTCCTTGGGCCTTGATGGAGGCCGGTAGGCAGAGACAGACCGCCTGCCAGTGTCATCGCCTCACCCTCTCCCCAACCCCCAAGAAATCTACCCTGCAGTTTTATGAGGAAAGGAAGCCAACAAAGGCAGCAGCTGCGTCCCTCGACAGCCAGACCCCCAGAGAGTTTAAATGGAATTAAAATAATCTCTCTTTGTTGCCCCAACCACAGACAGACAGAATCAGGAGAAAACAGCCCGCTAACTGCTTCTTTGAAGAAGCAAAGACTCTAGTACCCAAAAGCTATTTGTCCTCCGTAAATAGGATTTCAGAAACAGAGCTGAAAGGGGAGGCGATGCCTCAAGAGCTGAAGCTTGTATTATACATTAGACAGATATTTAAAAATAAATAGTGATTAAAAGGAAAGCCATGAGTGACAGCAGAGAGCTCCAGACCTCCAAGGCCTTCATGCAAATGTCTCACTGCTCTCTCAGCACCGGAAATCTGGGCCAAACTGGAATCATTTCTCTAATTTAAAAAAAAATTGTCACCTGGCTGCTTCGAGAGGCTATGCTCGGGTCCAGGTGGTGTGACCAAGCCCGAGGAGGGGAGGCCTCTGAGCGGGTGCCCAGGGTCGACCCTCACCAAGGAGAGCCGTAGGCGTGCTCGGGGCTTGGCTCAGTGCTCCAGGGTCCCTGCAGCTCCCTTGCCCATCACCCTGGCTAGGTCAGTGCAACTGCTCCCAACACTCCACACACCCTGTGCTGAGGCCTGTGTCCTCGCCAGTCTCCCCACCGGCCGTAACTCCAGGGGTCAGGACCTTGCCCCACGCTGGGTACGCTGTCAGTGAGATTCACTGACGAGCAGTCTGCCCTGATACACGCTCTAAGAGGCAGGCCAGAAGGGAGGGTGGACACCTGCCTTAGTCAGCCTAAATCTGACTTGCCAGTTATTGCTGTTAGTATTATTGTTGTTGCTGTTGCTGCTGTTGTCATTAGCACGAGCCTCAGTGATGACTTAGCTGGAGACTTCGATCACTGCAAATGCCCCTCTGGGGCAATCACATGTTCAGCTTTTCTCAGTTGCTCCCTTTTCAGAGAAAATGAGTTTGGATCATTTTTTTTTTTTTCTAGCTGAAGTCCATACTTCCTTCAGATTTTATTAGTTCTGATCTGATGTTCTTCTCCTATTCTGGGAGCCCAGGATATCACAGCACACTTAGTCATCCCCTTAGTCCCCTCTCAGCTGTGAGAGTTTCTCTGGCTTGCCTGGTCTTTGACAACCTTGACAGTTTTGAAGGGTACTGGTCAGGTGTTTTGCCGGATGTGACTCTGCTGGAGCTTGTCTGAGGTTCTTCTCATGATTAGACTTGAGTTATGGGCTTTATGAAGGAAGGCCACAGAGATAGTGTCACCCTCATAGCAAAAGTATATACTGTCAACATGATGTGTCACCATTGATGTTGGCCCTGGTCACCTGGCTGTAGTAGTGTTTGTCAGGTTTCTCTGGATCTTTCAGCTGAAGTCCCCTCCCCTTCCCTAAGAGGCCGGGTCAAAAAACTACCTCCTCCTAGAAGCCTCCCCAGATTACACACACACTCACTGTACACCTCTCAGTACTCCAAGTATTTCAGGCGTCCCTGAACTTGTCTCCTTATTCTGATTGGGGTTTAGTGAGGGCAGGGATGTAACATCTAGCAACATCTAGCCCATAATAAAAAGCCTTAAAAGTGACCACTTATTTCATGCTAAGTGCCAGCTCTGTGCTAAGCACCTCACTGGCACAACCTGGCTATAGCCCAGTGAGGGAGGGTCTCTTATTATCACTATCTTACAAATGAAGAAGCGCTCGGGAACCAGCACAGCGAGTAACCAGCACAGCCGGGATCCCGGCTGTTTGGCTCTACAGCCTGTCCCTTTATCCCTCTGCTCTGCTCCTCTCCACGTGGGTGTTTAAGAGCTCTCAGTGTACCCTCAACTCCTGCTCAAGGACAAGCTGCCACAGTGAGGGCAGAAATGTTCAGTGGGCTGAGAACAACAGCACCAAAGACATGACCCTTGCCCAGCTCCATCCCATCCCCAGCCCCAGTGAGTGTGGAAGAGGCCACCTGCCCACCTCCATCCCTGCAACTCCTCAACAACCACCATGCCTTCAATTTTCGACATCCAGAGACGGGGAGGCACGGCTGTGCGTCCAACATGCTGCATCAGCAAGAAGCCAAATGATGCATGTGAAGCTGGAACATCTCCCATAAATTTTGTTTTATTAAATTTTAAACTTTAATAAAACAATGACATTTCAAGTGCCAGCTCTGGGCTCCCCCAGCTCCACCAGAATACCATCCTTGGGCTCACCAAAAAACCCTCTCGCTGGCAGGTTCTTTAGTGCATCGAAGTCTTTCTCGGGTGTTGACAGACACTCAGGGTCCTGGGCAGGGGAAGCAGAAAACAGGGGGCAGGTAGGGGTAGATGCCTTTAGCAGGTCCAGTCCCAGGCCCAGGTGGGTATCAGCCTGGGCATGATCGAGGCAACCAATACAAGAGGCTTCCAGTCCTCAAGAGAGCAAGCTGGCATTGTCAGCTCTGGTTGGGGGTGAGACTCCAGTCCCTCAGGGGCCCAGATTTAAACAGTGGAGTTAAGAGCCAGGGCCAGTTTCCTATCCATGGCCTCAGACAAGGCAGTCAGGGCACCAGGGACACATGTGGCCAACTCACGGCGATCCTCAGGGCTGAGGAGGAAAACCCCCACTGCCCCTTCCCCAAGCAGCTTCCAAAGCACCCCTGTTCACCTCCTCTCTTCTCACCACATTCCCAGCCCAGACCCAGCAGCCAGGCAATCAGTGAGCTTTTTCAAAACTAGCTCTAAGGAAGCTCCCAGATTCACAGACCCCCCCGACAAGGTGCCCCTCCTCCTGTCCCATGACCAAGCTCCTAGAAGGCGCTCAAGGCCCCCCACAGTTAGCTTCCATTTTACCCCTCCCACCCCAACACTCCACCACCCACACCCATGCTCAGCACTGAATCTCCCTCTTTTCACTCCCCTCGTACCCACCTCCAGGCCTTCTCTCTTGCTGACCCCCAAACCTGGAATGTCCTTTCAAATATTCCCGTCAGATCCAACAGAGTCCAGGAGATGTGCTTCCTCACCCTAAAGCCTTCCCTAAATGCGAGTTCCACTGCCACCTGCGTGTCCCAAAAAGCCCCTCTCCTGAGACCCTCTCCACCCTCTGCTGAGAACACAGTCAGGATGGACATGTAGCATCTTCTTTGCTACCCAGCAAGCTCTGGGCCATTCAGGATAGTCTCTTCATCACTTTGCAACCCCCCTGCCAATCTCACAGTGTCTAGGCAGTAGAAAGGACCAGGGACAACAAAAGGAGTGGGAGGGGGACAGTTCACAGGGAGCCAAGGTCAGATTCATGAGAAGGGCCCAGAGACCTCCAAGAGTCAGATGGACAGTGGACAGGGCCCCAGAGATATGCCCCTTCTCTCCATCAGCTCTACCAGAACAGCAGGCCCTTCCTCCTGTGCCCCTTCTCCCCCTCTTCCCTCAAATCCAAATAAAAGGCAGGGAGCAAAGTAATCAGAGACCTGAATGCCCGTGGTCAGAACACTGCTCCGTGCCTCGCCTCTCCTCACCTTGCCGCCCCACCTGGGCTCTGGTCTGGGGGGATGAGAGCCCTGTCACGCTTGTCCCCACCATAGCCCTTTCCAGCAGAAGGAGGGAGCAAGGGAGTCTCCTGCACAGGGAGAGGACAGTGACTCCCAGTTCCCCTGTGACCCAGCAACAGCCTCGAGGACCTGGCTTCCTAATCCCCAAGCCCACCACTCACCACTCACCACTCACCACTCACTGGATTCTAACAGGATTTCTGCAGAAATGCTTCAAGGAAAAATGCTACAAAGCAAACTGGTGACTGGGTGTGCAGAGCTGAGATTCGTGTAAGAAGCCTGCCAGGTCTCCTGACATCCTGTCTACCAGGCCCTCAGCTACACACTTTTTATGGAATCCCCATGAGATTCCATGGAAGGTCGAACTCCATAGCTCAGCTCCTTTCAAGAACAAGCTCCAGCCATAATCATTTTTTTTCCAATCCAGACATCTTGTCAGGAGGGTGGAAGGGAAGAGAGAAAGGTCTGCTTCTCTAGGAACAATTCTGCTGTCCCTCCAGCCAGTGCTCCTCCAACAACCTTATAAAGCTTTTCCTGTAAAGCAGCCTCCATTTCCCGGGAAAGGAACCAGCTCACGGAATTCCAGCAGAGGACCCAGGAGTCCTGGGAGCTAACAAGGGACCTCCCCCAACTGGTGTTGGATTTCAAGGACCCTCAGGGTTGCTGGCAGCCCCTTCCTCCCTCACTTCCAAACCACACCCATTCTATTTTCTTCAATTCTCAATGCCCTTCATGGATAAATATGTTTCCTTAAAATGAAGAAATGTTTTCTCTGCAGTTTCCTGCACCAAAGGGTGAGAATGTTTTACACTGGGGAGAAGATTGGGGGAAATGGTTCAATTAGTTGGAAGACGTAAGCCCGCCAAACCCCCTCTTCTGTAATTGAAAGTAATGAACTTTAATAAAAAACCAGCACAGCCCCTTGGGCGGCAGATTAGATGTCGCTGAAACTCATTTGAGCGCTGTCTTTCAAGGTTCCTTCCTCAGGGCATCGCAATGAGTGAGAGCTGTGGAGAAGAAGGGGAGGTTACTAGCCCTGACTCCCTCCTAATCGGCCTCATCTGGAAGAGGATTCCAGAACCAGGTATCTTTGTGCTCACCAAGGTCCACCCCCAGATCTGCAGAGCCCAAATCAGAGGCTTGGCCTCCATCCTCTCACTGGTGAGATGGTCACTACATACACATACAGACACACACACACACAGAGCAGGGAAGGTCACTGTGATGTGATGAGCCAAGAGCCCCTCCCTGGCAGCATCCTTCACTCAACTGACAGGAGGTCCATGGTCCTCTCCCAGCCAACACAGAATACTCATTCCGGCCCATGATGTCATGGTCATTTCAAGAAGAACCCTTGAACCCTGACCCTCTTTCTCTAAGCACCCATGGGGCCATCACCTCAGCACAACAAAACAGAACCTGCCAGCAGCTTCCACCCAAAAGATGCTCCTCCTCCTTTCGAACTGTTCCTCCTCCCTACCCTAGTCGTCTTTGCAATGTTTTATTTTTATTACAAAAGTAATGGATGTTCATTATAGAAAATTCAGAAAATATAGATAAGCAATAAGAAGAAAATGAAAATATCTCATAACATCACCACTCAGAAATCACATTAACATTTTGGTTTATAGCCTTCCACCCATTTTTCTCTGCATATAAAGACACGTTTTTGCTTTTGTGGGTTTTTTTTCCCCCTGAAGCAAATATGGGATCAGCTGTGTTCCTATGACAGTGCATTCTGGGTTACACAGACTCCAAACTTCTGACTCCTCTGTCCCCCAAAACCCACCCTGGGCACTCACTAAACTTACGGCCTCTCCTTTATCTGTCCCTTTCTCTGCATTCTCATGACTGTGTCCAGCCTCCACCCAGAGCCTAGACTCTCATGAGCTCCCTCAAGGTCCCATCCTCTGAGCCAAGAGGGAGAGGTTCATTGGTTTTGCCAGCCATCTGTTTATACTATGAGTCTATCTGCAGGGCTCACAGCCAACATCAGCAGATACCCCAGCCCCAAGGATCAGTTAAATTATGGTACATTCCAATAATGGAAGACATGACAGCCAGGAACAAGTGATGTCGTGGAAGAATGTTTAAGACATGGAGAAATGTTTAAAAAGCAGTATACAAAACTATTTCCAGGAAAATCTCAACTTTGTATATATTTATTAATACACACACACATATCCCTCTAACAATGAAGTGACAGCACCAATAAGGTAACACTAATCTTCAGGTAATTTAAATTCCCTTTTATTGCTTTGCTGAATTTTCCAACACGTTTATATATGTTTTATATATTATATATTAATATACTATATACAACACACTTATAAAGCATCAGAATCACCTGGAGTGCTTGTTAAGCTACAGACTGTTGGGCCCCACCCCCAGGATTTCTGTCTCAGAAGGTCTAGGGTGGAAGGGCTTAGAATTTAAATTTCTAACAAGTCCCACTAGCTGCTGCTAGTGGTCTAGGGACCACACTCTGAGAAGCTCTAGGCTGAGAGACATCCAACAGATGGCATTAGGGAAGAAGGCCACCAGGGCTTCGGTGCGCTCAAGCAATGAAAGAGGTCCCCTCCCTACTAGGGGGAGACAGTGACCTTCTATGGATCCCTGAGCCTCTCACCTGCCCCAAAAGGAAGGAGGAGGGAGGCACCTGAGAAGTATAATGAACACAGCTGCACTAACCTGAACTCTCTCCTTTCCCAGAGCAGGCCGTCCAAAGTGCATTAACCCCTGGTTATAGGGGCATGGCCCCCTCCTCCCACTGTGCAGAGAGACAGCCACAGAGATGGTACCAGAGAGACAAGGCCTGGAGGAGGAAGCTGCCAAGCTGGTGAGCTTCTGAGACCCCAGGGAAACTCCACACAGAGACCACCAAATACAGAAAGAGATGTCCAGGCCCAGTACCCCCACCCCATCACAGAAGGATGCTGGACCCTGTAGCCCCACGTTGCCAGTCCAGCCTTCTTTCTTTGAGCCCATCCTTTCATTTCTTGTTTCATTAATTTATTCAGCTCTCAGCTCATCATCCCATCCAGCTGGACAGACAAGAAACCAAACACAGTGGTACAGGGTAGTCCATGGTCTGGGGTATACATGAGGGCCATAGGTACACCAAGGAGGGCATCAGAATAGGGTTTGAGGGTGGTAGGAGTTTTTAAATAACATAGGCTTCATAAAAGTAAGGCAGCAAAATGGTTAAGAATGTGGGCTCCCAGCTCATACGGAGATGGATTCAAATCCTAGCTCTACCTTTTACTAGCTTGACCTCTCTGGACTTCAGGTGTCCCATCTGTAAAGTGGGTGTGGAAGGCAGTCTAAGATGGTCCCCAATGATCTCCACCTTGCTTATTCACACTCCGGTGTAATCCCCTCTGCATGAATGTGGCTGGATCTAGTCACCGGCTTCTAGTGGACAGAATGGCAGAAGTGACAGGATATCACTTCTGAGATTGTGATAAAAGGACTATGGCTTTCATTTTGAGTCCCTCTCCCTTTCCCTCATTCTCTCTCTCATCCCTTACTCTGGGGAAACCAGCAGCCTTGTTGTGAACAGCCAAACGGAGAAGGGACTGGAGCCTCTATCCAAGAGCCAGGGCACCGGAGGACTCCCACCCATCACGTGAGTGAGCTGGGATGTGGACCTGCCCCGAGTCAAGCCTTGAGATGACTACAGCCCCAGTCCACACCCTGACAACAGTCTCATGAGAGATCCTGAGCCAAAACCACTCAGCTAAGCATCCCCCAGACTCCTGACCCACAGAAACTATGAGATAATAAATGTATCTTGTTTAAAACTACAATCTGTTACAGAGCAATAGATAACAATACAGCCTGGAGAGTAATGGGTTTTCTGAACTCCAAAGACTGCAGGGTTGATGTGAGGACTCAGTAGCTAATGCAGGTGGAGCTCTTAACACAGAGTATGACATGTAGTAAGTGCTTACAGTGTTACCAGTTGTCATTATAGGAATATCTGTTTTCCAAGGTGCCCGGAAGGGGTCGTTGTGATGGTGCTACTTTAGGCACACGGCAAGCTACAGCAGGAAGGAGACACAAGGGTACCTGTATTAGTATCCTACTGCTGCTGTAACAAATTACCACGAATCTAGTGGCTTAAAACAACACAAATTTGTCACCTTACAGTTCAGGAATTCAGAAGTCCAAAATGGATCATAAAAGGCTGAAATCAAGGTGTCAAGAGAGCTGTGTTCCTTCTGGAGGCTCTAGAGAATTATTCCTTGCCCTTTCCAGCTCTGGCAGCTGCCTGAATTCCTTAGCTCATGATGGCCTCACTCCAAACTCAGCTTATGTGATCACATCACCTTCTCTGACTCTGAGACTCCTGCCTCTCTCTTAAAAGGACCCTTGTGGTTTCTTTGGGATCACCTGGATAACCCAGGATAACCTTCTTAACTCAGGATCCTAACTTAATCACATCTGCAAAGTCCCTCTGGCATATACGGGAACATATGCACAGGTTCTAGGGATAAGGACAAGGTCATCTTGCGGGGCCATGATTTGAAGTACCACAGTGGGGTTCCTCCTTATTCTGTGAGTCTCCTCTTCTCCAGGGAAAGCATCCCCAGTCCCATCAGCTGTTCCTCCACCAAGGACTTCATTCCCTCTTCCTCTCAATGCCCTCCATGTCCCTGTCACCTGATTCTTTAGAGATCAGGTTGGGATGGAAAATCTTGACACTGTATTCCTACAGGACCAAATTTAATAAGTGAAGACTTTGGTTCTCGCACATTTTGCCACACTTCAGAAAAACAAACAGCACCTCCTCCCCTCCCCTGCTAACACTGTTATCAGCATGAAAGTTCCTGCCTCCTATTCTAGCTGCTGCGAAGCTGCTCACATGAGAAAAGTGAATTATTCAGTGCGGTGTTTAAGCGACATTTAATATTTGATCAATTAGCATTCTTTGATCCATGTCCTAACAGTGGGATGTCCCTGCTCTGTAGCTGGATGAGCTGGGCTTGCTGTTTGGTGGGGGGGAGGCGCGGCGGGGAGGGAGGGTGTTCAAGGGGGAAAGAGGCTCACACACATGACCTGTGTCTGAAACGCAAGCAGCCTGAGCCTGTGTGGGAGAGGAGGGGAGGTCAGGGTGAAACTTGAAGGAGAGCAGGAGCTCACAAGTTAGCAGAGTGGGCAACAGCCTGGGAATCCCTCGCCTGGGCCAGCTGAGTGCCCACGGGGCTCCCGTGTCCCTGATCACCTTGCATCACTGCCACCTCCCCCCTCGGCTTTGGGCAACCCTATGCCTGGCCCACCGCACGTAACCCGTGTTTGATCAAAGGAACAAAGGATCCAAACCTCGGGGCTTTCATGGAGCTTCCACGTCCAGATCCCCACGAATTTGGACTCGGGAGCAGGCCTTGCCCTCCACCACCTGCCATGCATGCGGGGACTGTGGAGGGGCTTAAGATGGTGGGTAAAATGCTCTTTGCCCTGAAAAAGGGAGTTGATGAATCACCCTCACGTGGACTGTCTCCTACGTTGCCAATTTACTTCCAGGAACTAGGCTCTTGGACTTTGGGTTTCTGAGATGGGAATATGGCAAAAAGAGGAATGCTACCTCCTGACTCATTAGGGAGAAGCCTAGACATGGCAGAGACACAGATGGACAGACACACACACACACACGTACACACACATATATATGCACATACACATGTACACACTTACATACACACTACAGGAGCATGTGTACATATACACATACACATGTATGTGTATATATACACACACATGCATACACACACCTGTATGTACACACACACACACACACAGTTCAGGAGTCTCTCCAGTTAAGCACAGCCCATCTGGGTTGCTGGGAGCAGGTACAGGGCCAAAAAGAGGCTCTCTTATGGGCACCCCCAGCTTCCATTCAAGGCTCTTGGATGGGAGGGGGGATATGGGGCGGGGGGGATTCTGACCAATGTGGCCTGGGACTCAGCCACATTTTAGTCCCCTCTTCCTCCCCTAGTATCTGGACAATACTACAAGCCAGATGTGCTGCTTAACACATGATAAGAGGTCCTTTTGTGTCAGAATGAGACTTTAAGCTTCTGCACCCTTCCCACTGTGAAGTGATTTCTGTGTATGCGTTTACTTGTCCCAGACTATGAAGGAACTGAGGCTCCTGTTGGTCAGGTATTATTAAACACAATCATCAGCCACCTCCTGCATCCGTCATCGATTGAGATAAATGACACTATTTTTTTCTTTAAAAAAAAATCTACACTTAATGAAGTCTCTTCCATGCCACAATCTCAGCAGCGAGATAAATGAAAAACAATTTCTTGGTATCCATTATTTTAAATTACAGATATCAACCCTGATGCTGTTTTCAAGGTTTATTGAATTTTCACAGACTATCATCAGCTCCTACATTCTACACGTGTAATAGAAACCTGAACTCAGACAGGTTTTATGGCCACCTTTTAAAGCCTCAAAGAGAATGGGCCCCACTCCTCAGCCTCCCCAAGAAACCTTCCAGAAAGTTCCAGGCTCTCCCGGTCTGGCCAGAAGAGAGAAGGGGAAGGAGAAGGGAAATCGGGCAGAAGGAAGGTAAGAGAAGAAGAGGGCGGTGGGGAACACACAAGGGGCTCTGGGTGTGTTTCTACTTCCCTCTGCTGAGCAGGGAGCCCCCCTCCGTGGCACAGAAGCCTGTTTCCCTCTCAGCCTCCCCACACCTGAGGGAGCCAAAGCTAGGCCTGCGTTATTCTTGGTACCCGGCTGCCCAACTAACCTCTCCCCGGCCCCAGCCTCCCCTTTCAGACAATAAATCCCATAGACAACCAGGCTTGACTGCAGCCCAGAGTAAACCCTTGTGAGAAGTGATCTTATGCAATAACGCCCTCACAGAAGTCCCTCCCCACCCTCACTCCCAGACAAGTCGCTCCAGGCTTCTGGGACCCTCCTGCTGTTGCCACAGCTGATAGGCCCATTCCAGGCACTTTGACTACCAGAAGCAGATAGCAGAAGGTATCACATAAGCTCCTGGATCACCAAGGAAGGGGATCACAGAGACTTTATCACTATCCCTGTGCAGGGAAACTGAAGCCCAGAGAGGTTAGGCTGACCCTAAGGCCACACAGCAGGAACACTAGCAGCTTTCACAGACTGGATCTCAAATAAATGGCAGGGGCAGGTGAGAAGGTCCAGGTCCACTTGCAAGCTCTGTTCTCAACTATCTGAAGTCTCCAAGCTGCTGAAGCCTGCAGAGGCTTGGTGTGAGTATATGCATGTGTGTCTGTCTGTCGGGTTGCATGGGCACGTGTGCATGTGGGTATGCATGTGTGGTTGTGCCCTTTCACTTAATGGCCATTCACTGAGCACCCAGTGTGTGTCAGACCCTGAAGTAAGCCCTGGGCATCCTGCAGTGAAACCAGTGCCAGTCCCCACAAAGCTGATAGTCCAGGAGGAGAGGTCAAAAGTAAGCAAGTAAACGAGCAAGAAAATACATAGGAGAGCTAGCTTGAAGACCAGGGACAGTCAGACCTGATACCTGAGGAGGGACGACTACAAAGGTGCAGGCAGTGTTTAAAGAGGGAGAGTAACTGCCTCTAGGCCTGAAGGGTCAAAGGGAAAGAGAAGTCGCTGGAACACTGAGGACTGCATGATGGGAGCTGAGGCCTTCAGCAAAGGGACACAGCCAAGCCATGGAGACCCATGGGTAAGGGGCCAGAAGAATAAAAACGCCAAGCTGACTTTCCTCCCGCCCTCCAAGCTCCGGCCTGTACCCCAATGAATGAACTCAATAGGTGCGGCCCAGACAGGTCAGCTCCTGGCACACAGGCAGACGGGGTGGAGTGGACAACTGAGGGACCAGTGGACTATACGTGGCACTTGGCTATGTAAAGACAAATTGGTCTTCATGCTCAGATGGCAGCATGAGCCACAGTAAAAAGATAAGTGGGTGAGAGAGTGGGGAAGGTCTTTCTAAAAAGTGACATTTTTAAGGAGAAAGAGTGAGCAGGGGTGAGCTCAGGCCCTCAGAGGCTGGCACATTGGTATGCGAGGAAGCCCAGGGTGGAAGATGAGGCTGGGAGGGTGGGCAGCCGGAAGGCCCAAGAGAACATGGTCAGAGTTTGGGCATTATTCTAAAGGTGATCAGAGTCCACTGATGGATTTCAGCAGTGACTGTAAAGGGGTAACACCCACAAAGACGTGAATGGAATAGGAGATAAATGACATCAGAATCTGGGAAGCTGGAACACAGATGGCTGAAGAGAACCTAGCAGAGCAGAGAAAACCAGGACAAGGCAACGGTGGGGAAAGCCAGGAAGCGACGGATCTGCACCTCCCCCACCCCGCACAGGCCCTGGAAGCAGAGGTCCGGGGTACCTGTGAGGGGGGGCGGAGGTGACACTCAATACAAAGGGACTGCCTGCCAATCTCAACAAGCATGGAGACCCCAGTGCCCTCTCCGCCCAGCACAGCTGGGAGCCACACCCCCATGCACATGCAACCTCAGGAGAGGTTGATCCAGAGCGACTGCTCTCTGGAACTCCAGGCCCCACTGAAAATGAATGAAATGAAAGTCCACTAATGGCAAGAGTCCCACTCCCTTTCCCTGCCTGGTTCTGGGCACCCTGGTCACCAACTGAAAGGAAAATTACCATGTCAAGAAAAGAGGTACTTGATAAATGTCTGTTATCTTGAATCATATTAATTCTTCTGTTACATGATTCTTATGTATCGTCCTTGGATTTATAGTCATATTTCCAGTTTCCATTAACATTACTCTGGCTTTATTTAAAAAAAAAGAGACTTACAGATATAGACAGACAAGAGTCCCATTTGTGGTGGATTAAAGTGTTCCCCCAAAATTCATGGCTACCCAGAACCTCAGAATGTGATCTCATTTGGAAATAGGGTCCTTGCAGAAGTAACGAAGGTAAGAATTAATGTGAGACAGTACTGTGTCAGGTGGGCCCTAAACCCAATGAGAGTGTCCTTAAGACAGCAAAGGATACACAGAGACATAAGGAAGATGGCCATGTGAAGACCCAGACTAGAGTTGTGCTCCCACAAGCCAAGGGACCCCGGGAGCCACACAAAAGCTGTAAGAGTCAAGGAAGCCTCCAGCCAGCTTCAATTTCAGACTTCAGGCCTCCAGAACTGTTCACAGTAATGTCTCGTGGCACCCTTAGGAAACTAATGCACCCTGCAATTCCAGTTACCCTCAGTGAAGCCGACTGCTGGGCAAAACACACATGCATACCACACTTTCACCCCGCTATTTAGTGCCTCACTCTTAAACATGTGCACAGCTCTGCAGTTCTTCTGGTTGTGGGGCTTTAATTTCCTTTGCCTTCTCCTAGAACACCAGGATCTTCTGACCCCTTCCCCAGGGTAGCAGGGCGCAGGGTCCCAGCAGCTCAGAGGCCTTCTCCCTCCTTGCTAACTGCTGCCAGGGGTCTGCTCCTCCTCCCCTCCCCCTGGAAGATGAGAGAATCTGAATCCTCACAAGCAACATAAGCCTATTTTCCTTGCCTCCTTCCTTCCCCTGTAGCAAGGTCAGAGCCCAGCTAATCATGGCAGCTCACCCAATCGGTGCCAACCCTTACTGCATGTGTCTCGGGCTCAGCTCCCCACAAACACAAGTTCACCCTGGCAGACGCTGGACAAGGACTTGGAGGCCACACCCTGCAGGTCAGCAGGGCCTGCAACTGTGGGCTTAGCCCTAGGGAGTGCACACACCCCTTCTCTGGACCCCAGGGAAGGGGGAGGGTGGCAGAGACTTAGAGAAACCCACAGTGCCCAGCACCCAGCATCAGAGTCACAGCTGGGATCCTCCTCAACTCACTCACTGTTCACAGATGGAGAAACTGAGGCCAGACAAGAGGACCTGCATACATTTACAGCACACTAAGTTCCATCAGCCATTCATTGAGTCAGCATTTATTGAGCTCCTACTGTTTGTCAGGTCCCGAATTAGACTATGATGATACAGAGATGAGTAGAATAAAATATGCACCCTCAAAGAGCCCCGAGGCACCCCAGGGAAAAGAATGCCAAGCAGTAGCAAGTACTAAACTGTGCAGAGGCACAGCCCTGCGGGGAACTAGCATTTGTCCACCGAGCATGCACGCTTTGTGCCAGGACCCCGGCCCAGCCCCATTTCCGGCACAGCACCCCCACCAACTCTGTTACCGCAAAATTGTCAGATTGCATCCTCTCCTATCTCATCTGCTCACACCCCAAACATCATCTCAGGCCCCAGGTAAGACCCTGGAGCCACAGAGACCAAGAAAATGACAGCCCCATCCTTGAGGGTCCCCACCCTCAAAGGACCCAACCACAGTGAATGGGAGGGAGGGGTGGGAACAGCCTGGAGCACAATGAATGGGTGAGCTCCAGGGCCAGAACCACTGGGGCCTCTGCACTGGAGAGCCAGGGAGGACTTCCTGACCAGGTGCTTGATGGCAGGGAGGGCAGAGGAAAGGTCTGGCATCTGGGAGAGCAGGGCAGCCACTTGGTGGTGAGGGGACTAAAGAGTGGGCAAGGCCAGAACAGAAGGGCCTCAAGCGCCCCGAGTACCTGGACCCCTTCACTCAGGCAAAGATTGTTGTTCCCAGCTTTGTTCTCACTGCCCACAGCCGATTACTGCCTGTTACTCTCTTTGCAAGTTCCCTTGCTCATCTGAGCTCCTTACATTGTTCCTTTGCACAGTAAAAGGTGGTTGTTTTTCTTTGTTCTCTCCCTGAACAGATCATCCTATCCTGAGTAATTCTCTGACTTCAGCTCCAAGAGGACAATTACCTCCGCTGGCGTTACAGAGACGCGGGGTGCTGGGGCTCACATATAAGCAAAGAACAGAGCCTGGTCACGGCCCTCCCACCTCTGCCCCTTGCCGCACCTCATGCTGCGCCCAGGCTGGGGTGGGCAGGGCCTGGCACCTGCCTCCCTGCTGCAGGGCCCTCTGTCCCAGCCTGACCCTGCTCTGTCCTGGGGGCTTTGGGAGCTCAGGGCATCTTCTGTGGCTCAGACTCTGGAGGGCTTGTGGGACCAGAGTGAGGAGTCTCAATTGGACGCAGCCCTGTAAGAGAAGGTGACAGCACAGCATGTGGGCTGCCTGGGCCTAGAGGCTGCCAGGTCCCAGGCTCTCCCCAAAGAGTGCAAGCTCCAACTGAGGGGGCACAAATGGCCCCAGAGCAGCCCCTGGTCCTTCCAGGAGACTGACACTAGACCCCAGAGTTCTGCTCCTCCATCCCCAGAATAAGGTTTGGGGTATCTTTCAGTATCTGCTGGGCAAGACACCAGCCCTTTTTCTGGCTTCAAGCTTCAGGCTGGGGCCCCACATCCCCCAAGGAGTTCTTAAGTCTTCCCGGCCAGACAGGCGGGAGCAGCCCTGGCCTCAGTGGTTTCTGTAGTTCTGCCCTTGGGATGCCACCCCGTCTGGGCACACCCTGCTCAGATCCACACGTAGAGAGGAGAGAAGCAAGCACAGAACCTCACTCTGGCATCCCAGGCCCTTGTGATCTGGCCCCAAAGCCACTGCCCCCTTGTTACACCCCATAGTTCAGACAGCCAGGGCACCCCTAACAGTGCATATTCCCCACCTCCAAGACTTCACCCTTGCATCAGCCTAGAACCTCTCACCCCCTCCTGCTTACCAACCCTCCCCAGAATGGACATATGCAGTGGCTCAGTTCCAGCCCCCATTCTAGGTCCCAGTTATTCCTGTGACCCCCAAACCACAATTCTCTTCAGTTCATCAAGATCATAACTTGCTGTGGCCCAGGCTCTGTGTGTGGCCTGTGAACTGCAGCATCCCACCGGATGGTTCTGTTCCCTCCACTGGACTGTGAGCTCCCTCCCTGATCAGCACACATGGCCACTCTCAGAGAAATGTCCGGTTGCTAACGTGCAGGTGAAACATGTCCACAGAGTCACTGCCAGTGGCATCAGTGCCATCTGATCACATCACAAGTGGGGACCAGCCCTTTGAGAAAGGGAAAGGGGCCTCAAGGAGAAAAACAGCCCCAAGGTCTCTTCCAAGAGGGTCTGGGAGCCCGGGGTCCCATCAAGCCAGGTTCCTCCCTGCCTAGGCCTACATACCCCCTCATTTCATGCCTGCTTCCAGCCCTGCTAATGCCTTGCCCCCTCTTCATGTCTTACCTCACCTCCTCCAATAGCCTTCCCAGTTTTCTCAGTGCAGGCAGATCTGCCCCTGTTGTGTCCTCACATCACGCTCTCCAGGACCACAGTGCTGCCCTTGCGTCAGCCTGAGCCTGGGCTCCTGCCTGCCCAAGGCCTCAACAGGTGGCTCAGGCAGGCAGAGAAGTGCTTGCCCGGTCCCTAGGTGACACTCTATTTAGCCCACCCCTCTGGCTCTCTCTCCTGTAGTTCCAACACCCTAGGATGGTCCAGGATTGCTGAGTCCCTTAGGTGTGGAGGCTGCTGATATGACATCCCTGTCCTGATGGAGCTGACAATCCAGCAGAGAAGATGGCTGCTGAGCAGGACAGGGCCGGAGACTCACCTAGACCCTCACCTCACTCTGCTCACCCTGGGGAAGACAGTACCATGTCCACCCCACATACTGCCAGCTCCCCCAAGGGAGAGAGGCTGTCTGGGGCCTGAGGCTGCAGCCCCACTCCCAGCCCCAGGCTCCTTCCCATCCTGGGCTCTGGAAATTGTGTGTGTGCACTAGGTACCTGTGTTTCCAAAGAGTTTCTTTCAACTTTGCACAATAATGAAGTCTCCAACATAAAAATAGAGAGCCCATCGGCTGCAATCTGCTATTATATTTTTACTGGGACCCTCCATTGAGCGAGAATGTAATCTGTAAGATAATATAAGTGCTAATAATATTTTCCAGGGAAGCATTTCTCACTGTTACAAACACAAACGGCTATTAGCGGGTGTATTTGTTAGCATTGATGAGACATAGATTACCCGGCTTCTGCAACTAGATGGGAACAGGCTGCTTTTTTTCCCCTCTAAGCTGCTCAGTCTCTGAAAAAAATTAGCATAATGTGCTGAGTGTTCTACACAATTCTAAGTTAATCTTAAAAACTCCTTTGTGATTCCTCTCCCATTAAAGACTTTAAATATCTTTATTCTCTTTTAATAGAGCAATTCATCAATGTATTCCTCTAAAAGGTAAGTAATACAGATAAATGAGACAGGGGGACATGTTATATGAAGAGGAATGCTCCATCAGAATTAATACACTAATACCCTGCCTGGCACTTAGTAGGTGCTTAACAAATGGATATTAGGTTAGTTGATTGACTGTACTTTCCTAACATTTATAAAGTCAGGCTTTTCAATATCATTTCAAATTTTTTAAAAGAAATGTTTGATCATCATTTTCTGTGTAATTTTGAAGTTAGGTGGATTCTGAAGCTCTCCTGACAGGCATTCCTCACAGACGGGGGACTGCAGACTTTGACAGAGCACCACCTACTGCCCAAGCCTTGCCACCTCCGCTCACCAGCTCCCAGATCGTCTAGTAGCCCCACAAGGAAACCCAGAAAATGGTACGTTTTACCCTCAAGCATTCAGCCAGCCTTCACTGAGCCTCTACTCCATGTGTGGCAGGACCCGGGGAAACAGACAAGCTAGAACATATCCCTGCTCTGAGGTGTTCAGCCTACAGGAGAAATGAGCAGACAGGCAGACCTAAATGGGGTGTCACTCACCCCAGGAAGGGTCACAGGAGAGAAGCCCCCACCAGCTGCATGCACCACCCCCTCAAAAGCCCTTCCCAGAAGGTCACTCTCCCTCAACCACCTGGACACTTTCACACACACCCAGCATGGCCACCAGGTCTTTTGTGGCCCTCACCTCTGCAGGGGCAGTGGAGACGGCCAGTCACTCAGGACTCGGGCATTGGCCATTAAAGCAGCACCATATGTAGGAAAAATCACATGGAGCAAACAAAGGCTTCAGAAGCAGGCTCTCGACTCAGGGCTGTGCTCTACGTGGCAAACAGGTTGTAGTCCCATGTCTGCAAGGATGCAATTAATTATTGATCCTCATGCAAAATGGGCATTGATAACTCCATACGGAGCTGATGCTGTAAATAAACTGCGCATCATCGGGAGGCACGGCATGTGCAAATGATTCAACACATATTGTTATCAAGGGAAATTCTGCCTCAATATGGCTGAGAAAGCCAAACACTGTTAGGAGGTGGAGCAGCAGCTTTTGCACTAACTTACAGCTATTCTCTCATTCATTCAATGAGCATAAATGGGGCACCTTTTTCAAACTTCTGGCTATGTGCTGGGCCTGGAAGATATAGGGTCAATTGAGCCCCTTCCCGAGCCACACCCAAGTTGCTCACTACCCAGGGCAGAGCTGGTGGAGTACAGGAGACCTGAGTCAGGGTGGGCCTCTGCTGAGTAACTCCCTGGGGGCCAGACCCTGGGATGGGCACATTACTCTCAACTTCCCGGCAATCCCTGATGCAGGAGTTCCTGGCCCAGTTTTACAATTGAGAAAACTGAAGCTTAGAGAGGCTAATTGGTCGCATAGCTAGTAAGTGGCAGTGGGGGCATCTGAACCCAGGGCTGCCCAGTTTTAAAGCCTAGACTCTTCTCTGACCTGGTTTTTGCAACTAGTGTCTTGAATGTGATAAGAGATCAGGCTGTTTGCACAACCACAGACCATCCTCCAACCCAGGCAGCCTACCAGCAGTGGCCGCATGAGAATGGGGTCTCACAGAAGCAGCCTTCCAGCCTTTGGAGGCTCAGGTCTGAGGCCAAGCCCTCTAGCAGGTGGTGGACCAGGAATCCCAGACACTGCTGGGTGCCTACCCCACAGCATGAACCCCATCTCCCTTGCCAACAGAACCTGGGCTATCCAGGCATCCCTGCAGGGGGAAGACTGCCCCAAACCCAGCCCCACCACAGGATGTTAATCTGGATTAATTTAAACCAATTAGAGTTGTTTTATTCCTTTCACCAATGACTGGCTTAGGAAGAAGCACATTACAAAATTCTGGCCAAGGAGACCTTGCTCAAGAGAACAAGTCTGCTGCAGAAGCTCCTGGGAATGGTTACTTAGCTCTTCAATAGAGACACAAGGACCATTTTTCACCTATCAGATTGGTGAGAATCCAAAGGTTAAAAAGATACCCTGCGGGCTGTAAGGAAACCAGCCCTTCGTACATTGCTGATGGGAGAATAAACTGGTACAAACCCCAGGAAGGGCAATTTGCAACATCTGTCAAGGTCACAAATACATAACCCTTTTGCCTCAGCAATTTTACTTCTGGGAATTTATCCTCTAGGAAAACTAACAGATTTGCAGAATTTATTATAATAGCAAATATGGGAAACAACTTAAATATCTATCAAAAGATGACTGGTTAAACAAATTAGGTTACATGCGTATAATGCAATATGATATAGCTATAAAACAATGTTAAGGATGTGTTTTATGTACCAAAATATTTTGCTAGAAGAAAAGAAAAGCCAATGTCAAAAAATGCTTAGAGTATGCTATCTTTTGGGAAAAGTAAGAGTGGGGCAGATAAAACCTTATATACATTCATATTTGCTTGTAATATGCCTTATTACACAAAAAGATTCTGGAAAAATAGTGAGAAGATAGGATAGGAATAATAGAGAGACTTTTTATTGCATACCTTTTAAGTATTTTAAATTGCTAATCTATGGATAAAACACCTATTCAAACAATTTGCTATGGTCTGAATGTTTGTGTCCTCCCCTGACAATTCATATGTTATAATCTTAACTCCCAAGGTGATGGTATTAGGATGTGGGGTTTTTGGGAGGTGGTTAGTGTTGGGCCCACTGACATCCTTCAAAGTCCAACGACCCCCATTTCTGGGCTCTCAGATGTCATCCTGTGATCCCTCAACAGATAAAGTACATTGTTTGACAGGCATCTTTCCCCTTGCAAACTGATAGCCCCAGGCAATGCCTACCTTATCGGAGTCATAGACCCTACCATCCTCCACAAACCCTAAACCTCTTACCTCACCTACAACCAACCAAAGACTTGTGCACAAACCGATCAGGCACCTTGTGACCCGATCTTATAAATACACCATAACAATCCTCGGTGCTCACACAGGCACACTTTGCCTGTGTGGCCCACTGTTGTCTATGACAGGGTACTGTAATAAACTCCTTTCTATTCTTATATTTAATCTCTGGTAAATTCTTTTACCAACCTGCGTTACCAGCCCACCCCATTGTGCACACAACAGTTAGGTCATGATGTCATGACTGGGATTAATGCCCTTATAAAAGAGGTTCTAGAGAGATTTCCTAAATGCTTCAACCACGTGAGGAAACAGCAAAAAGACAGATATCTAATGAATCAGGAAGCCCTCATCAAACATGGAATCTGCCAGAACCATGAGTCTGGACTTGCCAGCCTCAGAAACATGAGAAATAAATGTTTGCTGTTTATAAGCCACCCGGTCTATGGCATTTTGTTATAGGAGGCTGAATGGACTAAGACATGATCATACATTTTTTAAGAGAGTAAAACAACAAAGGGATGCTATATTTTCTGCCTATGGACATTTATAGACAAGGACATGAAGGGTGGATGGAGCCACAGCAGCCATTCTGTGACCATGAAGGGCACTACAGTAGAGTGGAAAAATGGAAAGAGTTTGTGCCCTCAGTGACATTGCTGAGCTGTTGAATTAACCAAACCTGGAGCTGCTCTACCACAGAGCTTCTCATTAGATAAGATAAATTTCTGTCCCGTTTAAGCCGTTTGGGTTGAGTTTTCCAGCACACAACAGCATGTCATCAAGAAAACAGGGCCCTGATATAAACAGGCCATCCTTGTAAGGACACATAACAAATAGATGATCTGTGCCTCTGTTCAAGCGTCCATCATAAAGAAAAACTCAGGAGTTCAGGGCAAACTCAGAGGACTAAACATACACTCTTACTTCTGCCACCCTCCAGAAGAAACCCCCCTAAAATAGCCTTGAAGGTCTAACAGTGATAGGACTCCACGAGGACAAAGAAAAGAGAAGCCAACAGAAGCAAGTTACAGCAACAATAGTGTGGAAGCTGGAAAGCAGGTGGGCAGGAGCCAGCTGGCTTAGCCAATCAGGGAAAGCAGAAACGTAAGCCTGCATTTGGAATGAGCAAACCCATCAGAACACTGAAAGGACCAGAAACTGAGGAAGCAACACACACTACCTCAGAAGGCACAGGCATAGGTGGGATTTAAACCAGGAGGACCTGTGGAAAATCCACATGAAAACCAGGAATCCTACTGCCACTGCCTAGCAAGATGACTACCCTCCTCTCACCATGAAAAATGATGGGAAGCCAACTCTCTGGAGAGTTTGGGTCAAAGAGGTTCTGGACTCAAGGGCAGCAGACACAGCTGAGCAAGAGGGTGGGGGACCATATTGAAAACAGGGAAAATTAAAGTAATTCTACAAGTTGAACAGTGAAGGCTCATGTCACCTTCTCCCAATGAGCTTCTGGAAAGTTCACCCCCAGAACTATACCCCTCCTCCAGGCCAATACTGACATCAGGGAATCCCAGAGGGCAATAACCAATTCACCCACCGCAATCACTCTGTACTGGAGCCTACTGGTCATCAAGCCTCACCCAAGCACAGGGAGCTTCCCTGGGGGTGTCTGGTGCCTCACCCTTGGATGTGTGTTCGAGGCCTTCAGCACCTGCTGTTGGAGAAAAGCCTCTAACTGAAGGCAGATCAGAACAAACAGGAAGTAAAAGAATTCCAAAGGAAGTAGAGAGATGGCAGGAGACAGAGGGAAAAATATACATAATGTATGTATTTTAATACCCTCAGAAAATTAGAAGATATCACATTTCATGAAATAAGAAAAAGGGTACTATAAAAACGAATATTCAGGAAACAGGAAAACACTTGGAAATTTAAAATATGACAGCAGAATTTTTTTAATCAACAGAATATTTGAAAAATAAAATAGAAGAAATCCTCCATTAAAAATAGGGAAAAAAGTAAAAAATAAGAAAGATAAGAAAATTCAAGGATTAAGAGGTCCATTATTCAACAAATAGGAGCTACAGAAAAGAAAATAAAGAGAACAGAGAGGATGCAATTATCAAAAAAATAATGTAAGATACTGTTCCAGAACTGAAGGAAATGTATTTTGAGATTTAACTGATCTTCTAAGTATATGGCACCACGAATTCAACTATAAAAAAAATTTTTCTTTAATTTTAAAAAAAATTTTAAACCATTCCAAGGAACATCATCATGAGGTGTAGAACAAAGAGATGGAGAGAAATCCTACTGACTCCCAAAGTAAGGAAGCAGGTCACAGAGAAACCTCAGGATCTGAAAAGTATTGGACTGACTGTCCATGTCTCGACACAAGGGAAGCAAGAAGACAATAGAACAATGCCTTCAAAATTCTGAGGGAAAACAATTTCCAATTTAGAGTCAGCCACACTATCAATCAAATGCAAGGCTAGAACAAAGACATTTTCAGACAAATGAGGTATCCAAAAACTTACCTCCTCATCCTCTTTCTCTAGAAGTTACTAGAGGAAGTATTCCCCTCCAAAGAGGGGAAGAATCCAGGGAAAAAGACGAAGTGGAATCCAGGGTGCAGGGGATGCCCTGGAAGACGGTGGAAGAAAGTTCAGGGAAGAATCTGGGTGCTGCTTGTAGAGAAGAACCGTCCAGACAGCAGCTGCAGGCTGGAGGCTCCTACGAGCTGTCTGAAAAATAAACAAACAAACAAGACCATTCGCTCAGTGCTGGGTTTAAAATATTCAGAGATTTTCATTTCTGTCACGGAGTTTGGGAAATAATGTGCAATTGGTACACATAAAACAAAACAAAGGAAAAGAAAGGAGCAATTATTAACTTCTGAGAAAATTAAAAGTTGTACAAGAAACTATAATCATAGTACTGCATGTGGCTCTCTGTAAATAATAGTTACATAGTCATAATAATGTAAACATTGAATACTGACTTAACCCAAAATGAAGATTTAACATTCTCAGGGGAGAGGAAGGGGAAGCTGTTGGGGACGAGGCAGGTAGGGGGTGGGATGGAGGATTCTGTGCAGGTAATAAAAATTAAAAACCCTTCCTTTTCACAGGAGAAAGTCAATAGATCGTATTCAAAATGAAAAAGAAATCAGATAAAGGCAGTTAAATTAAGTAGCACAGAAATATGGAGAAAATATAAGAAATACAAGAAAAACTAGATTGAACATTGAAAGCAGGTGATTCCTGGCAGCTGGGAGCAGGGAACAAGGGGGAGAGCACTGCTGTCTTTTACTCTAAGCTCTCTAGTTCTTTTGGGTTCTGAACCTATCTACACAGAACCTGGATTTTTAAAAGTTTACAAAGGAAAATCAAAAAACAGAAAGTGTCTGCTGATCTTCTGGCATATGGGCAGGTCTGTGTCCATTTCTGGGAGCCTGGGAGCCTGGGAGCCAGCCAAGACACAGCTCCTGAGACACAAGACCAAGAAAGGCAACAGGCTGTTTCAAGGTTGCACCACTACCAGCAGTGCCACATACGGGACCATCGCCAGGATGCCGCCTTGCTGGTGGACGCACATCTAGAAGCTGGGTGGCCAGGGAAAAGGTGCAGGGGTTTAATTTTAATAGATACTGCCAATTACCCTGCATGAAGTCTGCCCCAATGTGCACTGCCACCGGCAATGCTGAAAATCTTCCCTCATCTTTGCCAACACTGGATGATAGCAATCTTTTTAATGTTTGCTAAACTATCAGGTGAAAAAGCTGCATCTCCTTTTCTTTTTTTAATTTACATCCTCATGATCATTAGTCATCTTCATCTGTTCAGGCTGCTATAACAGAATTACCAGAGACTGGGACACAGGGTTCATAAACAGACATTTATCTCTCACTGTTCTAGAGGCTGGAGTCCAAGACCAGATTTAGCTAGTGAGGGCCTGCTTCCGATTCATAGATGGCTCGCTGTGTCCTCACATGACAGAAAGGGCAAGGGAGCTCTCCGTGGTCTCTTTTACAGAGACACTAATCCCATTCGTGAGAGCCCCACCTTCATGACCTAATCAGTCACCTCCCAAAGGTTCCCCACCTCCTAATACCATCACCTGGGGGGTTAGGTTTCAACATAGAAATTTGCCGAATACACTGCAACATTTTAACAGGGTAAAGTGTTGGCATGTGTTGACATGAGAATATCTCCACAACACTTCAGCGAAGGAAGCAATTTGCAAACGATAAATACCAAATGATACTGTTTATGTTCAAAAACATGCAAAAACTCGGTGTTATGTGTAAATTCATGTGAAAGGTCTGAAAGAAGACACATAAATCAGTAACTGGTCTTTACTTCAGGAGGAGAAGGAAGCAGGATTGTGGGGGAAAGGGGGATATTCTCAAGGGTACTTATACTTTCTCCATAAGCACAGGACTCAAACACACTGGCTCTGGACCAGCCTACCATTGTAAGCCCAGATGTGTAGCCTCCAGCAAGGGCCTCCGTTTTCTCTTCTGTGAAATAGGAAACATAATACTTCCCTCACAGGAATGTATGAGGATTAACTATTATGTACATCTATATATACAAACACACACATCTAAGATCAGCTGGGAGGAACTGTTTCAAAGTGGTAAGAGAGGAGGTGAGAACATATGTGGTAGTCGAAGGGTACTGTGTACTGTAATCCAGCACATAGCTCAGTAGAAGGTTGCTACTGGCCATGAGGAACAGACATCTTAGTCAATGGTTTTAGTGCTTTCCTAGTATGGAAAGATGCAAGAATTTGGGTTCAGAAAATTTTCTCCTGAAACTATCTGAAGGACTATCTGAAGTTCCACCGGTCAGTCCTTTTCCCAGAGCACAGGGTACCTGATTCCTGATCTCTGCCCAGAATTGCTTTCAGGGTCGTTAAAGGTCAGTGACTGCAGAAGCTAATGACTCGATCCTTGTAGAACCAAACGGCAAGCAATGTTCTTGAGTTTGCAATATTCTCACCCATAGTGCATGATTTCTTAACAAGGAGGTCTCATGTATTAATTGTGTAATTTTCTTAAGAAGGAACAGGGAAAAAAGAAGAAATGAAACCAAGGTGGACAAAATATAACCAAGTGCCTATCCAAAAAAAAAAAAAAGCCAGCACACATGGTACCAAGGCAAGAGAGAGCTGACCAAGCTTGGCCACCACGACCAGAGGCAGAGGCCCAAGGTGAAGGGCACAGCACCCTGGAGTTGGCCCTACCATTTACCAACTGGGTGACCCTGGCCCATCCCTTCCCTCTCTGAGCCTCAGTTTCCTCACCTGTACACAGGAGGTTGGGAAGCCAGGAGAGTATGAGATAACCAGACTTAGAAGAAAGAGCCCCAACTCCTTTCAGGCTGTTTCCAGTTCCATACTCACCAGGCCGTCTGAGACCCCGTCACCCAGACGGTCAAGCCCAGAGCCTACTGCGAGCCCCTATCCTGTCACCTCAGGCCTTCCTGGAGCCTACTGCTCTAGGGCCACTGTCCCCTCCTATTGCCATCTGGAGACTTACAAGGTCTTGCACCTCCAGGCTCTGACACTGCCCCCTTTTCCCTTGCCAGAGCCTGACGGTCCTTCCCAAACTGGGGGGTAGTGAGATGCAACACATCTGTTTCGATGGCCCCATATTCAGAACAATGCTTCTCTGTAAGATCCCCACCTGGCCTGGGCCCCCAAAGTGCATCCATCTCTGACCACGTTGCCTGAGGGCAGCACCTCAGATCTGGGCCAACAGGGCAGCTGCCACCCTCTGACCGAAAGTCCCTGCTGCCCCCACCCACCTCATGGAGGACCAGGCTCCCTGTCCGGGCTGCAGCCAGAGCTGCATTTCAGAGCCCACAGGTGCCCACTCACAGACTCCCTCTCTTTAAAACACTCCACACAAAGGAGCTTTTATCTGGTTCAAAAACAGGCTTTAAAAGATTTAAAAGTCTTTGCAGTGGTTTCCCATGTTCTGGTCTCTTTCAGATGATAATGGTTTTAATTATAACAATCATTATACTATAATACCTTCAATTTAGGCAATCAGCCTCATTCAGTATATTCAAATCAGGGGAAGGGTGACTGTGGGCATGCCTAGGTTTTCTCTACACTTGGTTTCAGAAAGAAGCTCCCTGGGCCTGGCAGGTGCTAGCTGCAGCCCTGGGGATGGGAGGCCCGCTCCAGGGAGTGCTGTGGGAGAAGTCTGGGAGCCGAAGTGCCTGGGCCTCCTGGGAGCAGGCCTAGGGGCAGCCCACAGGGATTCCAGCATGGGAATCCCCAGGCCTCCCAGGAGAAACCCTGCAGCCCTCCAAGACCTACTGTGGCTCCCTGTTGCCCAGAGAGTAAGGTTCCAATTCTTCAGTTTTCTCCTGTCCAACTCCAGGCTCATCTTGCACAAAATTCCTGCATACACCACTTGCACCTGACTGGTTCCATACTCTTCCCACACACAAGACACAACTGCCACCACCTATCAGGCACCAACCCAGTGCCAGGCTCCCTGCCTGCAAGGTGACCAGTTGTCTCGGTTTGCCGAGCACTATCCCCATTTTAGTTCTAAAAATCCTACATCCTGGGATACCCCTCAATCCCAGACAAAGACCATCCCAGGGTGGTTGGTCGCCCAAAAAGCGAGGCACTGGACCCATGGTGGTGACCCAGACTCGCTCCCTGACCTGACCAAGCCTTTGCTCTAGAGGGGGTGAGAGCTTCCAAAATACTGACATTGGGATTGTATTAGTGCCCTAGGGCTGCTGTAACAAATTATGACAAATCAAGTAACTTGAAACAACAGAAACTTATTCTCTCACAGTTCAGGAGGCCAGAAGTCCAAATTCAAGGTGTTGGCAGGATTGGCTCTTTCTGGAGGTAATGCGGGGATCTGTCGCATGGTTCTCTCATAGCTCCTGGTAGTCACCAGCAATCCTTGGTGTTCCCCGGCTTTTAGATGCATCACTTCAGCCTCTGCCTCCCTCTTCACATGGCCTCCTTCCCTGTGTATCTCTGTATCTTCTCCTTATATAAGTACCAGTATTCCACGCGTCCACCTTATATCCAGGATGACTTTATGCCAAGATTCTTAACTAATTACATCTGCAAAAACCATCTTTCCAAATAAGGTCCTGTTTCAATGTTCCCAGTTGACATGAATTGGGGGGTGGGGGGGACACTATTCAACCTCCCACAGGAATGAACTAAGTAAATGCCAACTTAGGTTCATAAAAATCCTCTGGGAGTCCCAAGACTGGAGGGAGAGGAAAGCTTCATTCATCCATTCCTTATTTATCAAGTGAGCACTCACTACACACCAGACCCTGCTCTATAAGCTAGGGAAACACCAGGGAATGAAATCAGGAGTCCCTGTGCTTGTGGGGCTCAGAGTGAGTGGAGGGGGAGGCACTAGGGAAAAGTCCTGAAGGGCAGCCAGGACTTGGACAAAGAATGAAAGCTGTTCTAGGTCAAGAACAGCCCTTAGTAGATTAAAAATGTGTGTCTGTCCTTGGATGGAGGACCAGAAGAGAGGGCTGATACTGGGGGGAACCCATCAGCCCTTCAATGGATGCAGATCAGGCACGAAAAGTGGAAGAGCTAAGGGGAGACTGGGGGTGTCTTTGGGGCCTCCTCAATCCCATCCCTGCCCCCACTCTTCGTGAGAAAATTGACCACATGAAGTGCCACACAAACACAGCTAGTCCTCTAGCCCACTTTTCCACAGACCCCTCAGTCCATGTAGGACCTCTGGAGTCTACAAGCGGGGACCACTCCCCAGAGCTTGGTGCAGAATGAGAAGCCTGGACTCGGTCCCAAGGGCTATCTCTGAACCTTGACTCAGGGAACCTCATGAGTATCTAACACAAGTAGGACCTTTCCCCAGGGCCAGGTCTCTGCAGGGGCATTCAGGGCTTTAAGGATCCTGTGTCCTGAAAGTCACAGAGGCCTGCCTCTTCCAGGAAGCACTCCCAGATTTTCACCTTCTTACAGTAGGTGAATTCACTTCCTCTCACTCTTCAACTAAACCACTGATACATTTCTATTTTTTGTGATAAATATATTGTACATTCACAGCTCTCCACCCACTCTGGTCATTGTCTCAGACCCTGGCCTTCTCCCTGTGCTTGATAACGTAATGCACCAACCAAAATCTTCCCAATAAAGAGCCCATCCGAGGGCAGAACCAGATGCTCCCTGAATCCCCATCTCCTCCTGCTCTGAGTGCATGGCAGCCACCAAGATATGCATTGCAGTCCTTTCCTTTTTAACACAAAGGGACCCTTCTGTTTGTGCAACAAATAGAGTCATTCCCCTCTACGGGGCAGGTCCTGGGACTCATAAACCACAGGTCAATGCTAACCAATATGTTTCTTTCCTCAGGGCTGTAATCTTTCAAATAACCCACTGCTGGACTGCAGTTCCCTCAGAGATAAATGTGTGTGCCCATCCCTAATGCATTCACCGACTGTCCTGTCTCAGAAGGCATCATACTCACACTCAGACACACACAGCTCCCAGAGAGGCTGGCTGGCCTCTAATCCCTCCCACCACACTGGCAGGGGGCTGGGGGGAGGGGCTCCACCACCTTGAGTGGGACGTGTCCCACTTCTCCCCTCTCTCTTCAAAGTGTGAAAAGGGAGCTGACAGATGCCTTTTCTGCACTCAGTCTGCCCTGAACTTAGATGCTCTACCCACAGACCAAATGCCAACTTACCAAACTGATCCTCTATGCAGTGGAAAGGGGGCCTCATCTCCTTACTGAGGAGTTAATTTAGGGAAAGAAAGCTTGTTTCTTGTCACTCCCTTGCATAAAACCCTGATACGGCTTCCTATGGCTTTTAGGATAAGGACTCACAGCTTGCCAGCCCCCGAGACCACGTGTAACTGAACGACACCATACTGGCAAGCACTCCCAGCTTTGGCCCCATGGCTGCTAAAGATCCCTCAGCACCAAGCTCTCTCCTCCTCTACGGCTGTCCCTCCTGGCCAGCTCACTTCTCAGGCCCAGTTTAAACATGGCTCCCTTTAAGAAGTCTTCCCTACCTCCTATGTAATCCAAATTTACTCTTTCTTCTCTAAGAGGCAATAAAGCATAGTGGTTAGCAGCAAGGAATTTGGAATCAAACGTCCTGATTCAAATCCCAGGTCTGCTGCTTACTAGCTGTATGGCTGCAGGCAAGTTACTTAACTTCTCTGAGCCTCCATTACCCCATCTGTAAAACGGAACTAATTCATAGAGTTAGGAGGATAAAAGAATGTAATCCACTGAAAGTGTTTTGAACCGTGTGGAGCACATAGTAAATCATTAGTGTCAGCCGTTATCACTATTGCCATCATTTCACAAGCTCCCAGCTCTCTCTTTGCTTTGCTTTCCCAACCCTTCTCACAGTCGGCAACTCTACTTGGTGGTTATTTGCTGACTGCTAAGATGTCAGCTCCATGAGTGAGAGGAACCTCGATGTCTGGCACGGTGCCTGGCGTGCATCAGCGCTCAATAATTAACAACTGTTGATTAAAAAATAATAACCACTGGCTCTTCCCAACTTCAGGTGGGAGGGGGCTGCGGAGGAGGGAGGTGGTCAGGATAGATGTGCAGGGACGAGCTGAGGCCCCCACTAGGACACAGGTTGACGGGCAGCCCGGGGGCCCACCTGGGGGAAGCTGGTGAACAGCAGAGCTCAGAGTCAGGCCACCCAGGCTTGAGGCCCAGCTTCACCTCTGACCCGTGGTGTAGCCTGTGAAACTCCAACGGGAAACCTTCGTTCATTCAGTACCAGTTAGGGCAACGTCCTGGGCAGGGAGAGCAAGGCGAGCCCGGGCTCCTCTTCCCTGCTGGCCAATGCTGCACTCCTGACTGTCCCCCACATCTGCACTGCCACCTGTAGGGCATGTAAATCCACACAATTAATATCCGCCATCATTTTACCACGACTATTTTTCTTCCTGAATGTGTTCGGTTTCAGGGATCGTGGCATGTTCCGGAGGCACATTAACATTTCATTATCTCTAAAAGCTTAACTACCGTAACTAATGCTAGATTAATAAGTAGCCCTAGTGAACAACTACTTTAAACAACACCACTTACACAGTCTCCCTGGTGGTGGCTGAGGTCTCTTTGAACCAGTGGCTGTGGCTGAGAAAAGGTCAGTTGAGCTAAGCAGGTCTAATTTCCATATCTCCCACAAGAGACATCACATGTTGTTCTATCCGAGCCACTAAATCTAGGCCAAAGCTATCAATTTCCCAGGCCCCTGTGAACCTGGCACTGGAAGATGGTCTAGGCTGTGTCCACATGGCCCACTAGGGGTGTTCCCAATCCCCGCGCCCAACAGGGCCCTGCCTGGGCTCCGAGCAGGATGCCCAGCTACTGTGTGTGCGCTAAGAGATGGCACTGGGTAATACTCATTAGCTGGTGGAAGCATCACATGCAGGTGTAAAGAAGAAGAAAAGAAGCAGCCAAGTTTAGAGACATCAAAGACAGACACTGGCTAGAGGCCCTGAGGCCACCTTCCAAAGGACAGCGTGTGAGGCCTGCCAGCAAGGCAGCCACAGGCACCAGGCCCTCCCTGGGACTTAGCCAGCCCTGGATGCCCCTTATAAGTGCATGCTTTATAAATCCGAGGTGGTGCTATTTGGGGAGGTGTTAATTATCACTGTATTTCTATAGCACAGGCGAGAATGAAATATCACAGTGAACTAATGATGCGGGTAGAGGCAGGTTTCAGAAATCTTTTCCTCTAAACTTTCATCCCACCTGACTCCTTCCTCAGGCCCCCAGCTTCTCAGCTCAGGCAATTGATTGGGGTGTGGCTGTTGGGACATCTCGTCAATGCAGTGTTCAATGTTCATGGAAGGCCCTTCTTCCACAAGGGTCTGCTCTGCCCTGAGAGCTTGGCCACGGAGCAAGGTAAAGGCCTTTGCCCCCTCCACCCTCCAATTACCCCTACTCACTCTGTACACCACCTCTGAGAGCCCCCTGCTCCCCTTGCACAAATACTCTGGACCTGCTCCTGATTTTTAACACAGCAGACCCAGCCCAGCTTTCGAAGAGTGGCCCAGGACTTGGAGCTTCAGCACTGGGAGCCAGGGAGGAGCCTTGCTTAAGGAAGCCCCATTCTCTGCTCCCTGTCCAAGAAACTGGGGTCCAAGGGCCCCCAAAATTCTGGTCCTCTAGCTGTTGTTCATTCCTGACCATGTGAAACTAAGCTACCCACTGTCCACTAAGCCTCCTCCCCAGGAGGGTCCAGGCTCTCCCTGAGATCTGGAGAACAGTGCTGGTGCTCATCCTGGACAAAGGATCCCAGTTGCTCAGGGGCATCTAAAGTTTGCACGCCCTAGGGGCATTTTCTATCTCCCTGGCAAGTGGGGGAAGCAACACAGACCAGAGCACCTATGGATCTTGCCCAAGCCCCATGGGTGGCAACCCCACCTCTGCATCAGGAATTGTCCTGTGACCCTTATGTATGGCTTAGAAATCAAACTCAAATCCTGTGGGAAGCTGACAAATCTGATCGCTAATATCCTTCTTCCAAGCATCCCACCAAAAGTGTCCATCTCCCAGAAAGGATTACGAGTCCTGTGCCCTTCATGAGCAATGAGAATTTCCCATCATGCAAGGTGACTAACCAGCAGAGCCTACTGTTGAACAGCACATGGACAGGGAGGCGTACAGCCAGAGGAGAATAGGGCATCTCATTCCCTGCTCCGCCCAATATGGTGAGCCTAGAAAAGCTCACGAGGGCAGGAGACACCCCTGCCAGCTAGATTTCCCCTGCAGCTCCCCAGTCAGAAACAGGGAGGTTAATAAACCACAAGACGAGGGTCTCCCGAGGGACAGCTCTTGGCCGCCTCTGAAGTTTACCAAAGCAGAGCTTCTGATGCCTTAAAGGCCGCCTGCCACGGCTCCCTGTGAATTATTACACTGCAGGTTTTCAGGACACTCTGTCTGCAATGCCTTGGGAATTAGAGTAATTGTATTTTATCTGTTTGCCAAGAGTTTTCAGTAAACTCCTTTAATGTACTTTAAAACTCATAGCCCCAAATAGCAATGCGTGTCTTCTAGTTTATGCACCAGGCACTGAATAAACACAGAGTGATATCTGGGGCTGGAGAGGACACTATTCATATATTTACACCCTTTACCAAAACACACATTCCTCTTAATGACGTTACTTGCCACAGAGCCCAACAAAAGGAGCCCTATGAAGGTCACAGTCACAGACCTTTCTCTGAGATGGTTCCCTTCACATGCAAAAGGCCCCAAGGTAGTCCCTGCCCTAAGATTCCCCCATAGGCAGTCAGGTCTCCCAGCCCAATCCCTGGGAGCCAGAAACCTGAGGCAGGATGACCGTCAGAGCTTCCCCCCTCACTCCCCCGGCCAGGGCCCAGGCATCTCATGGGCACTGAATGCCTTCCCCACACAGATGCCAGCAATGCACTACCCCAAAATCAGCTTCAACTCCTCCTGTGGCCTGGACAACAGAGAGGAGAGACAGCAGGAGGAGGAGGGGCCTGATAAAGGAGGAAGGGGAGATGGATGGCACTGATGGAGAAGGAGGGTGGCCTGGCATGAGGAGGGGGTGCTGGGGGCACAGAGGACAGGGCAAGGCACAAAGGACAGGGTGGAGCACACCTGACCTACAGCCATGCCCTCCCAACCCTTCAAAGCAAGAGTCACCCTAGACAGGACGTGGAAGAACAGCCGCCCAGGGGACAGCACTGGGAAGTGCTGTGTGAGGCCACCAGATCCTGCAGGAGTCTGGACAAGGGTTTTCTCCCAAGCCCACTCAATTTCCCCATCTGGAACCAAGTGTCTTTTGAGACAGCCTTCTCACCGCTGTAATGCAAGACACATCTCCTTCTTTTGGAGGTAAGATTCTCCAGAAAGCCGGGCTGGCTCCTAACTAGCCCCCTCCTCCATGTGCACCCAGAGTGAGGTCACCAGACCAGGTGATGGCTGGCATATAGGCTGCCCCAGCCTGTCCAGATGCTTCAGGAAAAAACTTCAGACACGAGAGAATGTGGACATGAGAAACCATGGCTAACAGACAAGAAGGATCACAGACACAGACACCAAGACCAAGGGCACCAGACGTGGAAAATCATGGACAGTGGACTCGATGCCACAACCACCAAATACGGAAGAAAACAGCCTCTGGCTGAGGGGTTGACTAGATGGTGCGGGCACATCCCAGGAAGCCCTGGACTCCCTTTCCTTAGGCCTGTTTGGAGGGCAGCCCTCACCTTCTCTCACCTGGGGCCCCTTGTCGGCACTGAGCAGCTGCTGCGTGACTCCCATACTCGGCTCTCGCCTGGTGAGTGAGACCCAAAGCTCCCCAGGGGCTGAGACGGCATGGCAATACCAGGTAGTGGTCAGCCCCCAGCCGGAGAGAGCCAGGCTGATGCCACTAAGTCCCTTCTGTGCTACTTGGCCCACAACTGACCCTCATCAATGGGAACTGCTGTGCTGGTGACCACGCCCCATGATCCTTCCTGGCCAACTCCTTGATAATAGTCCCCATTTTCTGTCTCCCTAAATTGAGTAAGATTTTGCAGGAACCAGTTATTGTTAGAAATCCTGAGTCCCACCCCACCTCCTAAACACTAAACCCGCTTCTCCTGCTGTCTCCCCTATTTCAGAGAGAAACAAGGTCATCCTTTCAGTCACTCAGGCCAAAACCAAGGAGTTACAGTGCTTGACCTCCTTCTCTTGCATGCCACATCCAATCTCTCGGCAGATCCTGTTACTGCTACCCTTGAAACAAATGCAGAATCTGATCATTTTGCTCCATCGCCATTCTGCAATCCTGGGTCAAGCCACACTCCCTCTTGTTGAATTATTGCACTGGCCTCCTCCTGGCCTCCTGGCTTCCTCCTTTTGTCCCCCACCCACCACTATCTCATCCATTCCTGTGGGAGGCAAAATAATGCCACTACCCCCTGGCCACCCCAGTCAAAGATCTCCGTGCACTAATCCCTGGAATCTGGGAATATTTTGCCTTAAAATATTGGCAATAATAAATAGTAGCAAAAGGAATTTTGCAAATGTGATTAAGG
Organism: Vicugna pacos; assembly: GCF_048564905.1. Classification (NCBI taxonomy): domain Eukaryota; kingdom Metazoa; phylum Chordata; class Mammalia; order Artiodactyla; family Camelidae; genus Vicugna; species Vicugna pacos. The sequence goes on along the minus strand of NC_132989.1, from coordinate 27,624,197 downwards.
TTAAGGATGGAGAGACCACTGTGGATTATCTGGGTGGGCTCAGCCTAATCACAGGGGTCTTTAAAATCAGAGAACCTTTCCAACTGTGGTCAGAGAGAGAAGAAGGTCAGAGAAAAGGCAGTGTGAGATGGACTCCACACCTGGTGCTGGCTCTGAGATGTAGTCTCCGTGCAAGATGGGAGAGTGGCCTGGAGGAGCGAAGGGCAGCCCCAGCTAAGAGTCAGCAAGAAAACGGGACCTCAGTCCTACAAGTCAACATTCTTATAAAGGTGTATGAGGCCCACACAATGTGCACAAGGCCCCGCTCTCTGACCTCACGCCTCCCACTCCCCTCTGTGCTCATCCAGCTCCAGGCTCACTGGCTTCCACCTCTGGCTGCTCTTCATGCTCCAGACGTACTTTAACCCCAGGATCTTAGCACGTGCTGTTCCCTCCACCTGGAATGCCCTCCCAGGTATCTGCAAGGGTCCCTTCTTCCCTTCTGTCTCTACAGTGTTATCATCACAGAGGTCTCAGATTCCTCCACATAAAGGTGTGGATGTCCCTTCCCAGCACTCCCCACCTCCCTTCCTACTTTATTCTACTTCTAAACATTTTCTAAGGACTGAATGTTTGTCCCCAACAAATTCATATGTTGAAACTTAACCCCCAATGTGGTGGCATTGGGAGTTAGGGCCTTTAGGACATAATTAGGTCATGATGGAGCAGGTCCTCACCAGACACTGAATAGACTGGCACCTTGATCTGGGACTTCCAAGCCTCCAGAACTGGGAGAAATAGATTTCTGTTGTTTACAAACCACCCAGTCTGTGGTATTTTGCTACAGCAACCCAGGCAGACTAAGACATATATTTATTTGTTTATTGTCTATCTCTCTACACACCTCTCCCAACTAAACCAGTCCATGAAGCAGGAATTTTGTTTATTTCTTTTACTGCTCTATTTACTCCCAGATCCTAGAGCAGAACCTTGCATGTAGTCAGGGCTTTGAAGTCTTTGTCGAAGGACAGATGACCTTGCTTCCTGTCTCACAAAGAAATTGTATTATAGGGGAAGCAAGAGGGGATGGGGGAAGCTGTCAGTTCACAAGGCCCACGCCCCCAGGAAGTTTACCTCTGAACTCTTTCCAGCCTGTGTGATGGGAGCCCTAGGACCTGGCCCCCTGGTCATCTGGGGAGGGAACAATATGTGCAAAGGACTAAGGACTGGCCCCACCACCCCCAGCTGTCCTGGGTCCCCTGGGAAAAGGCAATGATGGGTTATCTGCCCTTCCAGATCCAGACACTATCTTCCTGCATCCTACCCCGCCTCCCACACACCCACCTAGAGCAGGCCCTACGCTGTCCAGGATGGTAACCACAAGCCACATGCAGTTATGGGGCACATTAAATGTGACCAGTCCAAATGGATGTGTATGACTATGACACGGCAGATTTCAAAGGCTTTATACAAAAAGAGAATGCAAGCTACCTCATTAACAATTTTGTATATTGATTACATTTTGAAATGATAGTATTTTGGATAGATTGAGTTAAATAAAATGTATTATTCAATTTAATGTTACCTGTCCCTTTCTAGTTTTTTTATGTGGCTATTAGAAATTTTTAAATTACCTATGCTGCTTGCATTATATTTGGATAGCATGGAGCTACTCTAGAGGAAAAAGTCACCTGAGCAGCAGTGCTGACCACAAGTAAGGGGCCTTTCCTCTGAAACCCCCAAGCTCCACACTTATTCCAACTCCACGTGCAACAGCACAGCCAGGGAGCAGGGCCCTCCTCCGGAGCCAGGAAGCACTGGCATCACCAGGTACTGATGGAGCTCGGGTCCTTTGTTGTCTGCACACTGGCCAGAGGTGTCAACACGACTGCTCCACATAGGGTTCCCTTTGCCAGGTGTGGCCTTTGTGCCCAGAGGGCCCCAAACCTCGCCCTTCCCTGGGGTGGGATTCATGTGAAACATATCTGAGCTGGAAGGAGAAACAGCTGAGTTAGAAGCCCTGCCTCCTCAGACCAGACTCTGTCCAAGTTGGAGTCATGAAGACTTAGAACCTAATACGGACACCCACAAGGATGAGCCCTGACCACATCCCCAGCACTCAGGTGACACCAGGGCTGTGTCTGTTTGATGACATGGCCTGAGGTGTGGGTTGGAACATCTGGTGATGTGACAAAACTGTTTTCAAAAATAAGATGAAACTGCATTTCTGGCACTCCTGACTCTCAGATCCTATTACCTTTAAAAATATCCCCCAAAGACGGCTGCTGTCACTGCATTTTTAGCACATTCTGACTATTTCCAAGGCGGCAAACATTCCGGAGCTTTGCTGGGGTGGAGACTGCAGATGTGCGAGTCGGTGCAGGGAGCAGCAGCAGTGGAGGTGGGACCAGCTCCCTCTGATGTGAGCAGGCTCAGGGGCTGTGTTTCAGCCTCTGCTCAGGAGGGGCAGGGAGCAAGGTGGGGTCCCCAACTCTGAGACTTCGTGGGTGACCTTCCCTAGAGAGCTCAGGGACCAACCAATAGCCTTCCCCAAATCTACCACCTCCCCCACATTCACACGTAGGTTAGAGGTCTCTTAGGGACACCCTGAGGTCCATGCATCTGAGAGTTCCAAACCCCCGGGTTTCCCACCCACAAGGAAAAGTTTGGTGAAGGAAGCCCAAAACAACAAAGTCCAGATTGATTACGTTTTTGTTCTTTGGGAGATTCAGAGATGTCAAATTGGAATAATAAAGATTTAGAAACTGACACAGACATCCTGGGATTAAACCACAGGAATTCCTTTTCATTCCCAATGAGGTTTTAAACTTTCCAGAGTTTTCCCAAAGTTCAGAGCTGTCTCAGGCAACTTCTCTCCAAATGTGGATTATCTAGGATAACATTAAACTTGCATTCTGATCAGTGCCCAGAGAATCAGAGAAGGGAAACTTACATCAGTATTTGTCAGCTATAAAACAAATAGCAATAGAAATCCTGGGTGCATTCTAAAGCTACACTTCAGTGTCTGGAGTGGTGGGGGATGTCAGTCCACTGTTTTGGATAATCTTTGCCCAGAGTCTGCGGTCATGGTCCAGTGGACTGAGCTAGGAGAGGAGGCTCAGAGAGGGACCAGGAAAGCCACACATTCACCTCTGCCCTCTGGGTCTGTGTGTAGAAGGATGCTTGAGAGGCCGGGCCAGAAGCAAGCTGATTCCCTTCTGGCCCTTGGGATGCCTCTTTGGTCTCTGAGGATGGCAGGGACTGGGGCTCAAGTGGCAGTGGAATATGGGAGCCTTGCAGGGGAGCCAGCCCTGATGGGGGCAGTGTCACTGAGCTAGCCCCAACCTCTGGCCTCCTGGCCTTCGACTCACCAGGTTACTGCCCTTGAGAGCCTGTGAACTTGATGGACATCCTCTTCCTTCTGAGTAGGCCTGGCTGGTATAAAGAAGGGACTCAAAGAATATAAGATTCAGAAGGATGGAAGACTTGTCCTCCCTTCCAGCCATGCTGACCCCAATTATGGAGTGGAAGACAGTGGATGTGTAAAAGCACAGATTTGGGAGTCAAAGACTCCTGGGTTCAAATCCCAGTTCTGCCATTTTCTGGTTTGAGACCTTGGGAATGGGAATAATAATAAGGTGGCTGTGAGTCTTGAGTGAGATGCTGCATGGAAACTCTTTGCTTTCCCAGAATACACCACTGGGGGCAAACCCAGGGCTGGGAAGGAGATGCTGGCCAAGCTGGCAGTCTGCTGCTCAGGAGGTGGGTGGCGGTGGGCACACAGGCCCTGGGACAATACTATGGTGGAGGCTACTGCTTTGCCCACATTTACTGGTACTGTGGGTCCACTCACACACACAGTGCTCCTTCAAGAACATACCTGGAGCATGGGCCCCCCACCACCCTCTGCAGTGAGCTGGCTAGGTCTGGCTCCTAAGACAGGGCCATGAGAGTCACTCTGAGTCCTTGGGCCAGAGTCAGAGCACAGAGTCACCAGGGCTGATGATTTATTTCCAAGCTGCTCACCCTTCTTCCATGCCACTTGGTTTATGGGCTTTTAGGGCCACCCCTTCATGGCCAATGAAAATTGAGATAAATATATTTGGCTAAGTTAGAAGTCCCAGTCCAGAGAAGCTCAGGTGAAGACTTAGACCCACAGATTCTATTAATAGAGCATATTTCAACCAGAGACTCTTAAATTGTGAAGGCTCCAGGGTGGAAGCTGTAGGGGTGATGGATGCCCTCACTCTAATTGCTGGACGGGAGCTGGAAATCAAAGTGAGACATGAGCGTGCGGTGCTTGGTGCTTGGAAGAGGGCCCTTCTGTACCGGCGGCCAGGGCCAGTTCAGGCCAGGCCAGCCAGGAAACTGCTGCTTTCAGACTTGGCCGTCTCATTTGAGTAAAGAGAATTGAGTGACCAGTAAGAGCAGTACTGAGGCCCAACCAGAGGCCTAAGGGAGCCCTGGCCTGCGAGTCAGGCCACCTGCAGCCAGCTCGCTGTGGGCCGTCACAAAGGGGCAGTTTCTTCAACTGTCCTGGGAGCCAGCAGAATTGGATGGGCTCTAAGGATGCTGAGATTTGGGGCCTTCTCTCTCATGCTAGATGCCACAGCTTCTTAAAGTGGGGAGCGTGAAAGACATCAGAACATGAGGCACTGCCTCCCAAGATGAAAATCAAGTGCCTTGCTCCAGAGGAGCCCAACTTCCCCGGGAATTCCCAATGCGATGAGAGTGGAGGGTTTGAAGATCCGGCTGACTCAGGAGTTGAGAATAAAGAACAACTTGAGCTACTTTAGGGCCCCCAGGGGCAGAGACAGTGGGTCAGAAAGGAAAGGACTTGGTGCTTGAGAAGGCCAGGGGGAGCAACGTGAGACCACCACCGCACTAAGGCCACCTCAGCCCAAATCACATCTGCTCCAGGAACAGGACCAGGAACACCACGTGTTAAGCCTCAGGTTGCAGCAAATATCCTTAAGAATCCAAGCCCTCCTTTTTCTCTCCTTGTCTCCTGCCCTCACGGTTTTCCCTCCTGTTTTATCTACCACTCACTCCCCCTTTACTGGCAGTGACAGAGTGCTCCATCTCTGTGTCACCACTAACATGACAGGCAGGTGAGCTGACAAAGGTACAACAGAACAACTTTTTTTTTAATCAATCAGCAATGACATCCCAACACAAATATGTGGCTCAAACACCTTGGCCACAAAACAAATGCAAGAAAGATGGACAGAAATGCCCCAGACTATACATTCTACTCTGAGTGACAGATCAAGGAAATTAGCAGGAAAATTATAGACTAAGAAACCTGACAAATGTTGTCCAACAGCTAATGTGCAGAGGGAACCTGTGTTAGGATCCTAGGGCTGCTGTAGCCAAATACCACAAATTGAGTGGCTTTAAACAACAGAAATTTATTCTCTAATAGTTCTAGAAGCCAGAAGTTGTAAAGCAAGGTATCAGCAGGGTCGTGCTTCCTCTGAGACTCTAGATAAAACCTTTCCTTGCCTCCTCCTGGCTTCTGACAGTGGCTGTCAATCCTTGGCGTCCCTTGGCTTGGAGATTCATCACTCCCATCTCTGCCCCTGTCATCATACAGTGTTCTCCCTGTGTGTCTGTGTCCAGATTTTCCCCTCTTCTTATAAAGTCAATCATTCAGAGTGAATTAGGGCTGCCTAACGACCTCATCTTAACTTGATTGTATCTGCAAAGTCTCCATCTCCAAATAAGGTCACATTCATAGGCACTGGGGTTAGGACTTTCACATCTCTTTTGGGGGAACACAATGCAACACATAACAGAACTCAATGACAAAGCAAGAGAATACACTGTCTTTGCAAGTGTGCTAGTGGCATTCGGTGCCACATCTTGGACTTCTTACAGATACAAGTCCATATCTGCATATCTGTTCACATAATTGAAATCAATATCCTCCCTGGATCTTACAAATCTCTTTTGTAGTATTTTTTGCATCTCATGTTTCATTTCTGGTTCTATTTGTTTATATATTTGTTCTTTCTTTGATCAGCTGGACTAATGGCTTTGTGGATTTTTTTCAAAGACCTAATGATTGGTTTTGGCCATCAATACTCATTTTCTTCTGTCTTGTTTATTCAGCTTTATTATTGCTTGCTTTCCTAATTTTCTTAGCCTCTTTCTTACATGTCTAAAATCTTTAATGTAGGGACTCAGTCCACTGTGCATATGGTTTTTTGTTTTTTTTTTAATCTTTGCTGGAGACATAGGGATTTAAAATAATACAATTTTTCTAAATGTATTGTTTTGGCAACATCCCAAATGTTCTGATAATTTGTACTTTTTAAAAAATTATTCTGATTTTTGTTCTGGATTTTCTTATTGACTTAGGCATCTTTTCAGGCAATTTTTAAGTGTCCCTACAGTGGTACACCCCCAAATTTCTTTTAATTTATTTCTAAACTTCTTGGGCTATGGCTGGGAATATGGTAAATGGAATTTCACCCACCGTCCAGCATGCTCTAGAGGAAATGGCCCTATTTGGGATGCACAGGTGTGATCATTGGCTCAACACCTGCGTGACCATGGATGTGCCCAACCTCTCAGCCTGGGTGCCCTAGCATATAAGCCATGCAGAGTTGGCCCACCTCATGGGCTATCTGGGTATAAATTTGCTTTTAACAAAGTACTAGGCCAAAAATTAAATATAACTGCAAAGCAAGCTAAAGGGAGAATTCTTCATAAAGCATGGCACAAGTTCTTAAAATCTTCTTTCTCCACCTTTCACTCTGTTAGCATCCCACCCACCTGCAGCTGTACCCACCCCTAAAAACTCTCCCACCCAGACCCTGCAAGCCCCCTGATCTCTTCTGCCCCTCCTCCTTCTTACATCAGTCTTTCTGCTTCCAACTTGTGGCTCTCTGGCATTGCCCAGTGGAAAGTTTCCTGTGGGGCTCACCAGACAAAGGCTGAGTCCTCTAGTCAGGAATTGATTCAGGAGGAGGCTGAAGAGCAAGAGGATTTGGATGCTTTCATCCTGGTCACATCTGTGAAAGGGTAGATGCTCCTCCAAGCCAACAATAGAGGTCTGAGGACCTCCCTCTCAGTGCCAGACAGATGAGAATGTGGTCTGGTCCTGGCTCCCTACCTATCTCCAATGACACCCAAGAGGCTAAGCCACCACTTCAGAACACCCACCCCAGCTCTCTGAGATGGCACCCCCCTACTGTCTGATCCAGGCCTTTCCCTCCAGAGACCTTACCCCCTCTGCCCCAACCAGGTACCATGGCCACCAGTGCACTTACTCCATCTGGCTGGACCCCTCTCCCTCCTCATCACCAGCCCTCACCCTACTCCCAGAGGCAGGAGAGAGGATGAAGATGCCCACCAGAGAGGGCACCTTCATGGGTTCTCTGCCTCTGGATCCCACTTATGCCAATCCCACTGCTTAGAACACTCTGTCTTGGGCTATTTCTTACTCAGCCTACAGGTCTCAGCTTATTAGCTAGAGACCTGAGCATATACCAGGTGCCAGGCACTATGCTAAGTACTTTACATCTATTATTCCATTAACTCCTCACCATAACCAAAGACAGACATTGTTAGCTCCATCTCAGAGATGAGAAGACTGAGGCTCCGATAGGTAAACTCACTCATCCACAGTCCCTCAGCTTGCAGAATTGGGACTTAAACCCAGGGCCACCTGACCCCAAAGACCCCTGCTCTCAAGCACTAGGTCTCCTGGCCAAAATATTGCTGACTCTGGAAGGCTCCTCTGACCCCTCCCCTCCATTCTTTTCACTCTCCCTGGGTCTGTGCCTCCTCTGGCTCCCACAGCCCCTAACCACCCTGTGTGATAATTGTTTTCTGGCCTTTCTGCCTTGGCCACTAGACAAGGGGCTTTTAGAGGCAGGAAATGGATTTGGCTTGTTAGCTGCTTTGTTCCTAGCACTTAGAAAAAGGCTTAAAAGTCTCTAAGTACTCAATAATATTGATTAGATTAATATACGAGGGGAGGATGGGTGGATGGATAGATAGGTGGATGGATGCTAAGTGCTGGGACATGGAGACTCATAAGACACTACACCTGTCCTCAGAGAACACTTGGTACCTAAGAGGGAAGACAGCCAAGAATAAGGATATAGGTGACTACAAGTGGGTGGAACATGGTAGAACCAGTCTGCCAGAGGCTGGTTCATGGGGCATATGCTCAGTGAAGCATCCTCAGACGAAGCTCTTATAGGTAGAACCTAAGATCTGTTAAAGGTTATGAGATCAATGCTGCAGTGAGCTTAGTTCTTCCATGTGTATTTTACAGAATTAAGAAGAGTCTCTAAACTCGAAAGCACATTTAAAGGCTATGCTAAACCTGAGAAATAAAAGTAACTATTGTCACCACCTTCCTCCAGTCTCATTTTTCTAAACTGTAAAGTGGGACTGGATCTGGTTAAGTGGAAGTGGGCCCTAAAGAACTCTGAAATAAGATACCTTAAATGCAGTGAAACACTCCACTGAGTCCACAGCAGAGCAGCAGCATGGAGTGGGAAACGCATTCATGCCCAGGGCAGCAGGAGGGTGGGGGCTCACGTGGCTGAAGCAGGGGGAAGCAGAGGTCAGGGGTTTGTAAAGCTGGTTTGGGTCCTGATGATGATTTCCAGGAAAATGAATCAGACATTGTTCTGCAAACAATGGGTGACACTCACAGGGCCAGAGCAGGGGTGGTGAGGTGGTATAGAATGTTTACAGTTGTACCTTAAGAAGCACCTCTGCAGTGTGATGTGTGCAGGACGATGCCTGAGCGGGGAGAGGGGAGCATGTCAGGAGGTGGGCACCTCAAACACTCTGGCTGGTCACAGGGAAGCTGCTCGTTTGGCCTGGAAGGTCAGGTGCTCGCAGCATGGTAAGAAGCAGGAATTGAATTCCCATGGAGCTGCTGTCCTTTCGGGACAAGCCTGCAGAAGCACAGAGATACTTCTGAAAACTAGGTGGGAGGTGGGGGAGGGAGGTGTTGAGAACTGTGGAATGGACCAAAAATTACAAGCTGTCAGAGGAGTTTTCTGCCTAGTTACACTTTAGCAATTTGAATCTCCAATACTAATTTGAATATTAATCATTTTGAAAAACATACTCATGCAAATATTTTTCCTTTTAAACACCTGTCGCCAGGATCCTGACAAATGGCTTGCTCAGCAGTCTGGCTTGCATTCAGAATCAGCCCCGCCACCTCTTTTTCTGCACAGCCTCACAGACTCCTCCCTCACCTAGCGCTCTGACCCCTCCTCCCTGGGCAGGTCTGGTCTTCCCACTTTGTCCCAGAGCTCCCGAAAAGAGAGGATCCCCCAGGACATCCTCCACAAGCCCCAGCTTGGCCAGAACTGGGCACATTGATGGACAACCTCCCAACTAAATTAACCAAGTGTTCAAAAGGATGCAGAGTCTCTCCCACTTCCACCATGGGCATCTAAGTCGGGCCTAAGGGTCTGACCCAGAGAAAGTGGCCAAGGCAAAGGATGAAACCAATGAGGAGGTTCTGGACTCCCAAGCAGTGTGTAATGGGCAGTGCTAGAAAGATGCTCACCGTAGCCTCAGAGGAGCCGTGAGAGGGGCCAGCAGCACATGTATCTCCTCCCTTTGCACCTCATGCCTGCCTGGTCAGGACTCCAAGGAAAGCTCTGCAGTTTGGGGCAACTGAGAAGTGTCTGGAAACCAGTGAGGATCATAATAACGGGTACATGGATGAGGGCAGTGGTGGGAGTTCGTGTGTATTGAGCCCTCCCAGTACCATGCTGACAGCTTTCAAAGTATTATCTCATGGAACCCACACCACGGTACCCAGAGAAGAGTGTGTTTATCATCTCCACTTCACAGATGAGAAAGCCAAAATCTGGAAAGGTCACAGCTCTTGTCCAGTGGTGGCACCAGGACTGACCCTAGATCTGAACCAAGAGCCTGCATCATTAACCTCCAGGCCATGTTGCCCTTGACTGTGACCCCTGCCCTCACTCTCCAGCACTCAGCGTGGTCCCTGCAGCCCTGGCCTCTGGCTCTCTCTCCAGCCCTTCTCAGCTGCTCTCCTGCAGCCTCCTTCCTCCCCTTCCCGGAGGGAGCCCCAAACCTCAACTTCACCTCCACCCACGGCCCTGGACACCCCAGCTGTGGACCTCACTCCCACCTCTGCAGGCCCCACCTGGCAGTTCCCCACGCTCCCCTTCAAGCTGAGCTCCAGTTGGGACCCTTGTGGGGACCCAGCCAACTTTATCCAAGTAGGACTGAGGAACTTGGTCATTCTTTCAGCTGGCATCTGCTGAGCATGTGCCATTGCCCCCGCTGTGCCAGGCATGAGGGGAAGTGGTCCCTGGTCCCCAGTGCTCAGGTTGCTCCCCGATGGGTCCTATGGGCACCTTCCTCTTCTGCCTTCACCAGCAGAGCTTCACAGACAGACGGTTCCACCAGGGCCAGCTCCATCCCCAGGGCCAGAGGCTTTGCTGCCACTGGCACAGGTGACCACCGGCCCTAACCAGAGTTGTTTCTGGGAATGAGACACCAGGGGTATAAGGACACAGGCCAGAGGCAGGTCCTGGCACATGGCCAGTTACTGCTGCACAAACAGGGAACTGAGTAAGTTCTCAAATACTAAAATGGGTGTGGGAGAGAGGGCTAGAATTGCCTTTTCTTGGGTCTTTACTTAAAAGGGATGCAGACAAGGCTTGTCCTGAAGGAGGTAGGCACAGAGGAAACTGAATATTCCCGTGGGACTCTGCAGTTGGCAAGATTTTGCATGTCCATTACTTCATTTTCATCTCTCACAAAAACCCAGTGGGGTGAGGCATCTAAGGAATACTGGACCCAATTTACAGATGAAGAAGCCGAGGCTCAGAGAGGGAAAGCAAATTCCCAAATATAACCCAGTTGGTAAGGGATACAGCCAAGCCACCCCACCACCACCACCAAAATTAACAAGCTGATGAATTTCTACCTGAGCTCCACCTTCCTAAAGGTGCCTGTGTCTGACTGTTGCGTGGCAGAGTCCCCTACTTCACATGTGGGGTGTGGACCCTGGTCTGCATTTCAGAGTTGATAGGTCTCAGCTGCACCACCATGCTCAGCTTGCTGAGCATCCCTGTACACCAGTCCAGATCTGGGCAGGAGAGACCATCATTTACGACCAACCCACTCAGCAGCAGCCAAGCTCCTCCTTGATTTCCTCAGCCCCGAAACACACTTGGCCTCTTGAAGCCAAGTTCTGAGCACTAGGTTGGCCTAGGCTAGACACCCTCTCCCCACCCCGTTCCACTGCTGCCCGGCCAACACCTTCTCTCCAGGCCCTGTGGGATGGAGAAGCTAATTTATTCAGATGTGTGACAGCTAACAGGCTGATCTAACTACAGTAAAATAATTTTCTGAATTATTCATGTGATATTTGAAATCATGATTGTAGGAACAAATGAGCTACCCAAAAACTGGAAATGAAGGCTGCCTCATTAATAATGCATTGGGCAGGGCACGCTGGAAAGCGGGAGCATGGACGGCTCTGAGCATATGGATGGGAGAGTCGCAGTCCCCGGGGCCCTTCCAGGACAGGCAGCATAAGGCCAGGCCGGCGAAGAGGGCCAGGGGTCAGTGCCAGGATACACCTGTGCTTCCTCTTTGAGGATGGGTCTGCTTCAACTGCATGGGGCCTTGCTTCTCTCTTCAGGTGTCCCCAAGGCTTGCCTTCCGCATCTGGCCAGGACCACTGTCTGCCCCTCTAATCCCTCAGCCCTGCCCAGGTCATGAACTAGCAGACCTCACAGAGGCCAGGAAGCCATAACACTGGCTCCTGGTCCTCAGAGCTAGAAGGTGTCTGGTTGGGAGACTACCACATTCATTGCTGTGAGATTCAATCCTCTTGTCCCGGGAAGTCAGCATGTGACTTTGCAACACACAAAACCCCAAAGTCATATCCACTTGTCAACTGAGAACTTAAAGCCATTCTGTTGGAAAGGGTAGCACCACCAGCCTGCCTCTCTGAGACTTTGATGATGAGGGCAGAGGACGGGAGAGGAGAAAGCACCTCCCTATTGGCATGTTAAGTCTGGTTTTTCCAGACAAGCACCCAAGAGCTGGGACAGGAGTGCATTGTATGTTCAGGCTTTACGGCTCTGCGTGAACTGACCCGAAAACGAGCAAGTCAAGCAGCCTCTCTGGCCTGAGTTTCCTCTTTTGGCAAATGGAATTAGTAATAGCTACATGTCATAGTATCCTGTGACAAAGAGGACCATTTTAGAGGGAAATCATTGAGAGCCTAGTTGGGAAGCTCTCTGGTAGGTATAAATGTAGCAATGTAGTATTGTCCAGTTCATTCCTTTACCTAATTACACTTTACCTGTCCCAAGGGTCACGGTACTACCAGTGCTACCAACTCTCTAGCCACACCCCTAATGCCAGGTTCTGGCCTTAGAGATCTGGAGACCGCTCCTAGGTCTTCCATGGAGTGCTGGACTGGGAGAATGTGAGAAGCTCTCCAACACCCCAAGAAGTGTGACAGGCTGGGTGCTTCCCCAAACGGGGCTGGGAGCGGCCTTGGAAATGGCTAGAGAGGTGGTGGGGCCAGCTCCAGGGTAAGGAGGCCGTCAGCACCTGTAGAGCCTGCGCCACCAGCGAGGCCCTTCCAGGCTACCACGGAATAGACAAGAGCACATTGGTGAGATGTCGGGGGAGAAGAGGCACCATCGCTGACAGGCATTTATGCAGGGTCAGGACCTCACATCCTCCAGGTCTGACAGCTGGCTTTCCAGAGGGACCCATGGGTCCTGTGTGCTGCCTTGAGCAACTTCACCTTATGGCTGTCACCTACTCACGTGCACAGGACCACCCCCCCAAGGCTTCTTCCAGAGGCACCTTTGAGCCTCTGACCTCCTCCTAGAGGCTTGTCAGGCCAGACCCAGTCACAGCGGCCATGCTGGTCACCCACAGCCTGGATAGCAGGGTCAGCTGACCACACACTGCTGTGTACGAAGTCGACATCAACCAGGAGGCAGCAAGGAGCAACCTCCATTCTCAGGCCCAACCTCTATATACGTCAAATATGATGGAACCCCCACTCACATTGTCTCAGATTTTTTTTTGCAAGAAAACAAATGTGCTCCCTTAAAAAATGAATTATTTCTAATTTAGTTAAAATTCATGGGGAGGGGCAGAGAAAAATGTGGGCAATTGCTTCCCACCACTGTCAACCAGACTGGTGATTCTGAGCTACATTATGATCTACCTCAAAGAAGCTACGTAAACCTTGAGGACTTAAGAAGGTTAATAGAAAAATAAATTGTTCTTGAATTATGCCCAGCAAGGACCTGCTGCACACCCATGGTGAGTGCCTGCTGGAGGCACAGGTATTAAAGGAGGAGGATCAGGAGACAGGGCCCTGTCCACTGGCCCTTGCAAACTCGGCGGGAGCTGAATACAGCTATGGCTAGGTGGCCCCGGGGGTAGGGTCTTCCTCAGCTGACCCCCCACACTTTGCTCCATAGCCCACATTCTGATTCTACATCCACTTCCTAAACCCAGCTTACTCCTCCTCATCTTCAAATCTTCCATCTCAGCAACATTGTCACTTCCTCCAGGAAGTCTTCCCTGACTTCAATGACTAGATCAAATGTTCACGCTGTAGCCCTCCCAGCACTACACAATAGAGGTGCCCCCTTTCCTGGCATTTACCACTGTTGTCAGTTTTTGTGTATATAGACAGATGGACAGATATGTAAACATGCAGATGTATACAGATAGATAGATACACTCAAGAAATTAATGGGCAAATGTCCACCTGCTCCAGGAGGCTGACCTCCACACAGGAGGTTTCTCATCTGCGTGCCCTGCTGCCTGCCAGGCCTGGTTCACTGAACACCCTCAGGAAACACATGTTGAAGACTGAGCAAAGAGTAAGTGGGTGGTCCTCTGTGTCCTCAGGACCCAGGGGAGGCTCCGAGGTGGGAGGTCACAGAGCTGACCACAGATGCAGGAGTATTCAGAGCAAGGACAACAGGGTCCCGTCCTGCTGGGACCTCGGCTCCAGGCACAGTGAAGGGGGAGATCAACACCTGGGAAGGCCTTGCTCTAAGGGACCGCCACCCTGACGGGGGAAACCAGAAGAAACCCAGAAATTCTCCCAGTCAGGAGCCCAGAGAACCTGCGCTCCAGAGCACCTTGCTGCGTGTCCTTGGAGCCGAGTATGTTGCAGTTTTAGCCCAAGAAAAACACACTGGTTAAGGGCTTCCGGCTCTAAGAAGAGCAATCAGCCAGAGAACATGGGTTATCAGGAATTTAAAGACAGAACAAGGGCCTGGACTTTCCCCCTGCCAACTGAGTGCCAGTCCATGAGCTATAAAGTAGGTCAGTTGCTCCCTGGTGTGGAGGTGCTGTATATTTTTATAACTAGGTTTGAACATCATCAGGTGATGAGCTTATAACACTGCTGTCCCCTAGGGCATGGCCTCAATTTATGAGCCTAATTTTTAACTGAAGGCGGGATCAAATGCCACGAATGCGTTAAGATCCCCAGGGAGGATGGGTATACAGTGCACAGTGATTATACAAAGGGTCAAGGTGGATGGCCTGGCTGTGGAAGGCAGGGCAATGCCTAATGAATCATGCACACTGGGTACGTGAGCATCCTCAGGGCTGGCTGTCTACAGCCTTTTGTGGAACATGCCCAGCTGTGATCAGCCTCCTTTTCCTTCTGCCTCCTCCTCCTAATAGCACTTTATCTTCTCTGAGTGCCTTCAGTTGTTCCTCTGACAGCTCTGAGAGGCAGGCTGGGCTCATCAGGTATTGGAGCCAGGAGAGGTGCGAGGCCTCACCCATGGTCACCTGTATATCTGTCAGGGCCAGAGCCCAGTCCTAGCCTGGCCTACACTACTCAGGGCCCCTGATAACAGAGGCACCTGGGCCTTCAGCAAGGAGCTCACCTGGCCTGAGAGATGCCCAGGGAGCAGCAGGGAGACATGCCAGCATTCTGAGACTGTAGCTGGCCCCCGCATGGCCATGCCAGGCCTTATGGCAGAGCACTACATGCTCCCCCAAACTTGTTTCCCCCTCCTCCTGGGCCTTCAGCTAGATGGCATGTCCCAGCTGCCCCTGTGGTTAGATGTGGCCATGTGCCTGAGTCCTGACCTGTGGAATGTGGGCACAAGTGATGCGTGCTCCTTGCAAACCTAGCCCATACAAACCCCCGCCCCTGGAGAGTCACCTGCTGCTTTCCATTCTGGCCAGTGGAGACCACCCCTAAGTGGCCGTGGGTCCTTGAAGTCAGCAGTCATGACATGGAGGGGCCTGAGTCCCTCAATCGCTGCATCAGTTGCCTGATCAGGGTCACCCCAAATGGACTAAGTGTGAGTGAGAAATAAACTTTAATAACATTATTGGTCTAAGCCACTGAAATATCAAGAATGTTCTGTCTTGCCTTGATAGATACCCCAAGTGGCCATGACCGATACTACCTGGCCTCCTCTCCCAGCTCAGCAAGCTACAGAGCTAGGTATAGAAATGCAGTTTAAGGATCAGGAGCGCAGAAAGGGACAGACAACCACCATGCATAAAAGGAATAGAAGCCTAAGTGAGCTTGGGCCTGGCCAGAACTTTCCACAGGCAGGCACACCTGAGCTCCAAGTTGAGCCTCTCAGGGCTCATGTACATCTGACCACAATAGGAGGCAGAAGGGCCTAGTGGGAGAAGCACCTGCCCTCGGGAAAGCCAGTCCCACTACAGGGCCCTGTCTGCTCCCTGGGGATCAGATCCCTCGCCTATAAAGAGGAGCAGCAATAGCCTCTAAGGCAGCAGAAGTGAATATGCCAAAGATGAAACTGCTTCGAAAAGTCAAGCAATTAAGGTACTTTGACTTTTTCTTTGAAGGGACCTCCATCTGGAGAACTGGATCCCACCGTGGCCCCACCTTGGGTGCTGTAGACTTACCAAAAGCAGTGATCAGCCTTAAAGGGAAACGTGTCTGAAGCAGTCCTCTCAAGGCTCAGAGCAGCTTGTGACTCTTCTGGACAGAAAAAGAGAAACGGGAGCACCAGATGCAGCACCTGCCAGGACCTGTGGCCTGGCCTCTCTGTCCCAGCCGTAACCTGGGAAAGAGCCGTGAGGATGGAGTTAGCTGCTGTGCGTAAGGCATTCTGCACACAGTAAGCCTCACTGAAAGTTGGCTGATACTCTTAGATTCAGGCAAGTGGGGAAGAGGAAAGCTGGTGAGGTCTCCGGCTAAGTCCTGGACGCCCTGACCCTCTGCATTCTCCCACATGCCAAGCCCCAAAGGCAGGCTTCCTGGATTCAGAAGCTAAATTTGAATCCTAAACTTGACAGAGAGAAAGGCCACCCAGCCCTGAGTTCCCAGATTTGAGCAGCCATGCCTGCGTGGGGAAACATCCCGACCTCAGGCGGCCTGCTCCGGGTTCCGTGTGCTACCACGCCTCCAAGGATGGACCAGCCAAGTGCAGCCAGGCAACAGGCTAGGAACCCTGCTCTCAAGGCAGGCAAGGGGGCCAAGAGGCAAGACACAGCCACAGCAGCTCCAAACAGTCCCACAGGCAGGAGCTGCTGGAAGTGCTAAGGAGGAGTGAGCTGGCTGCAAAACAGCGAGGCCAGGCCTGGGCATGGAGCAGGTGTAGGATGCACACACAAGGCCCGGAGGAAAGCCCAGAGGACTTCTGTCTGACCCAAAAGACCACAACCTACAGACTCTATGCAGACTGGCCCCGGGCTAGCAGGATGCTCACCATATGGAGGCCAAGCCAACAGGAGAGAGACCAAGGCATCTTCGGAATGCTGGCATGGAAGCTGCACTGAACGAACCACCTTCTGAGGGTGGCCAAGATGGCGGAGTAGAAGGATGCTTGTAGCTCACCCTGTCCCACGAATACACCAAAAGAGACATCCACGGACCCACCCAATCACTCAGAACATTTGCTGAACTTTGACAGAACATTGCCTTCTTCAAAAGACAAAATTCACCACAAATCTGGTAGGAGAAAAGGAAAAAAGAAAGAAGGAAAAAGGAGTTTAGTGCGAGACCGGTCCCTTCAGGAGGAAGTGGCAAAGGAGGAATAGCGCTCATTCGCTGGGTCTCCCCCTCTCCAACAGAGGTCAGCGGGATGGAGGGGGAACCTCCGAGGCTTGGGTCTGTACAGAACAGCCCTTGACCAACAGAATTACGTGAAACAGGCACAAAGGGTCCCCGAGACCCCCAGCCCTAGACGCGAATCTGCAGGGGTGGGACAGGCTGCCAGAGCCGGGCAGAGGAGTAGGGCCGGCTGTATAGAGGCAACCCTGGGGGACTGCAGTGTGCTGTGCACTGTGGCTGGGAGGGTACTCAGAGAACAACATGGGTGCCCCATAAAATAAAATTTTTAAAAAAGCAAAGCAACACTGCTGGTGTGCACTGTGGGGAGGGGTGCCGTAGCCTTTGTCTCCTCAGACCCTCAGCACCCTGCTGGCCCATTCTCAGGAGAAGGGAGGCGGGGCTCAGCCACAGCCACCATATTCCCAGGTGCGCTCCCAGGTGGAGGCGGGGTAGAAACCGGAATCCGTACCCAGGGGCTCTGCAACCTCATAGGAAGGACTGAGATTTGTTTACAGCCCCAGGCAGAAGGGACGGTTCAGCTCTGCGCCTCTGTGGACTCGTGCCTCTAAGACAGAGGAACAAGGAGTGGAGTTCTGACACATAGGAGGGGCGAGGGCTGGTGCGGCCGTTTTCTGTGAGACAGCGTGGAGCAGCCCCAGGGGCGACACTGAACCGGGTATGACCCGCCCACCTACATTGCGCAGTCGCAGCTCTGGGAGGGGGCGTGACCTGCCCGCCTACCACCAACCCTGAGCAGACCTGGGGCTGAGAGCTTCACAGACCAGCGGCGTGAACTGAGGGCATCTGGAACAACAGATGGGAGTTCCCACAGCCGGGCGAGGGCGGGAGCAGCAACAACCACAGAACAAACAGGAGTCTGCACTCAATAGCCAAGGTAGGCTCTGGCCACCACAACGCCAGCCACACCTCCAAACAAAAGGATAACAGCCAAAAGGCAGGGAAGGAAGACTTGGCAATTACCCATACTTAAAACAGACCTCGTGACAAAATTATTATGAGTGCACCATCTCCATGGGAACACATTCTCTCCCTTTTTTCATTTTTCTTTTTTTCTTTTAAATTTTTATTTAATTTTTTATTCTTTTTATTTTTTAAATCTTTTCTTAAATTTTCTTTTCTTTTTAAATGTTATTGAGTTTTTATAATTTGTCTCAATTTGATTTTTATTTCTTTTTCTTTTGTTCTGTTATTTATTATATTCTGTTTTCAAATCTTTTTTCTTTTAAAATTTTTTAAATTTTCTTAATTTGTTTTTTATTTGTTTTTTATTTTATTTTTTTTTATTTTTCCCCTTTTAAATTTTTTTTTTAATTTTTTTGTTTAAAGAGAAAAGATAGTCTCTTCAGCAAGTCGTGTTGGGAAAACTGGATAGCAGCGTGTACATCAGTGACGTTAGAACACTCACTCCATACACAAAAATAAACTTAAGATGGCTTAAAGACTTAAATATAAGACAAGAAACAATAAACCTCCTAGAAGAAAACATAGGCAAAACATTCTCTGACATAAATCTTAGCAACATTCTCCTAGGGCAGTCTACCCAGGCAATGGAAATAAGAACAAAAATAAACAAGTGGGACCTAATTAAACTCATAAGCTTTTGTACAGCAAAGGAAACCATAAGCAAAACAAAATGACAACCTACGGAATGGGAGAAAATATTTGCAAATGATGCGACTGACAAAGGCTTAATTTCCAGAATATATGAACAGCTCACACAACTTAATAACAAAAGAACAACCCACCCAATCCAAAAATGGGCAGAAAACCTAATCAAGCATTTCTCCAATGAAGACATAAAAATGGCCAATAGACATATGAAAAAATGTTCAATATCACTAATTATCAGAGAAATACAATGAGGTATCACCTCACACCAGTCAGAATGGCCATCATCCAAAAGTCCATGAACGATAAATGCTGGAGAGGGTGTGGAGAAAAGGGAACCCTCCTACACTGCTGGTGGGAATGCAGTTTGGTGCAGCCATTATGGAAACAGTATGGAGATTCCTCAAAAAACTAAAAATAGACTTACCATATGATCCAGTAATCCCAATTCTGGGTATATATCCAGAAGGAGCTCTAAGTCGAAAAGACACATGCACCCCAATGTTCATAGCAGCGCTATATCCAATAGCCAAGACATGTAAGCAACCTAAATGTCCATTGATAGATGACTGGATAAAGAAGCTGTAGTACATTTATATACTGGAATACTCTTCTGCCATAAAAAAGAATAAAATAATGCCATTTGCAGCAACATGGATAGACCTAGAGATCATCATTCTAAGTGAAGTAAGCCAGAAAGAGAAAGAAAAATACCACATGATATCACTCATACGTGGTATCTAAAAAAAAAAAAAAAAAGGGACACTATGAACCCATCTACAAAACAGAAACAGACTCGTAGATTTAGTAAACAATCTTATGGTTACCGGGCAAAGGGGGTGGGAGGGGATAAATTTGGAAGTTTGAGATTTACAAATGTTAACAACTATATATAAAAATAGATTTTTTTAAAGTTTATTTTGTATAGCACAGGAAACTATGTTCAATATCTTGTAATAACTTTTAATGGAAAAAATATGAAAACAAATATATGTATGTATATGCATGACTGGGATATTGTGCTGTACATCAGAGATAAACACATTGTAATTGACTGTACTTCAATTAAAAAAAAAAAACCTTCCCCCTTAACCCAGATATCATTAAGTCCCAGCAAGGGATCACCTGGGGCCCAGGGTCATCACCTTGAACAATAGCTTCTCCTTTGTCCCAACGTTCACCTTATATCTGGAGAACATCTCCAGTCTGTGCAAGGAGCCTGGTCCGCTCTCCTCTACCCAGCCTCCTCTACCCAGCCTCCCTTCCCTCTCACCAAGCCTTACATTCCTCATACTCTTCTCCCGCCTCAGTTCAATTCAGGAACCTGGTAAATAACTACACCCTTCTCTGCCTGAACCTGAACCATCTGACAAATAAAATACTAAGGGAGAGAAAACCAAAAAGGCAATCTGGGCCAAGCTAGAGAGGGTCCAGGTTAGGATTTAAAAAACCAGGGGAAACAAATGATGGGTTTGGGGCATCAAGTTAGAGACACTCAGTACATGCCAGGTCCTCAGTGACTTAAGCACAGAGACATTGTGAACACGCAGATTAAAAACCTCTGCTTCATGGCACCTACACTCTAGTGGGACAGACTACAAAAGCAAGACACACTAGTGACACATGAAACAGAGAAATAAGGCAGGAAATGGGATAGGGAGTGTGTGGAGGTGGGTGCAATTTTAAATAGGGTGTGTAGGGAAGGGCTTACTGAAAGGGTGACACTTGAGTAAAGGCATAATCAAAATTGCATGCTCAGGAACAGGGCTTGTGTGGCCAATGGAGAATGGATGGTAGGGGAGAAAGGCTGGAGACTTGTGGCCACTAGGGAGCTATGGCCATGGTCAGGGTGGAGGAGCCATGTCCCTGCTGTAGGCTGAGCCCTGTGACTTCCCCCAGGTTCACACCAGCAAAGCAAGTGGGTTCTATGCCCTCCTCTTCACTCTTGGTCACACATAGTCCCTAAGCTGAGCTGGGAGGGTTAATTCGAGCAGGCCTGGTATTGAGCTGAGCTGTGTTACTGAAGTAAGAGATGTACCTGCACGGTGCTGCCCCGGTGATCAGCACAGGAAGCTCACTGATTAATAGTGTTGCTTTGCAACCACAGGTCCGAGGAGTTTCAGGGCACTTTGTACCAGCTTGACAGCATCGTTTATTGAGAACAGCAAGATTGATGATTTGCACTTAGCCTCAGTGAGACCCCCAAAAGCTTCTACCATTAGGTCAGTACCACAGCAAGAATATGCCTCTATGACCAGCAGGGTATGAGTCCTGGCCAAGACTCCATTTCAGGCTTCCTAGTTTGAGGTGTTCCGGGAACACGTTGGAGATTCCTGGTCCAAGAGAGGAAGTACATCCAGAATGGCCCTTCACAGAGAGGACAACAGGAGCCCAAGCCTGGCCTCTCCAGTCGGTGCCAGGAGGCAACCTTTGTATCCTTGTCTTGCAGTAAACTGTGGGTTCTTAAGCATCACTATTTGGGGTCCTGTGAGTCTGCTTTAGCAATCACTGTCTAACTGCCAATGTGAGCACTCAACCTGGTGCTCTTCCTGTTTGAAGGTGGTGGGCAGAGGTCCTCTGACATTCTAAATTAGACCTTCGAGCTGGGCCAGCACTGCGGCCACTTTTCAGTGTCTTTCCCTCTATACGCCAGAACCAGTCACTGCAGGTGGGATGGGGCTCAAAATTTGGAAATGTTTCCACCTATTAAAAAAAAAAAAG
This sequence comes from Vicugna pacos, assembly GCF_048564905.1. Lineage (NCBI taxonomy): Eukaryota > Metazoa > Chordata > Mammalia > Artiodactyla > Camelidae > Vicugna > Vicugna pacos. The sequence goes on along the minus strand of NC_132989.1, from coordinate 27,602,800 downwards.
GTTTTCTGAATTAAAACTTGTGGTAGTGGAAACTTGAATTTAAAATCAGACTTTCTAAGTGAATTAAAGGCTATGCAATTAAGCAAATGAATGACTAATGAAATGATTATAAAGCACTTTGCTGAAACGTTATGTAAATGCAGGCAGAGAATAACAAAATGTGATGACAGTTGCACTGCCATTGCTTCTGATTTGGGACAGCACAGTTCTGAGCCCTCCTGCAGGAACACTGGGCACTGATATTCAAAACACATCACTGCCCTGACAGCTCGGAGGCTGGGCCCTTTGCATGTGTGGTCATCTATTGTTTGTCTGGTCAACAGATTTTATGTGTTTTGATTTTGTGTGTATGGTCATCTACTGTTTGGTCAATAGATAATAACCTAATGAGAACGAGAAAGCAGCCAACATTTCTAGTTTGTCATGTGCCAGCCACTAGGTTAAGCATCATCCATTTATATAATCCTTGTCACCGCCCTTTGAGGTAGATACTGTTATAATCTCCATTTTACATATGAGGAAACTGAGGCTTGTACAGGCAAGCCACCTATGGTAAGGAAGAGTCTGGAATCCAGGGGCCAGCACTTTTAACTCCTGTGCCTTTATGGTCGTTTTTAGAAAACTCAGTTCATAGAAACCCGACAGTTCATGGACAAGTTATTCACATAACACAAGGACCTTTTACTCTGGGAGGGGATTCACCTGGAATTTTGAGCAAACTTTCTTAATGTGTTTAAAATGTGATCTGATTTGCAAATAGACTCATGGACATAGAAAACAAACTGTGGTTACCAGCAGGGAAAGGGATGGGGAGGAATAGATGGGGAGTTTGGGACTGACAGATACACATTACTATATGTGAAGTGGTTAAGCAGCAAGGACCTACTGTACATATAGCACAGGGAACTATACTCAATGTCTTGCAATGAGCCGTAATGGAAAGGAAACAGAAAATATATATATGTATGTGTGTATGTGTAACTAAATCACTGTACACCTGAAACTAACATTGTAAATTGACTACACTTCAATAAAAAATAAGAATTAAAAATGAATAAATTAATTAAAAAAATAAAATGTGATCTGATTTGCAATGTTTTAGTGTCCTGCCTGTGACCTAATGGGAGCTTACACTTGCCCCCTAGGTGACCTCAGCTGCTGTCCTGCGACTTTCCCTATTGGGAAGAAGGCTCAGTCCGTCCTGGACCTGGGAATGTTGGCCCAGGCCTGACTGGTACCCAGCCCTCTCTGGCTGGGCTTTGACTTCTCCCCTTGGAGAGGAGTCTGGGATAATGTTTGGGGGGCAGAGGCCCACACTCCGGCTCAGACCTGCTTGGTGACCTTGAGTGGGCAGCTCAGCTACTCACGCTCTGCTGGAGGTAACCCTGGCCGCAACGACTCGCCCTTGCTGGGGTTCCCAGGTGTATCTAATTAATGATGTAAAGCACTTAGAGACATAAGTGCTTGATGGCTGGGGCCCATCCATTACCACAGATGGAGCCCTGAGTGTTATGATGCTTCACTTGTGCTTGTTCTCAATAATGAATAATTATCTTCTCAGACCTGCAGTCTGACCCCACATCCAAAAACTTCCCTGACAATCCAAGCCTGGAGGAGTCATTGACCCTGACTACAGGGCTTCCTCAAAGGGTCATGGGCAAGAACCAACACAATGCTTGGTCTTTGATTGGATACTACTCTGAAGAAACGATTCTATAAGTAATGACTGGGGAAGTTTGAATATAGATAGGATATTAGATGGTGTCAGGGAACTGTGAACTTGGTTAGGTATAATAATGACTGTGACAGTTTATTTCATGTGTCACATGACTGGGCCAACAGGGGTTTCAGACATTTGGTCAAACATTATCCTGAGGGTGTCTGTGAGAGTTTTTTGGATGAGAATAACATTTGAATAGGTAGACTGAGTAAAACAGATGACCCACTCTCATGTGGATGGGCCTCATCTGCTCAGTTGAAGGCCTGACTAGAACAGAAAGGCTGACAGGATGACTCTCCCACTAGTGAGAGGGAACGCCTCCTGCCTGACCACATGGGACATGGGACTGAACCATCGCTCTTCCTGCATCACCAGCTTGCCAAGTGTGGATCTTGGGATTTCTCAGCCTCCATAATTGGGAGCCAATTCCTTATAGCAAAATCTCTTTCTTTGCATCTACATACATCCTGTTGGTTCTGTTTCTCTGGAGAACCCTAACTGACATAATGGCCTTATGATTCTGTATCACTATTACCTTATGTTTTGGAGGTATGTATTGAAATAGTTATAGGTGAAATATAATAATGTCTGTAGTTTATTTTTAAATACTTCAGAAATAAAAAACAGACAAAGTTAATACGACAGGATATAAACAGCAGTTCAACCTAGGTGACAGGCCTAAAGATGTCCCCTTTACTACTATAATGTACATTATACTTTATATGCCCATTGTACCATTCCCTCTACTTTTCTATATATATTTTTTTATAGTATACATTTCAAAAACAAAACTAGCAAGCAAACCTGGCCAAAGGCACAATTCTCCCTCATAAGCAAAAGAATGAGGAAGATGAGCAAGTCGCTGAGAAAGCACAGCCTGGGGCAGGGACGGGTGGGAATGGGGGTCTCATGCTGGTGTGCAGACTGGGGAGAACAGGCACCCAACAAGTATACCTAAATATGGGGGGGTTGCTTACATAATAGTAATTTATTTCTTGCTTACACAGCAGTTTAAAGCAAAGCTTCCAGGCTGGTGGACAGCATCCTCCACACAGTGACTCAGGGCCCCAGGATCTATTTCTGTGGTTCCATCATCTCTTACAGCCTGTGGTCTTCTTCATGCAGCTGATGAAAGGAGAAGGAATCTGGGCCTTGAAGTGACAAACGTCTCTTGCATTCACTTTCCATTGTCAAAAATCGGTCACAGAAAAGAAACTCATCACATGCTTAGATGGGTGGGATGGAGGTAGGGAAGTGGGGATGTGGCTGGAAAATGTCTCTGGATGGGCTTCCCAGCTACTGCTGTGTGCTATGGCCAGGGGAGGGTGGTTGCGGCCGGCAGCCAGCCATCTCCGCCACGTGTGTCTCAGGCTCAGTTGTCGATGGGCTAGTGATAGTCACTATAGTCCAGAGCAGGGAATGAGCCCCCTGGGGGGTGGAACAAGCTGAGAAGGAGCCTCAGCTCTGAGTCTGACCCTGTGCTCAGATGTGCTGCAGGGGACCACAAAGGAGGCAGAGAGGCCCCAGCCTCTAGGAACCCCCAGACCTACTGAGACTCTAATGTATGGCATCAGCAGGCACCAGCCTAGAGCAGGGGGTCATCAAAGGCTGAATGGTGCCTGGCACAAAGATGAGGGTGTACATTTTTTGAGGAAAGGAACTGTACCTGTATGTTGATGACTGAATCCTCTGGGCCCAGCACAAAGACTGGCATGGAGCCAAAGCTTACAAGATCTCTGCTCACTCATATTCAACTGTCTGGGGGAGATGGGGCAGAAAAGGGGCAGAGGGTGGCCCTGAGTGTTCTGTGACCTTCCTCTGAAGGATTACTGGGGTGGAGGTTTACTCAAATAAAGGCCTAGGGCCGGAACCAAATCTACCAAGTGCTAGGACAGGGGTGCTCTCTCCCGCCAGAGGGTAGCAGGAGTGCTTTAGGAGGTGGGGCAGCTGACTGGCTCTCTTCCTTCATGACACTGACCATTGGTAGTTACATATGAATCTGCTGCACCAGACTGTGAGCCCCCTGAGGGCCAGCGCCCACCTGTCCTAGGCACCACTGTGCCCACAGGCCCTGAGCAGGCCCCGGCCCATGCTGGGTGCTCAACAAACAAATACATGAGTGAATGAATATAAGACTGGCTGGGGAGACAGTGAGCTACTGTCTGCACCATGAGGCTGCCCAAGGGAGGGAGGTATCCCCCTACTTATCTGTCTACTCTGCCTAGAGCTTTTTTTTACTTCCAGCCTGAACTCCTTTGTTTGCTCATTAATTTAATATTTACTGTGTTCCACCAAGGGGCCTCAAGACACCTGTAAGTTTTCCTTCTCCTACAAAAACTAACTGACATCTTACCTTATATGGCTTCATTTACCTCACAGTGGACCCCATCCCGATGCACCATACTCCCCCACCTCCAAGCCCCCCTGGAAGTGATGGCCTGCTAGGGTACACTTCCATGTCTCCAGAGAAAATCCAGGGACTTCCCTGGCAATGACTGGGGGGACAAGGGTTAGCAAGCAGATCTGGGGTTCCTCCAGGGGCCTCTGTGGCTGCAAAGTCTCCTTCAGGAGATGTTAGACCCAGCTGTGACCTATTCATCTGCCTTATCTCTAAGAAACCAAATGTTGGAACATTAATATGTTTGGGAGTCATTTTTTACTTTAATTAGAAAACACATTCAAACATTCATGAGACTTGCAGGGGGGTGGCTCATAAGCAAACATATTTAATTAAAGTGTGGCTGAGCCCTCTCCCCACCGCCTGGCTCTGTTGTCGCCAGCATCCCTCCACACTGGTCAGTGAGGACCACTCGCTGCAACCACATTCAGCAAGGCCGGCCTCCGGACCAGCCCCTGCTGATGGCTTCGCCGCTGAGCTGGGGACTTTCAAGCCTCTTTCTACCCTGACAACGGACTTCCTTTTCTGTCCATTTATCCTCATATTGATTTTGCTATAAACCCACGCGGCACTCCCCTCCCAGGCCAGTGAGAGAAACCTCCATTGATTATATTGGAAGAAGGTTTGTTGTAAAAAAGCAAAATGCCTAAAACATCGAAATGAAGTAAGCTTTTTGAGGGTCCATAAATCACCCAGGATAATGCCGCAAATGAACAGGGCTTCTTAAACACCCAGAAAATACGACACCATAAAACAGTTCTGACAAGAAATCACAGCCCCTCTCTCTCTGTAGCTGCCATGTAAGAAGCACCATCAATAATGGTTATTGCTGTTTGGTGAGCAAAAGAGGGAAGTTGTGTCAGACTCCTTTAGAAAGTTCCCTCAAAGTCACTTTGCCCGAACGGCAGCATGGCATTTTTTTTTTTGCACAGTAAATACATCCCAATTATGAGCGTGTCATGTTAGCTTTTACAGTTCACTAATCACAAACTTTTCTGTATGTCATTGCCAATCGGTGTCTTTCCCTAATCGGAATTTATGGTTCGGTTTGGCCATTAGTGGCAGTCAGCAGGGTCATAGCGGTGTCGCTATTTCAGAGCTAGAGGGCTCAGCTTGGCCCAAGGTCATCTCCTCCTGCCCTCCGCTCCTCTGAAGGCCAAGGTTCTGCAGGTCCCAGGGATGGTGTGGGGGCTTCTGTAGAAACACTCCTCTGGAGTCCCCTCATTCCCAGGGCCCAGGCCACGAGGCCCGACTTGGGAGCCCTGGTCTGGTTCACCTCTGAGGACCCACCTTCTCAAAAGCTACAAACCACTCAGGGGTCAAACACATTCAGAGAAGCCTGAAGTCAGATGCATCTCAGAAGGGGACTAGCTTCGGCTCTTCTGAGAGAGATGCTGAGCCCATAGGACCCCTCTCTTCCTGGGTCACCAGATGGCCACTAGGCGGGGTTTGCCACCAGCCTGTTTCTTGGCCCCTTGGGGCTCGCGTCATGCCCTCCAGCAGACGCCCTGCACCCGGCACTCCGGGCCTGCGAGCCTCACAGTGCCAGGTTGTCTCTAAGACGCCCCAAGCCTCCCCAGCCCTGACCTGGCTTTGCAGTTTGGCCTATGAGCCTGCACTCTGGGGACTGCTCCCAAGCCCAGCAGTTTCAAAATTAGCCAAGGAATTTGCAGCTGCAATAACGTGGCTCCACACCAGCACGCTGGTGTCACCAGAATGTTGCCCTGAGCCCCCATCCTTCTGTGTTGCCTCTCCAGTCATGTGGCCCTGGGTGTATACACCGGAGAACGCAGGATGCAGATGAAGGATGCCATCAGGCAGCTTCTGCTCTGGGGAGGCCCGTGGGGCTGGGCTGGTAGAGGCAGGGCCCAGAGCAGGCCACCGCACATCCGGGGGCTGCATCAGCCCATGGCAGACACCACACAGCCATGGCCACAGCCCCACCATCAGGAGCACAGGGCAGAGCTGGGTCAAGACCTCTGATTCCAGATAAAAACAAAGCAAATCACACTGAAGTGAAAGATGGTCTAACACCATTCTGATGTCCCCATGATAAGTACTTTGATGCTTTTTCAGGCAAATTTTTTTCTTGCTGCCTCTATGAGTTTCCAAGTACCACAAACTGGGTAGCTTAAAACAGGAATTAATTCTCTCACAATTCTGGAGGCCAGAAGTCCACAATCAAGGTGTTGACAGGGCCCTCCTTCTGAAGGAGCTTGGCCTGTGGCTGCAAAACAATAATCTCTGTCTGTCTTCACATGGCCTTGTCTAGGAGTGGGTCTTTCTTATCTAGCTCTTGAGGAGGGTTGGAGGTCCAGCCCCCAGGCTCTCCAAGGGGGAAGAGATGGATGAGGACTGGGATGACTGGAGAAGGCTTTCTGGAGGAGGAGGGACTGGAGTAACCAGCAGAAGTTGAGAGGCACAGGGAGAAACAGAGCAGTAGGGAGACAGCTCCCAGGGGAGGGATTTCCAGCAGCCCCTGCCGGGGTCTGATCCATCTGTGAGCTTGGTGTGAGTGACAGGGGAGATCCCTGTCACTATGTTCCACCAGAGCCAGGGCTACACTGGGGAGAAGTGAGTGGAACTCCTCCTGGAACCAGTAACCAGGGTAGTAGCACCTGACTAGGGTAAGGACTTAGTCACAAGGGTCCAGAGAGGTCTGTAACCAGAGATAGGGCTCATCCTGGAGTCAGGGGCAGGTGGGAGCCAGTCAGTGGTCAGAGCTGAGAGCCAGATAACGTTCTGGAGCTGAGCCCATAGCGGGGATGACATTCATAGCCTTAACCTCTCAGGACAGCCCCAGGGCCCAGCAGGAGGAGTTCTGACTCAGCCGCCCCGATTTGCTCTGGAGCTTCTTAAGAGAGGGAGGTGGATGGCACACAGACCATCCTTACAAGTGACAGTCATTTTCTTCCAGGTCAAGATGTTGAGACAGCTCATTCAGGGGCTAGGAGTATTGGTCATCTCTGGAGTGGCGAAAGAAGTGATTCTTTGCAGTGTAATTTTCCTTAAAAAGGCACAGAGCAAGAGTCCTATTCTGTGGAAAACAGTACAGAGATTCCTCAAGAGACTAAAAATAGACTTTTCATATGATCCAGCAATCCCACTCCTAGGCATATATCCAGAGGGAAACTTAATTCAAAAAGATACATGCACTCCAATGTTCATAGCTATATTATTTATAATAACCAAGACATGGAAACAACCTAAATGTCCATCAGCAGTTGACTGGATGAAGAAGTTGTGGTATATTTATACAGTGGAATACTACTCAGCCATAAAAAATAATAAAATAATGCCATTTGCAGCAACATGGATGGACCTGGAGATTGTCATTCTGAGTGAAGTAAGCCAGAAAGAGAAAGAAAAATACCATATGATATCACGTATATGTGGAATCTTAAAAAAAAAAAAAGACAAACTTATTACAAAACAGACACAGACCTACAGACAGAAAATAAACTTATGGTTACCAGGGGGGAAGTGGGTAGGAAGAGTTAAATTGGTAGGAAGAGTTAAATTGGGAGTTTGAGATTTGCAGATACTAATTAATATATATAAAATAGATAAACAACAAGTTCATACTGTATAGCACAGGGAACTATATTCAACACCTTGTAGAAACCTATAACAGAAAAGAATATGAAAACAAATATATGTATGTATATGTATGACTGAAACATTATGCTGTACACCAGAAATTGATACAACATTGTAAACTGACTATACTTCAATAAAAATATGTATATATACCAAAAAAAGAAAAAGAGAGAGAGAGAGTCCTATTCTGGACCAGGAGGAAAGGAATTGAGGGGCTCACAACGGAGTACATGCAGCACTTCACCCACTGCCCACCTCCTCCCACCCTCCAGGGCCACCTTCTCCCTGGCTCCCCTCCAGGGAGGACCTCATCTCAGCTTTTCTCCTCCTCTGTCCTCCTGGGCACAGGTTCGCCCCCACCCACAGGGCATGGAGGCAGCCATTTGTCCCTCTAGTCTGTGAGACCTCAGGTACAGGCAGGGCGGGGTCTGTGTCAGGAGTGACACGAGGTGCACAAGTGGGTTGTGACTGTCAGCAAGTGCTGTTTTTTCTGCCTCTTTTAATATTATCACAGGGCTTGTGACTGGTTCTGCTCATTCAGCCTCGGGACAGATGGAGCTCTTACTTTTGGTAATTATCCTGCATCCTCCCAGCTTCAGAAAAAGGGAGCTGTTGCTCTGTGAAGTGGGGTCTGGATGGTGATCACTTGTGACTTGTATTAATATTTACAACAATAACATTTTTCATGGCTGGGTTTTTTTTTTTGTCACTGCAGGAAATAAATGTAAATTAACAACTGGCAAGATTGTAACATAATGAAATAGGACATAAGTGATGAAGAACTAATGAATTAAGTGACTCCAAAGCATGGAGGAAAAAATGCCCTTCAAAAGCAAACATGTAGACAGAGCAAGAGATTAATAATCTTGGAGGGATGGGGGAAACTCAGGGGCCAGGGCTTGGGTTTGCCCCTCCAAGGGGCTGGTCCCTCTCAACCCTACACCTGACTCAGTGGCTCTCCCCTCTCCATTCAGTTGCTGTAGACAAAAGAAAACGCAAACAAGAAAAGAAAAAAAAAAAACAGGAATCCTTCTTGACTCCATTCCCCTCACATTCTCTCAACATGTCCTAACTTTCGAAGATTTCGACTTCCCTTGAAGCGATCACATGCCAATTCCTACATTCAGGAGCCTGTCCTCTGAATATCCCTGAATATCCCTCCTCACTCTCCTGAGCCTCCGTACCTCACAGCCATCGGGATGCAAAATACAGGAACAATCCTGTCATTCCCCCCTTTTTTGAGCTTAATAAAGCTGAATAATACAAAGCAAAGCAAATAATAAACCACCAAACAAACAAAAAAATCCTCTCTGGTGATTCTCCATTGCTTTCTCCTCAGCCTCAGATAAAGGGGACTGCTGTAGGATGTCCCTATGAAAGACGATTCAGTGCCACATGGAACAAGGGTTCAACATGTCATGGGGGTAGCCTCAAAATGGCAGTGGGGAGTGTTCTCCACATGGATGGTATTAGAGTAAGGGCACATTACTGCTTTGGTCAAAACTCTTTTGGTTGCAAATGACAGAAATCCAGTTCAAACTGACTTAAGCAAAACTGGGAAACTAAATGTCTAGGGGTTTCAGGCATGGCTGGATCCAGGGCATAAATGATTCATCAGGGTTCTGCCTTCCTTTGTGTCTCTGAGGCTTTGATTCTGTGCTGGCTGTTCACTCCAGTGGGTAAAATGGCTATCAACAGCTCCAGGCTCATCCACCCAGCTAAGGACCATGAAGCAGAAGAGAGTTTGCTTCTTACCCTTTGTGATTCCAGTAAGAGCCCTGAATGTAGTCCAATTAGGCCAACTTGGGTCACGCGCCTGAACCAGCCACTGTGGCCAGAGGAATGAAAAATACAATAGGTATCCTTCTTGAAACATGTGTCTTTAGCTTCCAGCATACAGAGTCTTTGCCAGTTCCTCCTCTTCTCTCGCACTGTTTAACATTGGCCATCTCGGGACACAAGCTTCAGGTATCTTCCCTTTACTGCCAACAATCCTCTACTTGTGATATCATCCAGGCTCAAGACTTTAAATGCCCTCCATCTGCTGACATTCCCAACTTGATATCTCCAACCCAAACTCACCCCCAAGCTCCACGGTCACTTGACAGCTTACTAGGATTTCTAATGGACATCACAAACCTTACATTTCCAGGATGGAAAGCCTGTCTTTTCACTGTAAGCCTGTTTTTCCTACATCATCCACCTCTCAGTTAGTGGAAATCCATCCTTCTGTTTGCTTATGCTGAAAGAACCCTAAGAGCTTCCTCTCTCTCCTCTCAATCTCTCTCTCTCCACATCCAAATGTTTCAAAATCTGGCTCCTTCCACCACCTCCTCCCTGGTCCAGGCACCCACTGCCATCTCTCACCTGGATTGTACTGCGCCAACCTCCCAACAGCCCTCCCTGCTTCCACCCCTGCCCCTGCCATCCACTCTCAGCACAGAGTGTTCCTGTCAAAACATGTGTGAGGCGCCAGCATGTCTTTGCTCAGAACCCTTCAGGGCCTTCCCATCTCCCCCCAAGAAAACCAAAGTTCTACCTCTGCCCCACCTCCAGGTCGTCCCTCCCTTCCCTCTAACCATAGTAGGCTCCTGGCTGTTCTTCAAACCCATCGGCATGGTCTTGCCTCAGAGACGTGGTCCTTTCTGTGTCCCCGTGTGGGCTACTCTCCACCAGCCCTCTGCTGGCTTTCTCTCAGCTCCTTCAAGTCTTCACTCATATGTCACTGGCCCAGCCTGTCAGCCCACTTCAATTCCCACCCAACACATATCCCATCGCTCTGCTCACCCTTATTTTTCTCCCAACCACTTATAATCTTCTAATATAGTTGGTGCTTATTGCTTATTTATTTTGTTTCTTGTCTGTCTTTCTCCACTAGAATGTCAACCTCACAGGGCAGGCACATTTGCCTCTTTCATTCATGGCTGTATCCCTAGCACCTAAACTGTGCCTGCTATGTAGTAAGTGCTCAGTAGGCATTTGCTGACTTGGTCAGGAGTTCCTACTGCAGATGGGAGAGGTAGAGGCAGGCCCTTCAAAACATATACACTGAGAGTGCAGGAGGGGATGTTCCCCAGGGCAGGGCCTGCTTTGAACCACAGGGCACAGTGGCCCCCATCTTCAGGACGAGCTGCCCCTGACCCCACCCTCCCAGGGCCTCTCCTAGCCCGGCCTTCCTTGGAATTCCCTGACCCTAACCCACTGCTGCTGGGAAAGGAATTTTGGAATTTTGAGCTACAAGACCAGGATTGTGTGACCAGGAGCAGATAAACTTCTCCCTTCTGCAAGCTGTGATTTCCCATTGTCCTGGCAGCTTGGGCTGCTATAACAGAACACCATAGATTGAGTGGCTTAAACAACACATTTCTCACAGTTCTCAAGGCTGAAGTCTGAGATCAGAGTGAGCAGGGCTGCACTCTAGTGAGGGCTCTCTTCCCAGCTTATAGACAGCCTCCTTCTCACTGTGTCCTCAGGAGGCGAGAGGAAGCTCTGACGTCAAGATACTAGTCTTGGGGGGAGGGTATAGCTCAAGAGGTAGAGTGAGTGCTTAGCACACAAGAAGTCCTAGGTTCAATCCCTAGTACCCCCATTTAAATTTTTTAATTAATTAATTAAACCTAATTACCTCCCCATTCTCTCCAAAAAAATAGAGCTTTGAAAAATAAATAAAATAAACTTATTTTTTAAATCTATTAAAAAAGACATTAATCTTATCATGAGATCCCCACCCTTATGACTTCAGTCTAAACTTAAATTACCTCCCAAAATCCCCACTTTCAAATACTATCACAGTGTGCGGTAGGGCTTCAGCATGTGAATTTGGGGGAGGCATAAACATTCAGTCCCTAACACCCAACCTGAAGACACCAATTGGAGGTGCAGGTGCTTTGTAAATACTAAAGTCCAAGCTCACGTGCAAGGCAAGAGGTGCATTCAGAGTTCATTGAGTCAGGCCGGGGCCTGTGCTGGCTCTCACCCAGGCCCTGACTCCGTGGCCCATCTCTAACCCTGTTGGCCTGTCTACAGTCACCGGCCCGGGGCTCCCCACCGGCCCTTCCCAGCCCAGTAGGCTGGCCCCAGTCTCTGGCCAAGCACTCAATGATGGGGCCCACAGCCCACAAGGCCCAGCACAGGTCTGGGTAGATGCTCAGAGACAGCACAGCATTGAAGCAGATGCTTCTGTAGCCCAGGGAGGCCCATTCAGAACACAAATCCCAACCATTTGGCGTTTCCCTCTCTCTGAAACTGGGGAAGACTCCCATGAGGAGCCTTGGAGCCGCGTGGGTGGGTGCCGGGCCGGGCAGACTGCCCCCCGGTGCCTCCTCACGGGCAGCCTGAGCAGATGAGCCCCTCCAAACACGGATTCCATTTTCATACAAATGTCTGTGGTTGTGGTAAATACACGACAGGGAGGCAGAAATAGAACAGAAGAGCCAAGTCAATTCTACGGAAGATGCTTCCTGGTGTTCAGGGGGCTTCTGAGAGCCCTGTTAGCCACCTGTCAGAAACGGTGCGGGAAACAGATGGAGCTCTTTGGAGAAGCATCAAACAAGTTTGAGATAAATCTGCAAGGAGAAGGGTAACGTAATCAGGCCCAGAGCTGCGCTCTTCAGGAGAAGCAAATAATTAACCACAGTCCGCTCCACCAGCTTAGGAGGGCAGCTGCTACCGTGGGACTCGGCTCTTTCCCTGTACCCCAGTGGGTGCCAGGAATGGGAATGCCTCACGTGGGCCCAGCACCCCAGTTCATCCCTAGGGGAAGTTCCCAGGGCTGCTGTAACCAGTGACCACACACTGGGTGGCTTAAAACAACAGAAATTCATTCTCTCGCTGCTCTGGACACTAGACGTCCAAAGTCAAGGTGCCGCAGGCCGAGCTCCCTCTGAAGTCTCCTGGGGACAAGCCTTCCTTGCTTCTCCCTCACTCTGGTGGCGCCAGCACTCCTGGGCCTTCCTTGGTTCGTGGATGTGTCACTCCACCCTCTGTCTCTGTATCACATGGACATCTCCCCTGAGTGTCTTCACACGGATACCCATCTGGATTTAGGATCTGCCATAATCCAGTATGACTTCATCTGAAGTAATTACATCTGCAAATTGTTTACAAATAACATCACATTCTGGAGTACCAGAGGTCAGGCCGTCCACACCACTTTAGGGGTTAGGGTTGGGGTGCACAGTTCAACCTACAACACCCCCCACGCACACACTCTCACATTACGGTCTCACTCTGTTTCTTCGTTGGTACCTCAGGCCTGGGCAGGAAGAACATTCTGGACAGGTGGCCCAGCAACTCTGCAGGATCCTGGGACTGGGGAGAGCCCAGAGTGTGTGTGTGGTGGTGACTGAGGACTTGCAAGTGCCCGAGGTTTGGGCCTCGGTCCTCCAGGCATCTGCGGAGGCACCATGGGTGTCCTCTCTTCCAAGGTAGCTCAGAAAGGGCCTTGGGCTCACAAAGATCTGCTGACCACAGTGACCCTTTTTCCAAGGGGAGTGTTTCCAGGGGCTCAGAGCCCAACAACAAGTCACTTTGGGGGCCCCCACTGGAGACTGTGACATCCCTGCCCCACTGCCATTTTCAAGTCTCCTTCTCACTGCTTGGATACGGGAGGTGGAGGTGGACAGCAGCTCTGAGCTGAACGAATGTGGAGGAAATGTCAGGCTCAACAGTCCTGAGTTGGGGGAGTCTGAACACCCACCAGAAAGCTGGGGTGTGTGAAACACAAGTGAGAAAGTAAAGAGCAGCGGGGAAGGGGCGGGGGTGCGGGAGCCACTGCTAGACACATGGGGTCCACATTCAAGCTGGAGCCCCTCTCTGCACTGCCTGGGCTGTTTGCTTTTCTTTGTTTTGTCTTTAAATCCAGCACTGCCACTTACTGACTCTGTGGCCTTGGGCGATTAATTGGCTGTCTGTGCTCAGTTCCCTCATCTGAGTTGAGGCAGGAACAGCGTCCACCTTAGAAGGTGGTGGGGAAGGTTTGAACAAGATCACACAGGTAAAGGGAAGTTTAGCTTTAACCACCCTCACTAAGTGGAAGAGAGCTCTGAAAATGGGCATTTGCCTCTAGCTTTGGACCTCTAGGTCAAGAGACCCCCCCTCTACTCCAGAGCAGAGTCTTTACATGATGATACTTGACAAATCTCTTTATCAGAGACACACAAATGGTTTGATGCGCAAGGATATTTACTGCAACATTACCAATAACAGCCAAAAACTGGAAACAACCCAAATTACCTAAAATAGGGAAAGTGTTACATGATTGCAGATCTACAGAGTGGAATATCGTGCAGCTGTTAAACCAAAGGCCGAAGTAAAACCCTCTCCACGGTGAATCCTTGTCCTATAAACTGGACATACATGAGTCTAAATACACATAAGGTGACTGCAGGGAAACACGCCAAGACAGCAGTCATGCTTACCCCTGGGTGAAATTGGTTGTCTTTGTACTTTGCCATAATTTCCAAATTTTCTAAGACAGATCACTTAGAATAAAATGAGCTTGCAGTGTTCCACGAGCATGCCGCTGACCAAGGTTGATGAGAAATAAATCTGTCAGGATTTAAGGAGGCCTCTTTCCCTCCCTAGAGTCGTACAATATTCTTGGGGGTCATGCACAGAGCAGAATATTCAGGAAGACTCTAATGCCTTCCTTGGTCACCCATGATGTGACATCAAGGGTGGACCTTTGCCAGGCCCACCACCTACACCATCCTCCATGAGGCCCTGCCCACCCTTAGGGAATGCCTGGGCCTGGGGCATTGTCGCTACTGTTGTGAGACCTACAAACCAAACCACCAGCCCCTTCCCAGGCTGAGGTAAAGGGCCCCAAATGTTTCAGTGAGCGCAAAACACATCCATAACCAAATGAACTGTCCCTGCGTCCTGTGTTTTACACACAACTCGGGAAGGTGTGGTAAGGATGAGGGCCTTTGAGGACAGAGGCTCCGGTGTGTGACACTGGAAAAGGTCCATGGGAGGGCAGGTGGAATCCCAGCAGGAGCTCCAGGAAGGCTCGGGGGAAGTCTTGGGGCCTGGCGCAGGGGGCGGCAGAGCAGCAAGCCCCGGGTGGGGAGGGCTGCAGAGGCTGCTGCGGTGCAGTGCAGCTGGGAGGAGCCGACACATCAGAGTGAGAAGGTGGAGACAAAGGTCCTGAGCAGAGGGCAGAGCCATGGAGATCTGGAGTGTGTGACCCTGAGCCACGTCTCTCCATCTTGCCCCTGGCTCCCCAAGGCCCACCTGAGCCTGGATCCAGAGTTTGGGGGTGGGAGATCAAAGGACACTCTGTGGGGCTTTCCACCTCCCAGGAGCCTGAGCCTGCCCCTACCGGGGTCAGTCTGCCCCCAGGTGGCTGGGCTCCTGGCCCTGGGACTCCTGGCCCAAGGACACCCACATATGTGCTCCCCATCAGGTCAGAAAAATGGGGCTGTTCCTCCAGGGGGAGTAAGTTTGACTTAGTCTAAACACAGCAGGGGCAGGCTCAAGAAACACCCACAGCCACGTGCCAGCCAGAGGAGAACTTTCATCTGTCTCCCGGGCCCCCTCCCAGGCCCCTCCCAGGCTCTCACTGAGCACCCTGCACACGTGACCATCTGCTCAGCCTCCGCCTGTGTCACTCCCCGCACTTTCAGCAGGAACTCTGTGGCCCGAAATTGAAGCCTAATGTTATGTGCTGCCCAGCACCTGATGAAAACAGGAGGGCCTTTAACGGCCTACCTGCAGCGCCCCTCCCCACTCTGCCCCCACAGATAAGGTCCCCCAGACAACAGCCCTCTCAGTCACTTCCTGCTTATCCCTGAGGAGCGGGGCTCCGCTCCCAGCTAGTCACTGAACCACTCACTCACACAAGCCAGCCACATCCTCCCAAGGGAACAGAGGCCACCTCACCCTCCTGATGCTACCAGCCCTGACCCTCACAAACCCTGGTTGTCCGCTCTGTTCCCACATACAACCCCCGTGTGGCCCTGCCGGGGGTGCTGTGTCCTCCTTCCCCAGGCTGGGCGTATATTTGACCCATAAATTGCTGTCACTCTCATCTGTCCAACGTGGGGTACTGGGTGTTTGGCATCCTCAATCACCCTAGGGTGAATAAGTGGCGATGAAAACATTCTCACGTTCTCTCAGGGTAGGGAGTATGGAGGCCTGTGGCCTGGGCACAGCCAGCAAGGGGAGACCTGCACACTCCCGCAGCCTGGGGCTCTGTCCCTGAGAAAGGCCCTCTTGGCCAGGCTGCCGGTGGCCAAAAAGTCTGGACCACTTTCATTCTTCTAGGCCTCAGAGAGATTAAAAACCAAGGTTTGCCAAGATAGAGCTGTAAACCTGTGGCATGTTTTAAATGCTTACATTTAACAAGTTACTGCTTTTAACATTAAAATCTCACTTGGAATAATTCCTGAAGTTTAAATGTGAAGAAGTGGTTGTGACCGTGAGGCTTAGGCCAGAAGGCCCCCTGCCCTGGCACCAGGGCAGGCCCTGCACCCCCAGGGGTTGTGCTGTGGCCACGCATGTGCCTGAGCAGGCCTGCCCCAGTGACCTTGAGGTCAGGGCATCTCCCACCCCCTTCCTTCTCCTCTACCTTCCCATCCCTCTCCTCCCCTCCCTGCTTCTGCCTGATCCTCCTCCTCTCAGACCTCTGAGCCCTGTAAGCTGTGGAGACCTGTGGCCCTGGCTGGAACAACTGCTCCCGGCTAACCAGACCTCTGCCTTGGCCCTGGGACTTGCTGGGCTGGGGCTTGCCCAGGGCTGCCAGACTTCCAGCTCTCTGGAGGAGGATCTAAATGACCGTGTGTCATCACACTGCCAGTGTGGACAGCGAAGCCTGGACTCATCATGTGAGAACTGAAGCCAATTGCGGCATCTTCCCTGTGGCCTCATGTCTGTCTCCTGATACAACTCGGAGCCTTGAGCATCCCCCCCTGAAGCTTGGACAGCCTCCATCATGCAAGTACCCTCCCCAGAAGGCCTCGCCCCTCCACAGCCTGCCTTGTAGATATAGGAATGGTCTCCCTGCACCCTCTGGACCCCTCGGGGGCTGACACGATCGCACCAACTGTGAACCAATGTGCATCCATCGTCCCTGCTGCCATCACACTCCTGCTGCCCAAAGGCCTCAGCCCAGAGCTCCCAGCAATATGTCCTCAGTACATCCCGGCCTCAGAGAGGTCTCAGCTGGCCCTTCCATCACCTTCAGCTAGACTAAGCTGCTGAGGTGACTAGATGTTTCCAAGGAGGTGGAGGGAGATCTCAGCTGTTGAAATATGGATGCCTCTGGCCATAGAGAAGGGTGGGCTCTGCTAGATATGCCTTCTTTCATTCACTGCATAGTCTGCACACCCCACTGCATGTGAAGCCCTGTAAAAAGGGCTAGGGATACAGGGAGAAACAAGCCAGACTCTGCCCTGTCCTCATAGAGACATTCCTCCCAAAGGTGGGAGACAGTCAGTCGACAGTGACACCAATGAGGGCACAATAACTATTAGAATCCGAGGTACCCAGGAAAAATACAGAGCCTTACGAGTGTGCACCAAGGGGCTGCCCTCGGCCAGGGTCAGGGTGCAGTGGTCAGGGAAAGCTCACCTGCAGAATTTAGGCTGAGATGTGAAGGGTGGGTGAGAGGGGCTGGTTAGAGGAACAAGAAGAGGCAGGTGCTCCGGGCAAGGAGGGGAGTGCTGTGTGGAGCCAGGGCTTGGTGCTTGTGAGGTCCCAAAAGTGGTCCACATTGTGGAAAGCACAGTTGGTGGGGCAGGGGCGGGGTGGTGGTAAGAGTAGGCTGGAGCCAGACATCCCAACCCCAGAATATGGTCCACTTCCTGGAGCTGAACAGCTCAGGTAGAATCCTCCGAGCAGGGTCCCAGGCCTGACCCTGGAAACCGGCCCCTCCCCAAACTGCCCCAGCTGTGGCCTCTACTATCTCACAGTCACCAAGAAGAATGCACTCAGGACAGAGGACCCAGAGGTGTCTCTTTGATCAGATGAGGAATGGTGGTACTGTGTAGGGCCACTAGAGGGGGCTGGAGGATGGTTTTCTCTGTGCAGCCAAAGGCTGTTCCCAGGGGGTCCTACCCCACTCCTTCAGGCCAGTCCTGGTGTTAATGATCAGAGTGTGGAGAGGTCCAGGGGTACCTGCAGCTGGGACTGCCTGCCGCACTTCAAGCCCTCTGCTCCTCCCTGCACCGCCAGCTCCACTAGTCACATCCCAGAAGACACTTACTTTCAGCTCTACCACTGGGTAATTAAGCTCCCAGGGGTGCTATATTTAAGATTTTGTCAACATGGCTATTTATAAAATGCTGCTTCTCAGGCATGGATCTGAAGCTCAAGGGGAGTTGTGGGGGTGGGCATGGTGCTGCTCCAGTACTTAGGGCCTGGGCTCGGGGCTGCAGAGGCTGGTGGGAACATGAACAGTCATCACAGTGGACCCAGCCCAACAACACACCACCGCCGCCCTGGCTGCAGGGGGCAGGTGTGCATGCCGGCCCTGGCCTTCACCCACAATGCTCTCTGCCTCACGCCCCTCATCCCCCTCCCATCTTCAATTGTTCAAATCCTCCCACCCGTCAGTGTTCAGCTCAGATGCCTCCAAGCCTCCTTTGTGTCCACAGCCCCTGAAGTTCACCTTGATGTTATCACAGCCCTGCCGCTGGCTCTGTTCCTGGTTTAAAGAAAGGCTTCTGCTCCACAGAGGCAAACAACCTGGAGCTCTGTTTTTCTTTTTTCCTCTCATCCCTGCCTCCAAACACACTCCACTGGATCTCCTTTCCTGTTGCTTGGAACCATCTCGGGCAAATCCCATAACTTTCCGGGTCACTTCTCACTGGAAGGAATGATCTTATCTTCAGGTATTAAAAAGTCCTCCCTGGCCCAATTTTAATCAAAACTTCACACAACAATGTGAATATATTCACACTGCTGAAGTGTACACTTTAAAATGGTCACGATGGTAAATTTTATGTTATGTGTATTTTATCACAATTAAAAATAAATTTTAAGAATTTTTTTTAATCTTTACTTTCAGAACCAATTTTAGCTTTTTTGTAGCCCCCAGCTTAGGCCCGTACCTCTGCTTAGGGACCAGCTGTCAGGGCCAGTCATGTCACCGCATGGTTGTATTAGAATTCTCCAGAGAAGAAGAACCAACAGGAGGTATACATATATGACAGAGAGAGAGACTGACTACAAGGGACTGGCTCACGTGATTATGGAGGCTGGCAAGTCCAAAATATGATGTCCCAGTTCAAAGGCCATCAGGCAGGATGACTCTTACTTAGGAGAAAGTCAGCCTTTTGTTCTAGTCAGCTCAGGAAAGAATTAGAGGAGGCCTGTCCCCTGGGGAGGGCAATTTACTCAGTCTACTGATTCAAGGTTCGTCTTATCCAAAAACACCCTCACAGAAACACCCAGAATGATGTTCAACTCAACAACTGGGCACCATCGCCCAGTCAAGTCAACACAAAAAATCAACCATCCCGGAGGTAGGGAACAACAAAGATGATAAAGGCAGGTCAGGAGGCCCGGGCTCCACTCTGCTTCTGGCCCTCACTCTCTGGGCCTCAGTTTCCATGTCTCAACAGGTGAGACAAGGCCCTGAACCCTTCTATCAGCTGTAAAGGACTCTACAGCTGTGAGCTCCGCTGGTGGTGGTAGTGATTATGACTATTTTAGCTGCTTGGAAAGTTGCCGAGGGCCTGGGCAGGGTGCCCACATGCAGCTGGGGTGAGGGTGGGGTAAAGTAATTGCCAAGTACCTTCCTGGCATGTTGATTTTCGGAGGGGATTTAGGGGCCCTGGTTGTCATTATTTCAGGGCAACGTATCAAAAAAAAAAGTGCCCACAGCCTCATCATAAGCACTTATTCCACAGGGAAGTTGTTTGCAAAACACAACAGACATCAATTGTTCATAGAGCTGTAAATCTTCTAAGCCTGCCTTCCCTTCCTGGGGACTAAGGCACTTGATTTGGTTGTCCAGGAGCTCAGAAATTTCCAAATAGATAACAGAATCCCAGAGTCCATTAAGCAAGGTAATTTACAATAGTGGCAGGCCAAATTCAGGGAAATGCATTAGAGCAGCTTCCCATTTGGCTGGTAGAAAAGACATTATTCTAAGCACACACCTAATGCATGCTGTTAGGTGACAATGAGGACATCGGTTAGCTCGCCTAACGAGTATGTTTATCCCCCTCACCACGCAGTGCATTCATTTTGAGTGAAACTTGTACCACCAGATAAGTCTCAAAGCCCTGACGTAGACACCTGGGACCTCATTTCCAACCCATTAAATAGGCAACCGACCCATTAAACTGGACATTGTAACAAGGAGAAGTGAGGCGACGGGTAGAGGGAAGCAGCTTCATGCAGAGCTCTGACTCAGACCTTAAGCTATCCCTTGTCAAAGGTGTGAAATAAAGAAGCAGTTTCTAACTTTGTACTGCAAGAAGCTTCCAGAGGTCCTGGGGAGAGACTGGGGGAAGGAATTAAACACAAAATGATATTGGTGAATTGCTCTTTTCTTTTTTTTTCATGTTTAAAATGACAACCAAAGGTTTGGCTCTGTTCTCTGCTGCTCTGTCCAGGTTGCCCTCTCATCACCCCTGGAGTGGACTGCATCTCCAGGTATCATCAAGACAGGAGGCTCCCCACAGGGAAATATACACAAAATGTTATGATAAATCACAGAGAAAAAAATGTGACAAAGAGTGTGTATATGTCCTTGACTGACTGAAAAATTGTGCTGAACACTGGAATTTGACACAACATTGTAAAATGATTATAAATCAATAAAAAATGTTAAAAAAAATAAAGTTTTTTCTATGTAAAAAAAAAAAAGACAGGAGGCTCCCACCCAGACTAAAAACATAAATTATATATGCTATTCTGTGACCCAATAATGGAGCAGCCTAGATACAGAAGAAAAACTAACCTGTAATTCAGTAGCTATTGAGCTCCTATTGTATATCTTTGTTGCAAAGGACAGAACACCAACTTTAACTTAACAAAACAGTGAATTTATTGGTAATTGGGATTGATCATCCCAGCCAGTTTAGTAGATAAACTCTTTCTTCGCCCACTGGCTCAGTGTCATGAGGAGCCCAAAGTAGCCAGGTCTCAGTCTCCACTTCCAGCTCTACTGTGTGGTTGTGGCTTCCTGGGGAAAGCATTTCTCCCTTTGAAATCAAGACTTCAAAACAAGCTAAGCCCAAAGCTACAGGGCCACGAAGGAAAAATCATCCGAGCGGGTTATCGGGGATGGTAGTGAAAGGAGCTTCTCCCACATTCACCCTCTGGATTCCCAGATCCGTATATTCTGGCTGTGGTCAAATAAGACCCAGGCTATGATGGGTAGTTCAGGTTACCTGTCTACTGAGGTCAGGAATTTACTCTACCAAGGCCCAGTAGGAAGCCCAGAGCTGTTTCTTAAATGGAGGTAGTTCTTCGCATAAAAAAGGTTTTTCTTCAGAACTGTAAGGGTCTATGCCCGGATGACTAGTCTCCACAAGGCATCTTTATTTACCACAGACACTTGCTAGGTCCTAAAGCTCCGTCTCAGAGCATCTGTGATGCTGCCTGGACCCCTGGCAGTCTTCTCTTGCTCTGGGCTCTTTGCAAAACTGTCAGCCAATAGATTAATAAATAGGTCAGAGCAGCACACTCAAATGTTGTATACTGCTTCCAAGATCCAAAGAGGCCCCGAATCATTGTGCCTCTTTAAAGGCAAGGGTTACAAGATGCAGCAACTTTTCTTTCACTTTGGAGGGCATATCCCCATGTTCTCCAAACCACTAGACTCCAAAAAATCTCAAAGTATTTTCTTGGAGTTAATTTCTCATCCTCTGGCTTGCATGTGTCTTTCTAAGGCTTCTAAGATACTAACTACTTCTTGCTTATCTGGTCCAATCAGCAGGCTGTTATCAACGTAATGCATCTGTGATGTCCTTTGGAATGTTAAGATGATCAAGATCTCTCCAGTCTATAATATGGCAAATAGCAGAAGAGATGACACAATCCTGAGACAACATTAGGAAGGTGCCCTGTCAACAGCGTGCCTCACGGGTAAAATCAAAAATATTGTCAGATCAAAAACTTGCATACAGTGTGCCAGGGGCTGTGTTGATTTGTTCCAATAAAGATACCCCAACTGGAACAGTGGCTGCAACTAGAATTACCAATTAATTTAGGTTTATGATAATCCATATTAATTTTCCAAAGTCCCCCCACCTTCCACACAAGCCAAATAGATGAGTTAAATGGGCATGTGATAGAAATCACTACCTCTATATCTTTCAAGACTTTTTGATGCTGATCTCTGAAATCCTCCCTCCACCCCTACCAAGGATGCAATATTGTTTTTGGCTTAATGTCCCTGTAGAAAGGGGAAATTCCATATTAGTTCTCAGTCCACAGGTCAGGGACCTAATGACGATTCTGTCAATTGCTGAATGTATCTATGCCAATTATACATTTAGAGACGAGGGACGGACCGCAGAGAAGGGTCATGGGCCCCACGTGAGATGAAGATTGTCCAAAACTCCATTTATCATTTCATCATCATTAACCTTTTCTTTGACTGGTAAACTACAGTGGCATTTTGAGTCTGCAAGATTTAGCAAAAATTAAGATTCAGTATCAAGTTCCTCCCCGAAGGGATGTATATTTCCTTAGTTTACAGTCACCCTGGTGAATGGCTATACATCCCCTTGGGGAAGGCTTGGGAGCATGTTTACAGTATACACTTGAGTGTATCTGTGGCACTGTTGCAGATTTCTTCCTCAAGAGGGCCAACAACCCCCTGAAGTCATGTGTTTTCAGGTATGTGAACTGGCCAGAGTCTGGGAAACTGAGTGAGAGAGCACGGCTCTCCAATGCAGAGACTGAAGTCTGGCTTCTGGCCACTGGATCTAGTCTTTCCTGTTACATAGACCAAGTAGTATTTTATTATGCTGCCCATCGACTTCCTCACCAGGAGCATTGTGATAAAGTAGCTACCAACAAAAATGTCCGTGAACAAAGTATTCCGATTACCACGATGAATGCGAGAGAAGGAGGAGGATATTTGACTGTCACCATTGTCATCTGGCACTGGCTTCCTCTGGTCACAGTTGATGTTTAAAGCTGGTTTTCTCTAGACTTGACCTTCCTCTCAGGAGTACTTCTGTGGCTTCCTTAGAGACCAATGTGGTAACGTATGGTTGCATTTTCTTCTGGATGGCTGTTGATTTCCTCCCTCCCTCAATCTAGGGGCATTTCAGGATCTATCTGTCTTTAGGGCTGCCTTCCCCTTCTGATCTATCTTTTTAGACCATCCCTCTGCCCCTTGTGCCCATATCTGGCCTATAAGAACATGTATGTATCAATACCCTTGCTTTTGGCAAAAGCACAGTTGGCTCCAAATGCACCTCACACCTCTCTCTCTCCTCCCATCCTCTCCTCTCCTTTCCTCTTCTCATCCATCCCACTCTATCTCACATTTAGACTCTGCAGGTGTCTATCAGAGGAAGCCACATTCAAATTATCCAATTAATTTTCCTATAAGTTATCTTACTGAACCCCCGCTTGTTAGACTTGCTGAGTTTGGGACTTCAGGTGAAACTCAGGTAGAGAACCCATTTCAACAATTTGTCACGTTTGCAGAGATGACTACACCTGCGTGAATTGTCTCCAGAAGGGTACACAAGAACAGCGACCATATGGGGACAGAAGTGGGACAGAGATTTAGTTTTCACCATTTCCTACTGTTTGAATTAATTTCTTATGCATATGTTTTAGCAATTTGAAAAATACAAACTAACCTATCACATTTTAAATTAATTTGGGGGGGGGTTAATTAGGTTTTTATTTACTTTATTTATTTTAATGGAGATACTGAGGATTGAACCCAGGACCTCATGCATGCAAGGTGTGCACTCTACCACTGAGCTATATACCCTCCCCACTTTTAATTAACTTTTTTAACTGACCTCCTTGCTGCTGACCTCACTGGACAGTTTTCTCAGACAGAGACATTCAGAGTCCCAACTCAGGGGCTCTGTGGTCTTGGGAAAAGTTGTCAGTGAGCCGGAAAAGCCCACTACTGGCTTGAGGAAGCCCCTATGTTTTCTAGCGTCAGTAACCCATCTGCCAGACGTTTGCCCTCCCATCCTCTCTGAATTCCAGGAAGTCAATCCATCTGCCATATCAAAGTGTGACAGAACACCTTTCTCAAGCCTGAAGGACACTGCCATTCCTCCCTGCTCCTAACACTGTGCAGGGCGGGCCGTGCTGTACTTTCCAAGACCCACGTCCCCCTCCAGATCAGATGGTGCAAGCATCTGGGGTGGGAGGGACCTGAACGTGTCTCTTGCTCCTCAGCCAGCCTCCTCTGAGCCCCCTACTCAAGTTTCTGCCTCAGCGAGTTCTCCCTGGAAGTCTTTAATTTAACCTCTCTACATCTCAGATTCTACCTTATATAACTGGAACATTATAAATAGTATATAAAATACGTGTATAATATCATATGTGTATTATATATAGCACTTACATCATAAAGTTCTTGTGAAAATTAAATTGGGTAATCCATGTGAAGAACCTAGCTAGTGTTAAAGTGCTCAAAACTGCTACATATTATTATTATTACTTTAAACCGGAGTACACAAATGGCCCCAAATGATCAACCAGGTCAGAAATTAGGGAACGTGTCCTTATCATCTGCAACACGGGCAGTGAAAGGCAAATCTCTCAAATGCGCTTGGGGTGAGCATGCACACACATACACAGCTTCCTTGAACTTGAGCCCCTTTACGGCAAAGGCCAGTTCGTGTGAGGTGCGGTGGTGGGGAGCAAGAGGCCTCCCACGTGGGCATGGCCTTGGACGCGCAGACATTGTGCAGTTTATACTCTTTCTGATTGATCTCTCTGGCTGCCGGCAGGTGGATGGTTGGGAGGGTGGAGTTAGCGGTCTGTGATAGCTTAGCATTTTCTCTTCACAAGGGGCCTAGAGGCTAGGGGAGGAATCTGGAGAAGCTACAAAGATAACCCAGGGCTGCTTTGAACATCTGAACCAAAAGCCCTTCTGAAGCCAAGAGGAGGGGCAGCAACATCGATCTTTAAGTTCTTCAGAGCTGGAGCCTCTGACATGGGCTGTGCTGAGGGACCTAGCCTCTAAACTCCACACAGAAGTTAGTCAGAGATCTCCCAGCCTAGCTTTGCTGGGGACCAGATACAAAAATCCCTCCTAAAACAATCAGCCTTCAGCGTCCTGAGCAGGCCCTGGTGTGGTCAGAAACGTCAGTGGAGTCACTTCCAGGAAGCTCTTTAGCCTGTTCCCCAAGGCATGAGACCACTGCCAGGGCTGGGTTGACAGATTGCCCAGGGCGAGAGTCAGCTGATACCTTACCTTCTCCCCAGGGTCCTCCACAGGTGAGAGAGGTCGGAGCTGACACAACCACATCCCACCAATAGCCTCGCCCCGTCCCCTCTGGGAATGATACATAGAAACAGTTGGCTCCAGGCTATGAGGAAGATGGGACTTTTTCACGGGCTTCTGCCTGAGAAACTCTATTCAGCTTAGAGATTTGCTTATTGAAACCGCTGCCCCACACCAACAAATGGTCTCTCAGGGGCAGTGCCATCCACTAATGCATGAAACACCTCTGCGGGTCTGTGTACCCCCAACCTCTAATTCCTACCAACTGGCTATCTTGTTTGGGAACCATCTGTGTATCCCTAAGGAAGCAAGGTATCAAATACCTGCCACTGAATCAGTACTGTCGACTGAGGCCAAAGCTTTCTTTCCAAGTTCACGTCTGCACTTTGCTTTCCATGAAGTCAGTGGGCCTGGGGATTGAGCATAGAATGATTTGACAGTGGGGCTGATGGACTCCAAGTGCCCAAGGCTTGGGGGAGTGAGTGGTGATAATTGTGCATCCTTTTACCCTCAATGCCTGTCAAAGCCTTGGACCCACTGTCAAAGCCAGATGCATTCTTCCATGATGCTCAAAAACTCTCAAGTTTCACTTTTCTGGAGAACAGAGGTAAAGGGTTCCCTTTATGGTGTAGTCACACTACCCCCTGCTGGACAGAAGGCAGCATGACAATGAGGTCCCCATGATAAGCATTTGTAGACATTTGCCAAGTCACTGTGGGCAAGGCACCAGGTATACAGTAAAGACACAATACATGTTAGTCATTGTTACTGTTGTAGCGTAGTTGTTGTCATTGTTGCCAGTGCTGTCAAACAGTGAGCAGCAAGGGAGGTTAGTGTGGGCTGAGAGGAGTAGGGAAGAAGGGGTCCGGAACAGGCCTCAGATAAGGGGAACTTAGAAAAGCAAAAGGGGTACCATGAGTCAGGGCAGAGCTGGGCCATATCAGGAGAGGCAGCAAGACATGCTCTGCTTCCTGACTCTGCCTTGGGCTGTCACTTTTACCAGATAGAGAGCTTCTGCAGGTGTGAGCCCTCTGCTCAGGGCCCTTCCTCAAAGTCAGAGGGTAAGGGGCCACAGCAGGACCTCCCACCTCCCCCTGCCGGCCCAGCCAAACCAGCCAGAAAGAGCACTGTGGGTGCTGCATCTCCTCAGCCCTGTTCCAATAGCAGATCCTCTGCAAACACGGCTGTTTCCCACACTGCAAACATTTGCTGAGCTGGTCCAGCTTAATTTCAGCTGTCACAGACCAAAACCTCCAGTGAGCTACCATGACCTTGCTATTTTCATTTTCATCAAGATAAGAAAATGCCAAGATAAGTAATTGTCACAGTTAATAATTTAACAATGCAATAGACCTTGTAATTAAAAATAAGCAGAAGGCGGCCACAATGTGATTGTAGTAACGTTTCAAGGACCAATTATAGAAAAGCTTCCTCTCACTGTGCGGAGAGTGTGAGAAGGGAGGAATCAAACTCATTAGGGCTCAGAGCAGTTCATGCACCATGAAAACCTGGTTCTCCAAGTCTGGTCTATCAGAAAACTTCGGATACGTTTGGCCAATACTGGCTCACAGCTTCATATATTTTCCCTATTAATTGATGTATCTGTTTGTAGTTTTCTTTTTTTTTTTTTTTTTTTTTTTTACCTGAGTCACAAGTAATTGTGAACTCCCCTTCTCTGTCTGTCCCTGCCACTCCTCCCCTTCGGGCACATTCCTGGAGAATCCAGAGCACTATTTCTAAGTCTTGGTCCCATTACTCCCTCAGTTAATGTTACAACCAAACAGCTTACTTGTTTTGTACAATAGAGCAGGTTATAGAACAGTGTCCTCTTTCTTGGCTAGCATTCACACCTGCTCTCCTGAGAGACAAGAGCCGGCGTTATAACTAATAACCCAGGAAAGCGGTAGCGCAACTTCTGGCGACCCCTGGTGGTGGCACTGACAAGGTTCCCTCTGCTCCTCAGGGCAGGCTCCAGCCTCCTGAGTCCGCAATCCCATTTCAACCACAAAACAGAGCATACCACGTAGTCCACCTACTTCCACCTAGAGAACTCTTCTAAGCTATCTTATCCAGGCCTAATTGTTTTTTTGTATTTTTAAGTCAATACATTTCTATCACAAATAATGACTGTGATAGCATAGATTTTCCTCCCGAAAAAAAAAAATCTGTTTCCTCAAAAATCTAAGCCTGCCAATGGAGGGGCACCACATATGTGAGGACCATTATCGTGCCCGTGACAGTGGTAAAAGGGAGAAAGGGCTGTGCAGTGTGGTGGGTGGGGCAGAGGAGAGAGGACGGGGAATCCAGGACAAGGAATAGCCAAGGGCATTGTCCAGGCACACAGCCCCAGATAGTGTCTGACCCCAAAATGGATGCTTTATCCAACAATGTGGCCAAGAAAACCTCAAAACTACACCAGCAGGCAAGAAAACCCTGCCTGCCTTCCGTTATTCTATGACTCCAGGCACCTAAGCCAGAAGACTCACAATGACCGAAGAAAGAAAGAAGTCACAGCTATATTTATAAAACTAACTAAAGGAAGCCCAGAAATCACCCTTGGAAGCCTAGGTAGTCTCTGCAGTCATAGGACCATTAGACCCTGCAGAGACCTCCCTTCAACAGAAAGTGAATTTTCAGAGAAAATACCAAGAATTTATCTGAGGGTGGTGGACTCACTTATCCAAAGAACACAGACCCACAAATGTTCATCCTAGCCAGCAGTCTTCCGGCTCCAGAGTCAGGCTCATGGCACCTAGGATAGAAATTCCCCTGTTCTACCTACCAGAAACCCACCTACAGAGTGAGGGTTCCAGGAGGGCAAGAATGGACGATCCAGTCCAGGAGTAACCCAGGGATGAAGTCCATGCCTACTCCTACATGTGGGCTGGTCTGCCTCAAACTCGGATATCTATTTCTTGGAGAAAGGAGGAAGAGGAGGGAAATCAGGAGTCCTCGGCCTCCAGAAAGGCTGGAGCCTGTCCAGTCCTTCAGCTGTGGAAACGCAGATAGGTATGGGCTTCTGAGAGGTCCTGTTCTAAGAGTGTGGGGGTGGGTAGAACACAGCCAGAGGTCCCCCTCAAAGCAGTGCCCCAGCTTCCAAAATGAAATCTCTGGATCCTTTTCCAGAAAATAAGTTCAGTTTATATGCTCTTTTCTTCAAACAGAAATACGGAAAAGACACGTTCAATGCAATTTTTTCCTTAATTTTCTTTGAAACCAAGATTTGACCCTAGGAGCCAGCTCAAGTCCTTGATGAATATTTGTCTCACCATGTATCCCCTGGTACCAGCACAGGGCCTGGCTCAGTACAGGCAGTCATCAAATGTCTGTTGAATGAATGAGCTGTCTGTGGGCTTCTGGAGCAGGGTGAGATGCCAAGCTTCATATCCCTTTACAGGCGTAGCATGTCTCAGAGTTTCTCTGTTTTAATGTTTGACTTGGCTATGCCTCCTTCCTAATGGGCTGAAAGATATCCCTTGTGTGTCTGCCTCTGCTGGAACATGGTTTACAACGTGGCTTTCTGCCTGCAGGCCCAAGGCTGGGAGTCTGGTCCATGTGCTAATGACTTACAGTAGCTAAGAAGCCAAATAGAACTTTGAAGATGTGCTCCCATCAACCCTCCACCAGGCCACAGGGCAAACTTAACTTCCTTGCTGCAAAAGGGCAGGCTAACAGAGGCAGAACTGAGTTTTTAATGAGAAATGAACACACTTTTTATTTGTTGGCAACAATAAGGTGAATGACTTCTAGGATCCAAGAGAATCTTGCTATCAGGGCTCATGTAGTAGGAGTCCCTTCACGTGGAGTATACTAAGGATGGGGGATGCAAGATATCACATTCATGCGCTCCCAGAGCCTAACAAGGGATTTCCCTACTGCTTAGAGAGACCTGACAAAGGCAGGGGTCGGAGAGAGTGGCTAGCTCTGCCTAACATCTGTCTCAACATCTCTGCCAACACAGTCCATTTCATCCAGAAAGAAAGGAGGACGCTGCCTCTAACTCTGACGGAGTTGCCAATACCAGTCTGGCTCTCCCACCATAAACAACTATAAAACTGGAATATTTATTTGTTTGTTTGTTTCTCAATCATGTTTCAAACAGCTGGAGTCCAAACAGAGCAGGACAGTACTACTTACTGGGCTGAAGAGGAAGAGCTCAGAGTTTAGAGCAGCTAACGCAGCTATAATCTGAGAGGCAGGGCAGTGGAAAGACCCAGTATAGGGGTTTCTTATAAATCTGTGACTGATGGCTAGGCTACACATGTGTGGGAAGAGACCACCTGAAGCTTGCCAGACAGTAGCTCCTATTGGGTTGAAAGAAAGAGTGCTGAAGGAAATTGGTGTTACGGCCCTGCCAGAGTGAAGAAATCTTATTAAACACAGGTTAACACCACATTAACAGTCCTGGCACTCAGATGAGACATCCAGAAATTACTGAACTGAAAAGTAAAATAACTAAAATTCACTAGAGGAGTTCAACAGCATATTTGGGCAGGCAGAAATAAAATCAGCAAACATGAAGATAGGACCACTGAAATTATTAAGCCTAAAGAGCAGAGAGGAAAAAACAAAGTGAACGATCTTAAGGGACCTGTGGTATACCACCAGGCACGCCAAAATATAGATTGTGGGAAACTTAGAAGGAGAAGAGAGAGAGAAAGGGGCAGAAAGAGTATCTGAAGAAAAATGATAACCAAATCTTCCCAAACTGGACGGAAAACATAAATCTACAAATCCAAAAATCCAAGAAGCTCAATTCCAAGCAGGACAAACTCAAAGAGATCCACACTGAGGCACATTATAATCAAACTCATGAAAAATAAAGACAAAGAGAAAATCTTAAAAGCATCAAGAGAGAAGCAACTGATCATAAAGGAGATCCCCAATAGGATTAACAATTTCTCATCAGAGACCAAGGAAGCCAGATGACAGTGGGATGTCTAAAGTGCTGAAAGGAAAAACTATCAACTAATCATCCTAAATTCAGCAAAACTGTCCTTCAAAAATGAGAGATAAATTAAGACACCCCAAGATTTTTTAAAAACTGAGGGAGTTCAATACTATCAGACCTGCCCTACAAGAATGTCAAAGGGGGTCCCCTCAGACAAATAAAAGGACACTAGACAGTACATAAAGTCACAAGAAGAAATAAAGATCTCTGGTCAGATAAATACACAGGCAAATATAAAAACAACTATTATTACATTTTTGGTTTATAACTCCACTTTCTGTTTCCCACAAGATTTAAAAGACAAACACATGGAAAATAATTACAAATCTATGCTACTGAGCACACAATGCATAAAGGTGTTGTGAGTGACAACAACTTAAAGGGGGGAGGATGGAGATGTGTAAGAGCAAAGTTTTAAAATAGATTGTTATAAAATTAGGCTGTTAAATGTGATCCCCATGGATTAACAGACACACATTACTACATATAAAAGAAACAACAAGGACCTACTGTAGAGCACAGGGACCTATATTCAATTTCTTGTAATAACATATAATGGCTCTCTTGCTTTCTCACCTTCCAAGACAGCTGCACTCTATGGAGTGTACATCTCTCTGAATAAATCTACTCTTACTCAGAAAACATATATGTAATGGAAAAGAATCTGAAAAGAAAAAATATATATGTATGTATATGTACAACTGAATCACTTTGCTATACACCTGAAACTAACAACAACATTCTTGAAATGACAAAATAATAGAAATGGAGACCAGATTGGTGGTTGCCAGGGATTAAGAAGGGGTTGAGAGTGGGAGGGAAGTGGGAATGGCTATAAAAGGGCAACTAGTGGGATCTTAGTGGTGATACAAATGCTCTGTATCTTGACTGTATCAATGTTAATATCTTGGCTGTGATAGTGGACTATTTTGTACTAGTTTTACAAAATGTCATCAAGGAAAATTGGGTAAGAGATACACAGGATCTTTATATTATTTCTTATAATTGCACATTAATCTATAATTACCTCAAAATGTAAAGTTTAATATTATACATTTAATATATTAAGTATTAAATATTACTAAAGTATCAACATACATGTAATATGTATAATATATATTAAATCCATATACATATACATATACATCTAGAAACAATACAAATGTCCATCAACAGAAGAATGAATAAACAAATGATGTCCTATTAGTTCAACGACCACTACTCAGCAATAAAAAGCAACAAACTGCTGATAATGCAAAAATATAGGTGAATCTAAAAACAATGCACGGAAGTAAAACCACTGTGTTAATCAAAAGAAGTAAGATACAATAGAATACACTTTTTATCCCACCTATATGAAGTTCCAGAACAGGTCGAACCAATCTATGGCGATAAAAATCAGAAAATGGTTACCTCTGAACAGTAGGTAAAGAAGCACCTAGAAAGAAGCACTAGGGAACTTTCTGGGGTGATGGATATGTCATATGTGCTGTTTGGGGTGGGGTCACACAGATATAAACAATTGTCAAAACTGATTGAACAACTTAAAATCTGTGAATTTAGATGTGCAAAGTTGATCTCAATAAAACAGCTATTATTTCCTAAAAAAAACTTCTGTTCATTAATAGACGCCATTAGGAGTGCCAAGGCAAGCCAGACACAGAACAGGGGAACAATTTGTCACATATATAACCAACTAAGGGCTCGTATCCAAAACAGAGAACTTTCATAAAACAATAAGAAAAAGACAGACACTCCGATAGAAAAATAAGCAAGACTTGAAAAAGCACTTCACAAATCCCATAAACATATGAGAAAATGATCAATACGATTAAACAGCAAGGAACTGCAAAGTCAGACCACAATGAGCGATCCAGAAGATTACCTAAAATTAAGAACACTAACAATGCCAAGCATTAGCAAGGATATAGGGCAACAGGAAGTCTCACACACTGCTAGAGGAAGGAGTGTAAATTGGTTCAATCAACTTGAGACAACTGTTTGGCATTAGCTACTTAAGTTGAATGTATGCATCCAGCAATTCAACTCCTAGGCACATACCCACTAGAAATGCAAAGTTTACTCCTGTAAGCAGCAAAAAACATGTATATGTATAAGAAAGTTCCTAACAGTATTATCCATAATACTCTGTAACTGGCAATAGCTCAAACGTTCATTAACAGTAGACTAGATAAATATACTGCACTATATTTTACAATACCATTCAGCAACAAAAGTGAATGAACTACCGCTACACACTGAACTAACAAGACAAATCTCAAAATCATATGTAGAATGAAAGAAGCCAGTCACGAAAGAATATATACAAAGCATACTGTATGACTCAGTTTATATGAAAGTCCAAAACTCAGTAAACTGTAAGCATATATATTTAGGTGGAAAATCTAAAAAGAAAAGCAAGGTAATGATTGCCATGAAAGTCAAAATCATAGCTCCCTATGGAGGGAGGGGGTGGTGGTGATTGGGAAAATGAGCATGGGCTGCTGGCGAAGTTCTATTTCTCTGCCTGGGTGATAGCTACATAAGCATTTGCTTTTTAATAATTTGTTAAGCTGTACATCTGTTTGATGCATTTTCCTATAGTGTGTTATGTTATGTTCATAAAAAAAAAGCAACTTTAAAAGGAAGAAAAAGAATGTTTAGGGCCTAAAGAGAGAGAAGCTTTGGATAGTTTTTCTTCTTACTTTTGTGTAGCTGTCTCATTTTTTATAATAAGAGTCAATTAGTGATTAAAATCAGGGAAGCTGGGGTCAGATCTTACCTTAATTCAAATCCCAGTTCTCTCTCATCAGCTCTATGACCTCAGGCAAGTCGCTTAACTGTGTGCTTGTTCCCTTACCTGTGAAATGGAGATAATAATAGTAACTACTTTATTTGACCAGTGTGCACACATGGAACAGTGAGTCCCTGGTCCATAGCCCTCACCGTTAGCTGCTATTGTAATGTCTAAATTACCTTTACCACCAAGAAACAAAAGTGAAATCCAGCTTTTGGCACTCACACACTTCACCGTAACTGCTCAATTCTTTATCTTCTCTGCCTGACAGTGGGCATCATGTCTGACCTGCTGTCGTCCCCAGCTCACAGCACAGGGCCCCGGTGAAAGAACCCCAGGTGCTTGGCTTTTAACACAACGCCGTGGTAATGGCAGAAGGTGAGCTCCTTAGAGTGAACGTCAGCGGCCTGGCCCTGCCTCCGTCCTCAGGCATGCTAAGGAGCCTCCCAGCAGCCCTCTTGGGGTTCCTGGGTCCCACTGCCGCTAGGCACAGGTTCTTGAGAACAGCCCAGGGCATGATGGAAAGGATCCTTTGGCCTTTTGTGGGGGAAAGGTGAGAATGAGGAACAGAGAATGGGGTTGGGAGGCTCCAAGGAAGCCCCGCCTGTCCCCTAGCAAGCCATACAACCCTGGATGACTGGGGATAAACCCAGCTCTGACAAGCTGCGTGCTTCCACGGAGCCCTGGGGGTGCTGGGCAGGCAGTCCCAGCACTGTCGGCAGTTCCTAGCACCTCCTTCGGGCTCTCACTCCTTGGTAGACCTAAGTCTCAAGCTAGCTGTTTATAGTCAGTGACATGTTGGAAATTCCTCCCTGTCACACACACGTCCTTTCACAAATATAAATCCATCTTTTTTCTGACAAACCTGTAAGCTAATCAGTTGCCCATTTGACAGGGTAGGAGGCTGATACACAGAACTCAGACCAAGGTCATGCAGACTTGACCTCCCCTCACACTCCTTCTTCCCCTCCATTTCTCCCCAGGTCTCTCTTCCTAGAAGAGCAGATAGGTACAACATGGGGCAGGATGTCCTCACCCCAGCAAAGCCCAGGACATTCAAGTTAGCCCTGGAGACCCCAGACCCTTCCTCACTCCCAGGGGACCAGGAAATGTGTTTGGTCTCTCCCTGGTGGATGCAGAATGGCATGGGAAGGCTCAGGCCCAGAGTGGGAATCCAACCCAGACCTGTCTGACCCTCCACAGCTCTAGCCCACTAAGCCACAGCCTCCTCTGGAAGGTCTCAGATGGGAGTACTGTCCAATCCACATGCCAAGGGGTGGCCTGGGAGAGAAGCACAAAGAGCCCAAAAAGAAGGACATGCCGGGAGTAAAGGATTCCCAGAACGTGGCATCTCTAGGCTTCCTAGCAGACAAATGAGGTAGTTTTGGGGTTTTGAGAGAAAGAACTATAGGGTTTCCGAGCAGAGATTAATTATACTGTTAGGTAGAGAAAGGCTTCTTAAGGAGGGGCTTTTAAATCTGGAGCCTCATCAATAGTGGCCATGGGGACTGGGACTCCTTAGGAGGGAGCTAGAAGAGAGGTAAGCTTGGAGCTTATGGGGTAAAAGCTGCTGCTTACTGGTCCAAAGTCAGGGTCCCTGGAATCACTTCGGCAACCTAGACAGCAGGTCACAACCGCACAGGGGTATTGAGATAGGAGTCAGAAATGGCCCCAGCTCCATTTCCAGAATATGTCCCAGCAGCTTCCCCTCCTCACATCAAGTGAAAACCACAGGTGAACAGAATCATCCCCTGACCTCAAACCTCAGGGCAGCCTCCTTCTCAGTCCCCTTGAAAGATGTCTGGCCCTCACAAGATACTTTTAATCTCTTGAACTAGGAAGTTCCCACACCATTTTGAGTTGAACCCAGAAGGCAGGCAAACTGTTGCACCACCAGATCAGGTTGAGAGAAGGCAAAAGGCAAAGTCAGCCAGAGAGAGAGAGAGAGAACCAGAACACTTTGGCAGCTCTGCCAGCAGTAACCTCCATCGCCTTCACCTATATGGGCAACAGCTGCTCTTCTGATCAGAACCTGGGATTTGGGAGAAGAGGGGATATCTCACACAATTAACGTGGGCTTCATGTAGGAATGCGGATGTTCAGATAAAACTGATACACATCTTGGTTCTCCCCCACTGCCTGCAACACTAGGTCCCAGATTTTAGTAGTATTAGACTGTGTCCTGACTACCTGAGCCAACGCAGAGCCTGTTTTCTCCTCATCTAATCTCACAAATACGTCATTGATTTCAAGGCAGTGCTGAACAAGGTGCTAGAGATGAGTAAGAGCCAGTCTCCATTCTGAAGCTCGGCTACAGAGAGGGCCACCTCCTACACATAGTCTACTAAAGAGCTTACACTCACCCTCATGAGTTCACAGCTAAAATCAAAACCCCACTCAAGACATGCCTGCCTGCACAAATTCTAAATATGTTTCTCTCTGCCTCACAGCTTTCAACACACTCCTTTTCAGATAAGATACAGAAACAGGAGCTAGAGTGTAACCTAGTATGCCATATTACCAACATTTGGTGCAGAGCTTCTGATCGCTCCAGAAAGTGACGAAGGGAGAAGGGAGGAGACAAGACAACATGTGAGTAGGATGCATTAGTGCTCTAAGACTCAAATGTGGGTCTTATTTGTGCCATCCAATACTCCTTTGCCTCATGTAATGCAACAAATTGGTTCCAGTACCAAAATGTTCACAATACTATTTCCAAACCAAAAATTTGAGATCATCTAAACATTCAAAAGGAAAACAGCTAAATAAATTATGTAGCTATTAAATATTTTTAAAGAATATTAATAATGTAGAAAATGCTCATGATCTGTTAGGTAAGAAGCAAGATACAAAACACTAAATGAAACCAAATGCATTTAAAATTTATTAACATACACATATATGTCTGAATTATACACACATGTATAGACCAGTGGCTTGGGGGCCTCTGTAAGAATCTGGCACCATTTTTAATCAATGTACAATCTGATGCTCCAAAAGTCAGGGACTACCTGATTGGAGCACTGGGACACAAGTAGCAAAAATTGCCATTAGGAAGCACCCAAGAACCCCAGATCCACTAAAGTGGGGATGATCCTCCAGGATGGGGAAGCCAGGATGCTAGAAGCACACGTTGATGTAGCTACTTTACTTTTCTTTGCAATCTTACTTTGCTACAGTTTTCAACAAATTTTAGTACCCAGCAGTAAACTGGACCTAAAGTAGGACTGAGAAATGTACAAGGAATTCATAGAAGCAGAGTTCTATTGCTAAAAAGGAACAAAAGCAAGCTAATCACAGCACTATTTACAATACCCAAGACATGGAAACAACCTAAATGTCCATCAACAGATGACTAGATAAAGAAGTTGTAGTATATTTATATAAAAGAATACTATTCAGCCATTAAAAAGGCATGATGTCATTTGCAGCAACATGGATGTCCCTGGAGAATGTCATTCTAAGTGAAATAAGCCAGAAAGAGAAAGAAAAATACCATATGATATCGCTCATATGTGGAATCTAAAATAAAAAAAAAAGACAAATGAACTTAAATATAAAACAGAAAGAGACTCACAGATATAGAATACAAACTTGTGGTTGCCGGTGGGGGTGTGGTGGGAAGGGACAGACAGGGAGTTTGAGACTTGTAGATACTGACAGGTATATACAGAATAGATAAAACAAGTTTATATTGCATAGGACAGGGAAATATATTCAAGATCTTGTAGTAGCTCACAATGAAAAAGAATGTGACAATGAATATATGTATAATCATGTATGACTAAAAAAATGTGCTGTACACCAGAAACTTGACACAACATTGTAAACTGACTATAACTCAATTAAAAAAAAAAAAAAAAAGCAAGCTAATCAGCTTAGCTTCTTCTCAAAGCACTACCCATCTGTCACCACCCACATGAAGGACCACATGCCATTAAAATGAAACACATTTATAAAACATGGATTTATACCTTTGCCATTTATTTTTTAAAATCTTATTCAAAATATTAAATAATACAATTTCAGATATGAAAAAAATTACTGCAATAAAACAGTTCAGGTGTATTTCCATTGTGCTTCCCTTCCTTATAACAGTAAATTGCCCACCCAAGAGAAATGATGAACTGCCCTAC
Organism: Vicugna pacos; assembly: GCF_048564905.1. Taxonomy (NCBI): domain Eukaryota; kingdom Metazoa; phylum Chordata; class Mammalia; order Artiodactyla; family Camelidae; genus Vicugna; species Vicugna pacos. Next base: position 27,565,806 of record NC_132989.1, on the reverse strand, counting down.
CTCTTCCATCTCTATACAAAGCACATGCCCACTGGTTCACTCAGGCTTCATGAATGGTATTTAACATATTAGGCATTACATTTTCTAAAATGTTGTGGTGATTCCTGTAAGTCAAACATGGTTCAGATCACATATTTACATACTGATCAACTGCTTATGACAGAAAGGGTAAAATGAAGTAACAGTAAATAATTTCCAGTTGCTATTAAAAAACAATTTAAAAACTACAAGGGGAGAGTCAGTGTACACATATAACCTTTATGTATACAAACAACCTCATTCAGATATAATTTTAATTTGAAAGACCTAGATATAGTATTACTTAAGTGATAATGGCCCCTAAGATTTATTCAAACTTCCTATAAAATAATAAACAAGTGAACATATATAATTTTAAACTCTGCCCCTTACTTGAAAGCTTGGAGGAAACCGTGCTACAATCAATTGCTAACTAAAAGCAATTGTACACATATTTAATATTTTACCATAATTTCTACCTCTAAATTTAATTCAGTAATTCAAACAAAAAATGCTATCTCTATAACATTTTATCTATGTCCACTGTAAATTGCAAAGTCTCTATTGCCAGAATTTCTAGACATATTTATTAAAATGTTACCTAAAATTGTGGTCAGAATGAGCAATAATAAATTATGTATAAATTATCCAAAAATATTCAAAGCAATTTTCCTGGAAGAAAAAAAACGTATACGCAAGGTATTATTACATACATCCTTATAGACTACCGTTTGGGAGCACAAAGAAATGTGTGCTTAAGAAATAGGATTTGGATGGTGGAAAGAGAAGCTGAGTCAGCAATATCAGATATGTTAGAATTTATTACAAGTTTGGGATCTCTTAAAAGTAGTATTACTAACACTTCCAGAAGAAGTATAATAAAGAAATCTAAAACAATAAAAACTAACGGGTAATGCTTAGCTCCACATTTTGGCCACCTGATTGAATTCACCTCTAAAAATGTAGATAAAAAATTATATACTCCTTGTTTGTGATACTTAATTTCCAAAGCACCGATGCAAAATAAAGAGAGGCTCACCTCTCATTTAAGTACTAACTGCCAATGGCAAACATCTGCACAATATCATATAAAAAGTCAAGCAAATAAAATTACATAATAAGCAAATTCAAATCACAGTGCTTTAAAATATATAATCATTGGTAATCTTCAGAGAAGGCATTGCTTCATTAACATTCTGGTCTAGACGATGATATTCCACTGTTTTGGAACAAAAACCATCACGCCATTTTCTGCTTTGAACCAGAAGGAAAATCTGGAATAAAACAAAATAAATTAGATTTGCAAAAGAGAAAATAGAGGATACACTAAACGTTTTCATAACAAGTGAAGTATCTCTTTCCTAGGTTACCAAATACAAAAGTAAAATATCAACAATAAAAGGGCTATTTTGTTTTCCATCTTGTAAACAAGGTAAAATGGTGCTTCTCAAAATTTCATGTACATAGGGGTACTTGTTAAGGACTGATTCCTGGCCCCAATCTTCAGAGATGAGTTAATAGAGTGCAGTGGAGCCCAGGAACCTACCTGTTTAACAAGTCCCTTAAGTCTTTAAAATAGAGATGGCCCAACACTAAACACTGGGATAGAATATCAGTGGCATTCAAATTTTTGTCCACCTACAAATATTTATAGAGCTAGTGATAAGCCACTAAACCACAAATAACCAAAAGAATCTGTTTGTTTGCTTGTTTTCTAACTCAAAACCACAAACAAGATATTAGAATCACTGATTCCCAAAACTGGAAGGCATTCTGAAAGTATCTGATCCACTTCTATCATTTCTCAGGTGAGAAAATCAAGGTCCCAAAGGGGAAGGTGACTTGCCAGGAATCACAAAGCAAGTTGTAATAAAGTCAAGAAATGAGATTTCCTGGCCACTAAGTATTAAAAAGGACATCGTGTTTTCCTTAAAAAAAAAAAAAAAAAAAAGGACAAACCAATTCCAGCACAGAATTGTTCATCACAATATTATTTCTGAACCAAAACTGGAAACGATCTAAATACTCAACAGGAAAATAGCTAAATAAATTATGTAGCTATTAAATCATGTTTTTAAAGAATATTAATGATATGAAAAATACTCATGATCTGTACAGGTACAAAACTATATGAAATTAAATTCATTTAGAAATTAACACTCACATATGTCTGAATTATACACACATTTACAGACCAGAAATACACCAAAATGTTAATAATGCTCAGCTTTGGTAGTAGCTTAAGTTTTCTTTTCTATATTTCCCTGTGTTTTCTGAATTCCCTAAAATAGACATACAACACTCGTACAACAGGGGGAAAAGTTATTAAAATATCATTAAGTTCCATGCTTAAAAAAATTAAAAGTACTAAATTAACAATCTTTCTCCACAAGTATTCCCACTGAACTAGCAATGCTAATTAAGATATAAAACCTTTTTTTTAAAAAATCACTGGGCTTTGGTTTTGCTCAATAAAAATAATTTGGCTTCTTTTTTTTAGAAGCACATGTAGTAAAGCATTCTGTCATTTTTTAAAATATACCACAGATTTATAAACTGATCAGACATCTGAATATTTTACCATTACTTGAAATCTGACTAAAAAAAAAACTCTGAATCATCAAAAGCATTAATAAGAAATATGACTGAAATAACAGAGGGCAACTAGAGGGGCTGAAAATCCCAAACTTACCTTCCTTTTGTTGTGATATGTAATATAAACAACTGCAATGCAAAAGGCAAAAATAATAAGATGGAAAAAGAAATGGCTATCTTCCTCTTCTATATTTGAGGGTGGGTTCTTAAAAGATCTCACTGACTGTTCAATTTCCATGTAGCCCCTGTTTTCTTCCAAGGCTTCATTTGACTCATCGTCCCTGGGGCTGGTGGTCCAGTCATAGTCTGGTTCTCCATAATCTCCATTGTCCAGAGTTTCTTTGGCGGTGGACGGAGAACTATTCAGTGTGAGGAGATCCTCCTCCTCTATGTTAGGATCTTCATTGTTATCAGCTTCCTCTTGGGACAGAGAAATAGTAGGCGAGGGATGAGGGGACACAGATGCCACTCCACTTTTTTCTGTACTAGTTGTGGGAGGGAGAGTGGTGCTGATTTGGGAAATAGAAGGTTTGGTTTGGTTCTCATGTGTTAAAGTATTCATACTTGGAGCAGAAACATCTTCCTTGAGTACAGTCTGGTTCAGCCAATCAGTTTGTGATACAGCTAAAATAAGTGAATAAAGTACATTAAACTGAAATCTCTAAATTTTTCTCCACCAAGCTAGAAGCACATACACCTAAATTTTTCACTAAGCTAGGATCAGCCACCTCTTTTTCTGTTCTGGGGATGAAGTGGAGTCCAGGCAAGGATTGCTGAGGTCCAACCTCTGTGAAATGAAAATAAGGGGGTACAAGCTCTGTGTGGACTTTGCCACTGTGACCTAAAGTCAGACCCCTCTCTATTCTCTCTTCTTTTTCTTACGATGGCAGGCTATGTAACGCAGTAGGTCTCTAATGCTGCTTAAGTTGTTACTGTCTGGAAAGGCCACTGGTATCTAGTAGATAATTCATTTTTTATTTCTTTTTTTTTTCATTTTTTATTCAATTGTAAATTCAACACCCAAAATTCAGATATGCATGTAATGCTGTCAACAATTATACTGTATTTTCCTAGTCCCTTCACCCTCCTATTCCCTTAGGAGACCATTCACATTTTCCTCTGTACTCAAACTTCCAACACCTGTTGTCCTCATTTTCAATGCTATCACCACTTTCTAAATTCTCTGAGAAAAATGAAGCCATCAAAAGAGAACTTCCATGAACAACCAGAAATCTAGACTCATAAATCCAATTGTCTACCTGATATCCTCCTTAATGTCTGTCATTCAAATCAACGTGTTCAAAATGAATTCTTATTTTGTCTTCCAGGAAGATGGAATAGATCTATTTTTCCCTATTCTTCCCACTAAAAACAACTAAAAACCCTACCTATGACTTATAAAATAACATAAGAAGGCTTTCTGAAAGGTGGAGAGGATAAGGCAGAGTGGTTAGAGACCTCAGGACCTAAAAAACAACCCAGTGGTGACTTTTCTGGATTTTCTATTTACTTCATGTATTCCAGACGTGGAGCTGAAGAAGCCAGCAGCAACCTGGAAACACCCAGGGGTATGGACAAAAAGAGCCAGCAAAAAAGCCTGCTCTCTCTTGCCAGAAGATGAGAGAGGCATCCTAGCTAGAAAGAAAACTTTTAGACAGCAAATGCTCTACTCCAAGCAAACAGAAAAAACTGTAGTTCCAATCACACCTACACGAGCAAAGGCTGGGTGGGGAGTGTAGATTTCCACCCTCACCAAGCTATAACGAGGTACTTCCTCTCCACAATAGGATGGTGTCAGAGAAGCCCTAGTGGAGAGTCAAGACTTCAATCATGGCCCAGCAGTAATGAGACCGCTCCCACCATTGTGTCAGTGAAGACCATGAGGGGAGCCAAAACTCCTACCCCGGCCCAGAACTAACAGAACCACCACCACCCTTCGAGAGTCAACACAAATCAAGTGGAAACACTAGATTTCTATCTTCTCCTGGCAGTAATGTGCAGCAACCCCCACCTCCTCCACCACAGCAATGTCATAAAAAGCCAACTAAAACTGAACAAACTGCTGCAACTTACCCCATATGAAATACATAATTTGCATAGCCCCGTAACTATTTAGAAAATTGAATCTTAATTTTAAAACTCCCAAAAAATAAATCTTCAGGTTTCCCTGAAGAATTCTACCAAATGTTTAATGAAGAATTAACACCAATTCTACACAATCTCTTACACAAAACTGAAGGCAGAGAACACTTTACAATTCATTTTATAAAGCTAATATTATTATCCTCATACCAAAGCCAAAGATAATACAGGAAAAGGAAACTACAGACTGATATCTTTCATGAACCCAGATGCAAAAAATTCTTAACAAAATATTAGCAAAGAGAAATCAGCAATAAGTAAATAGAATGAATTCTATGATCAGTGAGGTTTATTTATTCCAGGGATGCAAGCAAGACTTGCTCAATATTCAAAAATCAATGCAATCCACCATATTAACAAGCTAAATGAAGCTCAACCTAAGTCTCACACCTTTTACAAAAATTAACTAAAAATGGATCACAAATTTAAATGTAAAATGTAAAACAATAAAGATTTTAGAAAAAGGCACAAGACAAAATCTTCAGAATCTAGGGCTAGGCAACAATTCTTAGACCTGACATCAAAAACACAATACACAAAAGAAAAATTCATAAATTGGATTCCATCAAAATTTTATAACTCTGTTCAATTAAAGACCTTCCTGTGAGGATGAAAAGACAAACTACAAAGTGGGAGAAATATCTGTAAGCCCCATACCTAACAAAAGACTATATCTAGAATACATAAAGAACACTGAAAACTCAAAAGTGAAAAAGCAAACAATCTAATTAGAACATAGGCAAAACTCAGAGACATTTCACCACAAAGTATATACAGATGGTAAATAAGCACATGTAAAGATGTTAACCATTAGGGAAAAGCAACTTAAAACCTCAATGAGATATCACTGCACACCTATCAGAATGGCTAAAATAAAAATAATGAAAATACCAAATATTGGCAAGGACGCAGAGAAACAAGATCACTCATATGTTGCTGGTGGTGATGTAAAATAAGACAACCATTCCAGAAAACAGTTTGGCAGTTCCTTAAAAATTAAATGTGCAACTCCCATATGACCCAGCAATTACAGTCCTGGGCATTTATCCCAGAGAAATGAAAACTTATGTTCACAGAAAAATCTGTACATAAATGTTTAGAACGGTCTTATTCATAACAGCCAAAAACTGGAAATATACCAGATATCCTTCAAAGAATGAATGGTTAAACAAAGTGTAGTACATCCATACCATAGAATATCACTCAGCAATAAAAAGGAACAAGATACTGACACACGAAACAACTTGGATGAATCTCCCAAGAATTATGCTAGGTAAAAAAAGCTAATCCCAAAAAGTTGCACGCCATATGATTCCATTTATATCATATTCACAAACTGATGAAATTACAGAAATAAAAAAGACAAGTGGTTGCAGGGATTTCAGGAGGAAGTAGGGATAAAAGGGAAGTGTGGGTGACTGTAAAAGAGCAACAGGAAAGGTCCTTATGGTGAAGGAAATGCTCTGTATCTTGACTATTAAAGTCAGTATCTCAGTTGTGGCATTACTCTATAGTTTTGCAGGATGTTACCAATGGGAAAAACTGGGTAAAGAGCACACAATCTCTGTATTATTCCTTACAACTGCAAATGAATCTACAATTATTTCAGAATTAAAAGTTTAAAGAAATGCATTTTTACTCCCCACTCCAAAAAGAAAAAAGAAAGAAAGAAAACAAAACAAAAATGTTCTATTTACAATCTCCTTTTCGGTTAATGGCCACTTTATTTTTCTGTCACTCAAGCCAAAAGCCTTCACATCATCATTTTAACACCCCACATCCAATGTTACTCTACCTTCAAGATACATGCAGAATTTGAAGAGTTTTCACTGTCCACCACTGCTGCCTAGTCCAAACCACCTTCATCTCACCTGGATTACTACAGTAGCCTTCTCAATAATCTGCTTGCTTCTACCCTAACCCCTAGTGTCCAAGGTCAACAAAACAGCCAGAGTCATCCTGTAAAAACTTAAGATGCTCTACTCTGCTTAAAACCATCTAGTAGCTCTCTATTTCTCTCAAAAGTGAAATTCAAAGACTTTACAAAGCCTGTGAGAGCCTATATAATCTGGTCCCCATTATCTCAATGCTATTACCTCTCACTAATCTTACTAACTAATCCCCACTGCCAACTTAGACAGCAGGCATTCAGTTAATATTTACTAAATATCCAAAAAAAATTTACTAAATATTCTCTTGACCCAACTTTCATCACAAATCCTACACTGCTTCCCAAGTAGCATTTTTGCACCTACAACACCCTCTGAAAAGCCTTTCCCATAGTTCTCAGCCAGGTAAAACCCTACTTACTCTTCTAAGGCTACCTCCAACGTCACCCTATTTGTTGTTGTAACTCCAATACCTACCATTAAGTAGGAGCAGAATTAATATTGTTCAAGGAGTGAAAACTGGGGGGGGGGGGAGCAGTATACCTCAATGGTAGAGCATATGCTTAGCCATGTGCGAAGTCCTGGGTTCAATTCCCAGTACCTCCATTACAAAAAAAAAAATTTAATTTAACTTAAAAAGGAGTAAAAGCTTAGAAGTTACATACAAGAAAACAAACTAAGAATTCATCTGAAATGTTTAATGCAAATTAGATTAACCTCCTGGACCTCCACTCCTTCAAATCACAGAATTTGATCCATTCAGATATCAAGAGTATTCTGAACAAAGTGGTAACTTTGACTTTACGGATTTAATTGTTTGAGCTTATATATATATAAACTTTAGACTTCTAAATATATGTTCCATTCCTACTCTTTCCTATTTTATACTACCTCTCTAGTTAAAACTTAACATTTTAAAAATAAAAAATTTTAAATTTAATTCTCTTCTACTGGTTCTTTCAAAAAAAACTGCCTTAAAATAAATTATATCAATATTTCTCAAACAAGAATGCACAAGACCCTGAGAATTCATTCACATATTGGACTGCAAAACATGCCTTAAAAATTAAATACATTACACATTAAATAAATTTAGGCCACAGCTGGGAGCAATACAATGACAAATGTAGTAAGTAGGCACTTTTGAAGTAACATGGCAAGACTTGGTCATAAAGTGATCCTGTGATCATAAAGCATCCTATGATTCAAAATAATGCTTACATTAATTTTTTTAACTTTATCAAAACAAAAACATAAAATTTATGCAGTCTTATAGATTGCCAAGAATATACCCAAGCAATGAAATTTTAAGAACCCTAATAAGGACAAGTTTTTAAAAATCTGATATGGTAACTTTCTAACTTTCTACACTTGGTTGAAGTATGGAACTCAATACATTCTAGCTAGTCTTTAATTTTCTTATTACAAGAGTAAGTACTTTGAAATCATTCTACCATAAGGCATGCTTACTAAAAAGACATTTATTACCCAAAGTTTTGCAAATACTACACTGTACTGCAATGGAGCTACTTCCCTATTAAAAACATATATGTTAGTTTTCATTTATCTTCAGTAGAGAACAATCTGAATTTAAAACTGATGCATACAAAAAAAAAAAGCTGATGCATACAAAAACATAATTAAAAAAAAAGATTCCCTAAAATGTCCCAGGATAGTTGGAGCAATGCTTATGGCCCCCTAACAAATAAAAACAGACACAAGAGGACACCTTAACAGTCTACACTCCCTCTCGCTTACCCACTGATTACAAGATTTTCCATCATCTCTTAGGGGTAAAAGTTTTTTTCTGAAACCACACTTACCAACTATACATACGCCAAGCATTCCAGCAGGAAATAACCATGCTACTTTAGTACCTTAGGAACAGGAGTATCACTATCAACCAGAGAAATCCTCATTATATTTTACTAGCAATAAAAGGGCCTTGGGAAAATGGACCACAGTTCTCCACAGACTTAGAAACACCTCTGGGAGGGTAGTCCAGTTCCCCGCCCTCAGTGCTGCTGGGGAAACCCAAGTAAGTCACCACAGCACTGTAGTAGAGGCATGTATGGCTAGAGAGCCTCTGCTGCCAAGTAAGTCTACACTACTCTGTTCACACTGCTTTTCATCTGAACTCAAACAGATTTAGAGAGAAAAAGCAGGACTGTGTTTTGGCCTGAAGTAAAAAAGGGACTACTAAACAAGATATTGCTTAATCATTATAATTTCTTATTAGCTGATTTGTTCCCCCTAAGTATCAGGCTCTGGTTTACAGATTTCCTCATTTCTCAAGAAAGCCTTTAAATCTTGGTTCACAGTGTAACGTTTCTAAGGAAAGGAATACTTAATCATGCAGCATTATTTACAATAGCCAAGACATGGAAACAACCTAAGTGCCCATGGATTAATGAATGGATAAAAAATTGTGGAATATATACACAATGGAATATCATTCAGCCACAAAAAAGAATGGAATTGGAATCCTGCCATTTGCAAAAACATGGATGGACCTTATGCTAAGTGAGGGCATTATGTTAAGTGAAATAAGTCAGACAGAGAACCACAAATACCATATAATTTCACTTACATGTGGAATCTATAAAAAATCATAAAGATTCATACAGAATTGTGGTTCTGTGTGTATGTGTACGTGTATGTGTGGGGTGAGGGGGATGAAGGGAATCAAAAGGTACAAACTTCAGTTATAAAATTTATGTTATGAAGATGTAAAGTACATGATGGTGACTATAGTAATAATACTGTATCACACACCTGAAAGTTGCTAAGAGAGTAAAATTTTTTTAATTGAAGTACAGTTATAACATGCCAATTTCTGGTGTACAGCATAACGTCCCAGTCATGCATAAATATACATATGTTCATTTTCATATTCTTTGTCATTAAAGGTTATTACAAGATATTGATATAGTTCCATGTGCTATATAGAAGAAATTCAATTTTTATCTATTTATAAATATAATGGTTAATATCTGGAAATCTCAAACTCCTAAATTTATCCCTTCCCACCCCCTTCACCCCGGTAACCGTAAGTTTACTATGTCTGCGAGTCTGTTTGTGTTTTGCAGATGAGTTCATCAATGTCCTAAGAGAGTAAATCTTAAAAGTTCACATTATGAGAAAAAAATTTTTTTGTTAATTATGTATAGTGATGGATGGTAACTAGACTTATTGTGGTGATCTCAGTGCATAAAAAAACCGGATCATTATGCTGTACACTTGAAACTAATATGTCAATTATATCTCCATAAAATTTTTAAAATAAATACTTAAAATCCTATAGATCCATTAAAATGAAGCAAGGTTGTCCAGTTAACCCAGGGCACAAGAAAAGGGGACCATATTTACCAAGAATCTCCCTTGTCCCAGAACTCCTCATCTTCTCCCAAGCCCTCAGAAGCACAACGCCCCAGTATTCTCTCTTTACCAAGCACCAGAACCTCCCAGTCCTCAAAGATGCCCCAGTACTCAAAGATCGCTCTTTCCCCTCCACTATACTTCTCCAAAATATTCCATCAGCTCAGTCCTGTCACTGCCCCCTACCCTCCTTGGTTTTTACCACTGATCTCACCCATCCTGGAGAGCCCCCACCTTCCCATGGCCCAGACCTCTGGAGCCCGCTCCTGACTTTGGGACTCTCTCCAGACACCACACCTCCTAACCTCAGCCATCTCCTCAGCACCTGTCCGCTGAGCCCCCTCTTTTAGACCCTCCTAAATACCACCTCTGTAAAGAAAAAAAGTTGTTGCCTGACATGCCAGTTCTACAAGGATCAAGCCATTAGTCACTGCCGCTGCCCACTGACAGTGTGCCTGAGGGGAATTCAGGATGGAAAAAAACAGGATGAAGTATTCTGTGTTCTGGATATTCGAACCCTAGACAGTTAAGATGAATGTCTAAGGAATCGTTTCAATGACCCAAGATTCTTGCATCTTCCGCTACATAGAAAAGTACTTAAATCATGAACTTGAGATGTCTGTTCTTTGTGATTAGTCACTTTTTGATGTTCGACTATTTCCAGCAAAAAAAGTCATACATATCCAGACTCCTCCCTTACTTCTTACAACAATTTCTCAGAACTATGTGAGACGCTGTCTCCCCAGAGACAGTCCTCAGGAAGACACTGAATAAACTCAACTCACAGCTGTTACAGTTGTGCGGTTTGTTTTTTTAGTCGACACCTCCAAGGAATTTCGGAGACCGCATCACCTCCATTCTCCGTGGCAACGATTTTCCAAGACTCGCTAGACACCACCACCACTCGCCACCACCACCACTCCTCCCTCCCCGCCCATCTACACACTCCGCTCCCTGGGCCCCCACAGCTCTCAACCTCACTTTTCAGGCCCCTCAGAGACCCCGCCTCCATAGCTCCCTTCACAAACCCTACTCTCTCCTCGGGACCCGTAGAGCCCTTGCCCCTCCAGACATCACCACCTGCTCGGGACACTCGGAAGCGCCCGTACCCTGGCCGGGCCTATTTCGCGGCCGGCGGCCGGCGCCCGGGCCCTCCCCGTCTTCCCGCGCCCGCCCCGCCGCCGCGCCCGCTTTACCACTGGACGTGGTGGCGGAGGCAAGCAGGAGCGCCAGGAACAGCGGCTGCGCCAGCCCCCCGGCGACATGAATGGCCCGCCTGGGCGGCAGCTTCTCTTCCACAAACCCCCTCATCCTCCTCAGGGCGGCAGCAGCCATAACGGTCTCGGCTGGGAGCCTGCGCGGTTGCTAGGCTCTACGTCATGACGTCAGGCACTGCGTAAGGCATCACGGCCCTAGGCGTCTACGTCCCAGCGTGAGGGCGTCGCAGCCGGGAACCGGGAGCAGGGGGTAAGCGGAAATGAGGAAGACGGGTAGCTGGAGTTGCGGCAGAGGGGAATAACCCTCACCCTCAACCCTACCAGGCCAAACTCAGCTCGGAGCTAAGGATGTACTGTGTGAGGTGTGAAGACGACCAGAGCCCTCCCTCCTTCGCACGTAATTGGCCACTATACAGCTAATAACGGGGGGGGCGGGAAGTAATTAGATTTATTTTTTTAATGAAGGTATTGGGGATTGCACCCAGGACCTCATGCTAGGCGTGCGTTCTGCCACTGAACCATACCCTCCTCCCAGGTAATATAATAAGTGTTTTAAAACATTTTTAGAAGAAATATCCAACTGTGTAGTAGACTGATCCCGAAGGAGAAGTAACTGTCCTCCCCCTCGCAACAGCAAAGGAAACATAAATGTTAAGCGTGAGTGGTGGAATTTTAGGTAAATATTTTATTTTTTATCTTTCCCCATAATCATGTATTACTTCAACAAATATTTAGCACCTCTCCATTACTATATACAGCAGTGAACAAAACGAACCCCCGACCTTTGTGTGGAATTTATTTTCCTGTGAGGGAAACTATAGTGTAAAATATATACTATATTCAATGATAAGGGTATTACGGAGGAAAATCAAGGAGGCGGGCTAGGAAACAGGGGTGAAAACAGCTTACAAATTTCCTACAATAAGCTTCTATTACTTTTTAAATTTTATAACTTAAAACCCCCAGTGTATGAAAATGCAAATTTAGATATTTCCAGAAAATTCCCTTATGGCCCTAGCAACAATGATTTGGTCTGTGTTCTGTAAATATTTTCTTGATAAATGTCTATAGGTTTCAGATCATGAAAGTTCCATTTGATTGGTTGGCAGGAAAATCAGCATGGCATGAAGGCATTTATTTTACCCAGGGCTTCACCACTCTGGTCTCTATGAGTCCCTCAGAACATTGCTGTTACCACCCAGGGACAGTTGAGTCCGCTCTCTGAAGAGAAAAGGGCCTGTGTTCTCCTGAGTCTGGTTTCTCTTAACATTTATCTGGCCCTGGTGACCACTCTGAAATACACAAACTCTGTGTTAAGAAAACTAAGAGGTCATTCATCTGTTCATTTCCCTACACCCACCACAAGCCTAGATAGACTGAATGGTGCCATTATTGCAAAACTTCCAGGGTAGCCAGGGTACAAAGTCCTCCCAAGTTCCCCTTGAGCTTTCCCTCTGTGAGCACAGAAACCATCACTCAATTTAATGAATAAGCCTCTCAATTCTAGCTTCTGCTTGTTGGGAGATTCAAACTTAAACAGGCCTTTTTTTCTATAGTAAACACACATTAAGTCATCTCTTCTTTGTCCACTTTGTTCCTTTGTCCCCATACAGGATTGTTTCAGTTCTCTTACTGGTAAGATACTGTGAACTCAAGGCATTTTGCACAATATTCTGACCTGCTGCATGCTACAGGCAGACACGTAATATGTAAATGGCAGGAAAATATTCCCTCATACTCAGAGGGCCCTGTGTACATTTCAGAATACCAGTACTGCACCTGGCATCCGACTGGATGTATCCAGCAACCTTTATGTGCCAAAATCTCTGGACAAATTTAACAAAGTTCACTTTGAAATAGCTGCAGGACCTTATGAACCTCATGAAGACAGTATGACAAATACTGAGTCCAGATTTTGGGTGACTGTTTACACAAAATACTTCAAGTAAATCTGCTGATTAGAACTGTCACTTCCAAATATCCATACAAAGGAATTCTGCCTAAAAATATGTAATATTGAATAGAAAAAATACTGATATTTGATGAAGCTGGATAATGCGGAATTATTATTCTACTTTGTAAACATTTAAAATTTCCACAATCAAGTTAATTTTTTAAATATATATGGCAGAATCCTAAAACCATTCCCAATGACCCATGCCTTTATATGATCTCTTGTCCTTGTGCGAGAAGGACCTGTGAATATGATGGGGTATCATTCCTGTGATAAGGTTGTATTATGTGGAAAGCTGAAGTTAAGAATGGGAGATAGCTTCAGTGGACCTAACATCATCAGGTCAGCCCTTAAAAAGTTTGGTACAGTTATAAAATAAGTAAGTTAGGGGAAGGAATGTACAGCATTGTGACCATAATAAATGATACTGTTGTATACTTGAAAATTGCAAGGAGAGATCTTCAAAGTCCCTACCACAAGAAAAAAAATCATCTCTATATAGTGATGGCTGTTAACCAGATTTATTGTGATGATCATTTCACAGCATTCACAAGGATCAAGTTATTATGTTGAACACCTGAAAATAATTTGCTATATGTCAATTATATCTTAACTTTTAAAATATATGTATTTTTTAAGTTTGAAGAGGTTGGGGCTCTTCTGGAGATTTGAAGTGTGGGAGGGATTTGACAGTGAAGTTTTTCTATTCTAGCTTTGAAGATGGAGGAGACCACACGGCAAGCAATGCAGGTGGCCTCTATTTGCTAAAAGTGGCCCCTAGCTGATGACCAGCAAGAAGACAGAAACCACTGTCCTATAACCAAAAGTAACTGAATTCTGCTTAACCATGTGAGCCCCCAGTCTTGTGGAAGAGGACCCCAAGCTTCAGATAAGAACACAGTTCAACTGATACCCTAATTTCAGCATCATGAGAACCTTAAGAGAGAGCCCAAGCACCCAGTGCTTGGTCTTCTAACCTACAGACCTGTGAAATACGTAAATGTTTTAAACCACTAAATTTGTGGTAATTTGTTATGCAGTAATAAAAAACTAAAATTGTCCCTTTTTCACTCTCTCTCATACACACCCACACAGCCGTTTTCAAGGGGCCAAAGAGCAAGACCAAACAAATGCCCTCTTTATTTACACTTTTATTAATAAAGACAACAAAAAAGATAAGGTTTCAATATTTTATTCAAGTTTTATTTTAAGTGATGTTAATTACAGCATTTGAGGGGAAAGATCTAATTCCACACAAAATGGAAAGACTCTAAAATGTACCCATTAAACTGCTAAAAAATAAACTTGAGTGGCAAGAATACAACAGAAGTCTGATTTAGATTTCGAGTGCTGTCACCATGTGATTACAGTCACAGAGACTCTTCCCAGCTTGCAGCTGGAACTCTTAGAAGCTATTTCATACTCTGGTGCAATGGCAAAAAAACCACAACATGAGAGGGAATTAAGTCCTGAATTATTGGCTTCATCACATCCACCTTCTCCACCCCAAAATGGCACAAAAGAAACAGCTACCACATCCTGCAGACTACTTTTGGTGTAAAAGAGGTGATGGACTGGGTGGAAACAGGTCATGAAGATCTGTCTAAAAAAGTCCCTTTCAGATTAGTTTGTACACACCATCAAACAACGAGCCTCTCCTCAATTAGGGTAGGAAACCAAGGTTCAATTCTCAGGAAGTCACAATTTCATTAATTTACTCAATATGGGTTTACAAAGTGCCTACAAATTATCAGCTTCCACTTGCAGCCATTTCTAGGTAAAAAGAAACCTGACATCTCTAGAGGGGCCGGCAAGTTCCCCCCAAGTCTACAGCTGAAAGGACCTTTTTTAGAATTGGGTTTCTTCTGTACCTTTGAAAGGGCAACACCCTAAAGCTGAATCATCTTTATCCTGGGAGTCTAACATGATATTTAGCAATACTTGCATCCCAGACATACAACATTAAAAGGTACACTAAATTCTGAAGGTAGCTATGCTGCAAAATAGTTTAAAATTAAACGATTGTACAGTATTCGTTTATGCTTGAAACTCCAGTCCTAGACCAAGCTTGTGTCCACCAGCGTTGACATTCTTGCCATCCAGCAGAGCTGACAGCGTCAGTTTGATTCCTGCAGGGGAAAAATTGGAGCAAGGAAAGGAAGAGAGACGGAGGAAAGAAAAGAGAAGAAAGGTTAGCACAAGAGGAACACTGAAGCACACTGGTGACACCACACCAGATTCAGAACCTGTTCAGCCAAGTGTGATCAGCAAGGGCAAAACCACATGGCCCTTCAATCCCTGTTACTCAGCACCATCTGACTAATGACCAGGTAGCCTAGGACGAGCTTATAAAATAATGGTGATTCCACAGCCCACCCGAATCGACTTCAGGGACTCCACTTTCCTTTATCCTTTCACCATCCTCACTGCAATTAATCAATCTACAGTCAGCACCACGCAGTAAACTTCTTCAGCAATACCCCCGTGAAATAAAACCCCAACCATGAATCAGACTCCGAGGTCTAACGCTTCCACCCACAGCATGCATGCAAACACACACGCGTGCATACACATGACTAAATGCGATTTTCTCTAGATTGACTTGATCTGCCATCAAGTCTGTTTGACCAGAATAACCCCAAGGTGGTATTATCTCCTGTAGCTGTAATACACCATGGACTGGCCTAACAGTGCAGAGGAAACCTCCAGCAGGGATGATTTATGGGCTAGTTTTAAGAGCCTGCTAGAAGGGGGTATCAAGCATTATGTACACACTAGAAAAAAGGTTGTAAGAAAATAATCAAAAATGTACTATTTGTTAGCCTTGGCCATTTTTTTCTCCTACTTAATACTTCTATTCTCCAAATGTTTTATAACGACTGTACTCTTTTACATTCAACTATAAAACTTTATATACACTCATTTGCAATGTACTATAGAGTCATTTTATAAGCAATAACATAAAGCAGCAAACCAGCACCACTTTTTTTTAAGACAAAGAACTGACTTCACATACAACCAACACATACCTGGCTTTAGGGTCTGAGTGTATCCTAAACCTATCAGGCTGGAGTTGTTCACTTTAGCCTAGTCAAGGAAAAGATAAGACAGTGAAAATGTTAAGTATTTCACAGTTCAGTCTCCAAAATGAATAAGAACTTTTTAACCAACCAACTCTGGACTTCAGAATCAAATTCCCAGTGGAGAGGGTATAGCTCAATGGTAGAGTGCATGCCTGGCATGCACAAAGTCCTGGGTTCAATCCCCAGTACCTCCATTAAAATAAATAAAAACCTAATTACCTCCCCCACCAAAAAGAATAAAAAATAATTTTAAAAAAAGAATCAAATTCTCTTGTTTCATGACCATCTTGTTTACAGGATTTAGTAAATTCAATTTGAAATGTATCAAATCTGGGAACTGGGACTCAGAAGAGTAACTCAAAGAGTCAACGCAATTTTCAATCAAAAGGAAGTTATTATTTACATTTGATTCCTGAAGTTATGTATCATCAATTCAATTTATACTGAGGAGGTCTGTTTTTAAGTATAACAGGTGAGGACACCTTCGTTTATGGCCAGAGAGATAGAAGTCTTTCTTGTATGGAAGATTTCTTCAAGATCTTTTTGTTAGAATAAGGAAATACAGAGCAAATGTCAAATGGGATTTTTGTGACCTTTTTTTTTAAATGGCAGAACATTGTTCATATTTTCTCTTCATGAGCAAAAATCCTATTGATGTGAAGAAAATTTGGCACTGACAAGCCTGAATTTAAAGCTTGCTGCTATACTGGAGCAAAAGAATGACTTAGTCAATCATTTAAATTTCAGCACTTAGAGAATGGTGATTAATAATTAAGTTCAATAAAGCAGCTGAGTCAATAATAATTTTGCCCTCATTCTTCTGCCTGAGATGGAGGTAAATCTGGGCCTCTCCCTGACCCCTTTCTGGGAAAGTAAGGAGGGTCAGGAGCAGAGCAAGCTCAAACCATGAAAACACCCAGTTCTGGCAAAAGCTAGGGCTGCCAGGGTGCATGTTTTCCTGCTCTCATGCTGTTTTCAGACCCAGCACTTCCCAGGGGAGAAAATGGGAAGGAAGACCTCCCAGAAGTCAGTGCCCCATCTAGCTGTTCCATCTTGCCCATGCCATCCAAATAACAAGGCCTCTTTTCCTTTGTAAGTGACTAACATTAAGGAAGCCAAATTCAGTCCCTATTTCAGGAGACTTAAAATGGGCTCTGTAAATTACACAAGCCAGCCCATAAACCATGGTGCAACGTGCGATTTCCTCATTCCACCCCAAAAGGGGCGCAGCCAGCACTGCCTGCAACAACACAGATGAGCTCAACAGGATTTAATGCAAAAACTGTGCAGCAACACAGGGGTCCAGGAGCAATGCCAGAGTTGCAAGACTAGATGCCAACTGCCCAAGGCCAGGCCCCGATTTCTTAATATGCAGTACAGGAGCTGGGCAAGAGAATGAAAACTGAGGGAGAAATGAACATATAAAACCTTAGGGTTCAAGGCCACCCCCTTTACAGTCTGCAGCATGGAGCAGGAACTGGTTAGAGGGGAAGGCTCCACAGCAAGGCAGTCTGGGTCAAACACAGGCCCCAGCACGTGCCAACTGCCTGCCTGCTGTTGGGCAAGTTACTCAACCACTCTAAGCTTCCAGTTCCTCATCTGTGACAACATGGATGGAATAATTTAAGAACCCTCTCTCAAATGGGTTGTGTAAGAATTAAATACAGCAATCCAAATATAATGGGCTACACGGTGCCTGGCACGCAGAGTGAGCACTATTACCATTTTACCCATTATGAACTTTTCACAGAGAAAACCTCTGGCCAAAGCATGGAACTCCATCTATCCAAAAGGATTCCAACCTAAGGGTCAGGGGGCCTCAGAGATACACAATTCCGCAGGTACCCACCGAGAAGCAGGCGTCAGGGTCGATCTGGTACTTGGCTGCTATTCCGAAGCGAGTGTTACTGTTTCCTGCTGTCCAGGCGAGGTTAACAGCAGTCTCCAACTTCTTGTTCACCTTCTGATAAATGGAGCCACCAAACTCTGTCCCATCATTTCTGCAAACAAGCACAGCAGAGATGTCAAAGCACCCAGGAAGGTGTGTTGAGCTGGGCAGAGCCGCCCAAGTCTAAGGACATGGGTGCTGTAAATGGACTAAACTGATCACAAAACAGACACCAAATTATGATAGAAACAGCTCAGACACCAGAGTCCAGAAGGTTCAGAGGAAGGGAAGTCTACCTGAGCCATCACTGGGAGCATCCACAGGCAGCTCAGCCAACCGCTCAGGCTGCGTGGAACTGGAGGTTTGCTTCCAAAATGTTCTTTAAAATAAAAGCACTAACTAGGGCACCATGATTATGGATTCTGAGTGATTTCTTTCCTCTGCTGCTAAGGTTATTACCTTTTGGGGGGGGGAATAATTAGGTTTATTTATTTATCCTTGGAGGAGGTACTGGGGATTGAACCCAGGACCTCATGCATGCCAAGCATGTGCTCTACCACTTGAGCTATACCCTCCCCCTAAGGTTATTAGTTTTATAAATGCTCTATCATAAAAATGGTAAAAGGGAACTCAGCCAGAAATGGCAAGAAACTCTATAACATTTCACACCAGCAGCTGAGCCACTGCTGCTCAGCCAGAACTGACCCAGCCCCTCGGAGGAGGAGCAGCAGTTACAAAAGAGCTTAACCTACAACTCAGGCCCGTCCATCTGGGCATACTGTTAGCCCATGTTGCAATATCTACCATCCTGGTGAGATTTGAAAAGGTGCAACTTGCTACGCTACAGAATGTTTATGTCTTTCAAAAATGGAATGAAGTACAGCTAGCCAAACTCCTTCCTCTCTTCAAAACACAGCATACTGACCCCAGCCTCTGGGAATACCCTCTTCCCCTCCCTGACATTTTTAACATAAAAATACAAGGTCAAAGCTCTGCCTTATCATTTAGGATCTCTCCAGTGGAAACGGCACTAGCAACTTTTAGGGCAGAGCTCATGTGCTTTGGAATCCAGCAAAGAGCTTAGAACTCACTCATCCAAGAACAAACTGCTGCTGTTTCATTGCAGACTCTGCTCTTCACTAGTACATTCTCCCTAAAGTAGATGCTCATTAAATACATTCTAAATTCTTAGTTTCTTTCCCCTGAAATTCAGCCAGACAGGCATGGTGCTTCCTTCCAAAGAAGGGAGTCCAGGCACCACCTGATTCACAGGGAATCCTGACTTCTTCAGAAAGTTTGAACACGCTACAAAACAGCAGCTTGTCCAAAATAGTAGATTTTTTGAGTGACTGTGGTATAACTCAAATGGGAAACTTTCTTGGGCTTAAATGTGTTTAAAAGTTAGATTTTTCAATACATTCTAAAACCAGCCACACTGCCTTCCTGTACTGAACTCTCAAAACCATAAACTCTATGCTCTATCAAACTTGTTCAAATTCATCTATATGAAGCACAAAGAACATCTGTTACACATCTGGGCCTCTGCAAGAGCAGGGCAACCCAAATTAGCTGTGTCAGCTGTTTCCACGCCAGTTCCAAAAATAAACCATGTTCACTTATTAAAAATCTTGAAGCTCAGGTAATGAAAACAGCTCATGGCCATTATTCTTCCTAGAACTGGTACCAGTTCCTAATTCCAAGCCAAGGAAGCACCTTCCCTGTCAGCCAAAACTCTCAACTAAAAAACACTTCTATGCTTGTGATATTTTTCCTCTGACTTGTTGCATGTTACCTTTCTTGGATTTACATTATTTTTTAACCTTTTTTGGTATACATTTCTATGAATTTTAACATATGCGCAGACTCATATGACCAGGACACAAAACAGTCCTACACCAAATTTCTCTGTGCCAACTCACTGGCTGTCCAGCTCTAGTTTCCCTGTGACTTTTCAGTTTTAAAAAACCCAAATTTTGTTAACTGTGTTAATTTTTATTAATTATAAAAATTCCTCAGAAGTTTTTGTTAATGGAAATTCTATTAGTTTAGACACAAATACCAGTTTCTTGTCTCTAAATTTAAAAAGTCACTTCTTTAGTGACCTCTAGTGGAAAGAAAGAAATATGAAGCAAAGTTGTGCTCAGCTTCTGCCACCCTTTAGCTCCTCACGTCTACAGGGAGTTCATGGATGAAATTTTTGTTTCCCTTAAATCTAACTCAGCACTCTACTTCAACTCTCAAGTTGGAGTACAAGGGTCTCTCTCTAACCCACCCTGTAATTTTCTCTTCCCTTCATGATACTGTCCAGTTAATAAACTTTTAAATGCTCTGCTGTGCAGAGAAGACACTCAGTATTTAATTTGTATCCCATGCCTATATTTCATTAAGCACAGCACGCTGGTCCTCAGGCCATACACTGAGAAAGACAGAGCTACACCTTCCCCCTCCCTGTGTTAACTAAAACTGAAAGGCCCTCCAATGTCCACAAAGCTACAGGGAAGGGACAATCCTGGGGACTGACATCATGCCCTTACCACACCCGATCAGTCTCTCTGTGTGTACCAGTGACAGCATTTACTGTTCACAGAATAGAAAGAACCTACATCACTTCAGGAAATAGGGTAGGTGAGAAGCAAGAAAAATACTAGCAGGCCATTTGGCTCATCTGATTCCAACAAACTCACTTCACAGTGATTAAAAACTGAGCTCAAGAAAAAAATCACGAAAAACAATCCCCTCCACTGCACACACTCACACATTAGTGTGAAGCTGGAACTCATCAGTCTTGTAGCCAACCGCAAAGTTGCTCTGGGTCACTCGAGACTTAGCGGTCTCGAAGTTCATCTGGTAGCCAGCCAGCCAGCCCTCATAGCCCAGCACCAAAGCACCCCGGATGGAGGGCCCGGCGATGTCGAAATCCACGTCGCAGCCCAGGTTGATGTGCTCCCGCTTGTACCCTGTCTTGATTTTGGCATTTTTTTTCCTGCAGGAAAAGAAATTGTATTAAAATCAGAAGTGACCTCACTTTGCAACAACCATGCCAAGAAATGCAAATTTTTTAAAAATGATCCCAGTTTGAAGAGGTGGACAGGGAGGCAGTCAGGGCCCCAGATCTTTCTTAAATAGCTGCTGTACCACAATGGGCAGAACACAACCTCTCTTCAACCGGAATCCAGAATAATTCGAAATGCCACCATGATGAAGCAAGAACACAGGCAGGAAAAGCTAGAAAAATAAGTGCTAAGTAATTTTTACTGTCCTCCCCCTGTGCTCAATGTAGTGGCCTACACAGGCATTCATTAGGTAGAGTGCCACCATGTAATTATGAAACAGATGCATCTTTGCTGTCTTCCACGTCTGCAGAAAAGATACATCTGTCACAAAGGCAGCCATCTAAACAGCAGCTTTTAAGGACACAGTCGTCTTCTTACTTTATGGCTCACTTAGTACATAAAGAAACAAATACTAGATCCGTTCTAAGTAATTACAACAGTTAGACAGCTTCTAATTCAGTATTCATGAGATCCCAGTGAGTACATATTACAAAGAACTGGGTAGTGATGTGGAATCTGGGGCCTTGCAGTCACAGGGGACCAGGAAGCCCTGTTGGACCAGACAAGACCCCAGGTCTAGTCCACTGATCCCAGATTTGCGTACATGGCCTGATCAGTGCCTCCACTGCCTATTACTCAAGACCCAGCATTTCTCAGGAAAGGCAGGTAAGTCGTGTTACCAGCAAATATATATCACCATGCCTCTTAGCACAAGTCAGCATCAGAGACAAGATCACATATAACAAAAAAAAATCTAGACTAATGTCACCTGATTGTTTCTGCCATTCAGCTACAAAGTGGACATCTCCCACAGCAGGCTACATTCTCAGCCGAGACCACAGGAGAAACCAGATCTGCTTCAAGGCTCAAGGACCACACAGCCCTGTCCACCCCAGCTTCACTCACACTGAGATTAAACCTTCATCCCCAGCACCCAGACTGTGGGCCCTAAATACCACCCCCTCCTAAAAGGAACCAGCACGCCTCAGAAAACAGGAGATTACAAATTGGGGCAGGAAATGGGCAAGGTGAGCTGGAAGCATCTATCAAACTCTCAAAGACTTTGAAGTTGGAGAAGAGGCTCCCAAGGGCTTCAAACATGGGACAATGTGAGCATCATTAAGAATAATATTAGCAATGGATTGAAACATATCAAGTATGTTTAAAGGTATGCGATAATAATGACACTCAAAACACACACACATTAGTCATCTTTAGAGACTAGAGAACCAATTTGTTATTTTGAAAACAGTAAATAAAAAAGGAATCAAACATTTATCCCACCTTTCCTGTACTAACTATATCTCAAGATAACCAAAGAGTTGATGAGAAGTGTCTCTCTTTTTTTATTCATAAATATTCTTTTAATTGAACTATAGTCAGTTTACAATGTTGGGTCAACTTCTGGTGTACAGCATATTTCAGGCATCCATATACATACAGAAATTCGTTTTCATATTCTTTTTCATTATAGGTTACCACACAATATTGAATATAGTTCCCTGTGCTACACAGTATAAACTTGTTGTTTACCTACTTTATATATACCGGTTAGTATCTGCAGGAGAAGTTTCTCTTTATTGAAATATTCCAGATAGAAAATGAAGGAAGGATAAAGGTAGAATTATCACTGATTTGTAACCCCTCATGAGCAGATCATGAATGGCACTAACATACCAAGAGAAAACCAGGCTTTCCTTCTATGTGCATCTCAATAAAACCGTATTTTAGCAACACCACCACCCCTTCAGTGGAATCTAAATGTGATGAAGCCTTTAGACATACCAATTTACAGGAAATACGGGGGGCAGGGGAACAAGTTAAACACCCACCACAGAACGCAAACAGCAACATTTCTCTATAAGTAATCCTACAGGACAAATGATCTAGTTTTAACAAATAAATTGCAAGGGGAAAATGATAAGAAGAATCTAAAAACAATTTTTACAATTTTGCATGGACAATTTTTGACTTGTAAATAACTTTCATGAAATCACATACATTTGGAGACCAGACTTGACAATATTATGGAATTATGATTAATTTTTTACAATGTAATGATATTGTGCTTATGTTTTTTTAAAGGAATCTTATTTAAAGATACATATTAAAATATTTACAGATAAAATTATGTGATATCTGTTATTTACTTAAAAATACTCTGAGCGTGGGAGGGACTGACTATGGATGCATAAATAAAACATGATTGGCCATGGGTTGATAATTATTAAAGCTGGGTGATTGGAACATGATGAGAGTATAATGTAATTTTCTGTATTCTTTTGCATGTTTGAAATTTTCCATAATAAAAAATTTAAAGATTAAACACTCCAAGTTTTCAATGAGACACAAGAATTTCAGAGGTCATAGGTGAAAATAAAGTCAACACCCTTCCCCAGTGACCATGAAACTTGCACCTTTTATTCAAGTTGCTTCTGTGCATTTTTGTAAGCTTTGAAAAAAAGGAGTGACAACCAAATAAATTACCTCCCAATAAGAAAAACTTAAAATAAACCTGTTTTGCTCTGTCTGCTCTTTAGGAGAAGAAGCCTCAATTATAACCAAGTACCTAACTGGCACCAAGCAGGGTGAGGTGACTGATGAAAAGACAGCTGCTCAGAGGCTGACATTTAGAAAGCAGGGGAGACCAATATATGTACAAATCAAGCATCTAATAACCACTGGGTAAAACGTGGTTGTCCACACAAAGTGTGACACCTGTGACAGGGCCTCTGACCAGTGGTATGCAACAGCCACACTGTACAGTTACACAGCACCTCCATACACTGCCTCACTGGATTCTGGTCAGGAGAGCCCCAGAGAATGGGCACTGCTTGGGCAGTGACACAATTTCCAGGCTTGTGCCATAAGGCAGCATTCCACACCTTTGGAGTTTTTCCTCTTTCAGATATTATTGGGATCTTTTTAAAGCTATTTAAACAGTGAAGCTAATTTGACAAGCACCTGAGAAAGGCATGACTCTGATCTGTGGTTAACAAGCTGGCTTTATCTGTGGTAGGTAGTCAGTGTGGGTGCTGGTCCCCAGGCAAGGTCTGTCTGCAGCTTCATCCAAAAGCGATGTATGCTTAGCTCCTTACAAAAGCCAGGATATTTTCCCAAGCTGTACCCTTCTGTCACTTTGGAAAGGCAGTTTTCAATTTCAATCTCCATCAAGTTATCAAAACTTTCCTCAAACACCCAGTAGCCATGAGTACTTCTTGTGCCCATAGTCTTGCTTTCTAAACACCATTCTTCAATAAAAGGAACCAAGGCTCCTTGGAGAAATGGCTGATAGCAGGACTGGGGAAGAACAAGTACACTTTCTGAAGTGCTCAAAAAAAATGGCTTGTCAAAACCACACAGGATGTCAACTTGAAGGCACTCCCAATAGCCTTATCTGGGACAATATGAATAACAAAATAAATTACAGTAATGGATTATAATCCATAGAATAAAATAAGTGTTCAAGAATCCATATCGATAAAAATAACTGATCAAATAAACAGAAAGTGGAGAAGGAAGAACTCAGATCTTCCTTAACAGTAAAATCCAAATTAATAAATGTAGAAGGAATGATGGGAAAAATCACCATTCACCAACAACACAACTGTTTGCAAAAATCACCAATGGATGCTAATATTTGTGAGTCAAAGTATAAGAAAGAATATTTGTATGGTCTTAAAGCATGTTCCCAAAAATGCTTGTTACTTACAAATGGGAAAAAAAAGTCGCTTTATAGAGAAACCTAGCAAACATCACTTTAAGTAATCAAAGTAATGTCACCAATAATGAGGTACATTGACATATACCTCATGATGTCAGGCACCGGGATGGACACAACACATCATGTCTATGGTTGTCAAAAATGCATAACCACTGGGAAACATCAGACAAATCCAAATTGAAGGAGTCTACAAAATAATTGCCCAAGCATCTTTAAAAGTGTCAAAGTCATGAAAGATACAGAAAGACTATACCCTAGATTAGAAGAGGCAAAGCAGACTTGACAACTAAATACAATGTAGTGTCCTGAACTTAATCATGGTCCAGAAATAAAGTATCAGGAGAAGAACAGATGAGTTAACTATATGATATCAACATAAATTTCCTGGTTCTCATTATTATATAATAGCTATAAAAGATGTTAACATTAGGAGAAGCTGGGTAAAGGATATAAAAGAATTCTACACACTATTTGTGCAACATTTTTGTATATGTTAAGTATAAAATTATCTCAAAATAAAAAGCTAATTAAAGTTAAAAAAAAAACTTTTTTCATATGTATATTACTCCAAGACCTGGAAACTTCTCTGCAAACCTCCCAAAGGCAATGGGAAACCCCTTTACAAATTCCAAAGTGTGCCACCTCAGGGCAGCAGGCAAAGTCCTAGGCAGCAAACTCAAGCATGTGGGCAGTCCTTCCAGTCCTCATCCTATCAGAGGGTTTCTGGATAACCTCTCCCATCACAGCAGGGTGCCTGGTGGGGAGTGGAGAAGCAGGAAGTGGGAGAAACTACAGCAGTGATTAGAACAAGGGAAAATTCAGCTCCTGGCCAGTGGTCTTCAGATCAACCATAACCAAGTTATAAAAAGACTATAACCTCCAGAGGCAGGAGCCCCGTGTGCCCAGTCCCTTGTGGTCACCCTGCACAGGGTACGAACTCAGTAGATCCTCCCTCTAATAAACATCTGTGGAAGAGGAAAATGGAAGGAGAGAGAGGAAAATATGCAATGGCAAAAATGAATTTTAAAATGCTGCTGAACCATACACTTAAAGATGGTTGAGATGGTAAATTTTGTGTATTTTACCACAACTTTTAAAAACTGAAAAAC